>NC_141108.1:0-14781 GCF_041138505.1 Cibotium barometz | reverse complement strand
GCTACTAAATGGTAATAAGATGTGAATGGGATGTGATAGGATGTAAATAGATGTGATAAGATGTGAATGGGATGCGATAGGATGTGATAAGATGTAAATGGGATGCGATAGGATGTGAATGGATGTGATAAGATGTAAATGGGATGCGATAAGATGTAAATGGGATGCGATAGGATGTGGATGGATATGATAAGATGTGAATGGGATGTGATAGGATGTGATAGGATGTGATTGGGATGTGATAAGACGTGAATGGGATGTGATAGGATGTGATTGGGATGTGATAAGATGTGAATGGGATGTGATAGGATGTGTTGTGATGTAGAATATATGTTGTAAAATACTTCACAACTAAACACACTACTTCTATCAAGTTGATTCTTACGTTCTCAAAATATTGTAAGTTGATCTCCTTGGAGAAATCTAGCTTACTAATCCATTGATTTTAAAAATGGAAATCCTAATGCCTTTGGTTATGTAGTCTTTGATTGCAATACGAAGCATAAACTAAAAAGTATCACCATCCACAAACATAAATTAGTGAGTTAATACACTTTCATTGGTGATGATTAAGAAAGTCTCAAATAAAAGATCTTGAAAGTCTACATACCTGTAAGAACTTGTGCCGATCATGAGACTTAAATCCACCTGCCGATCATGAGACTTAAATCCACCTGTCTTATAATTTTTTGTGAAGGAATCCATTATATAATACATATGGCATGTGAGTTCTTCCTCACGCTTTTCTCCTCCCTCTTAGATAAAATCCAAGGTACACTTGGTAGGATTAATTTATCATCCATAGATTGTGGCTATAGACCTTCCATCTTCTCAACTTCTCTCTCAGATCATCTCGTGCACCCTTAATATCTATGCCCACAACAATCAAGTGCTCCCAAATAACGCTTCCCACATTTATGAATATATACATGAGACCTAATAGATGATTAATTAGATTTTTTTTTCAATAAGAGAGCAATGTGTCTTGTCCATCATGAACTCCAAAGAATGCATCAATCGTATTTTTTATCCCTTATTCTAGCCTTAAATGGCTACATATCCTCCCTTGTATATGTATTTGTGTCTTGAACTGGGTTTCTCTTGGTCTTCTATGGGTGTTCATTGAATTGCATCCTTCATTGTGCCTCAACTCGAGTGCCTTGATTGCACTGCCAAATTGGGTTATACTCCAACATGGTATGTATCATCCACATCCTAAGTAGACATGCCAATGTCATCGGGCCATGATTTGTAAATCATGTTGTAGAATTATGATTTCTAACATGTGTCAAAATGCAAATCATGCCAATTTCTTTCAAATTACACTTTGCATCGTGTATTCTCTGCAATTGTTTGTTGTGTTGTATTACTTCTTACTGTCATGATTTTTCTAAGAATCATGCCAGCAAATCTTCATCCAAATTTTCAAGTGCATCATATTTTGGCATTCTCTCATTATGTCTGAACTACTAAAGTCATCTCTCCTCAGTATACATGAAATATTATCATTGTGATTCTTCCAAGAATCATATCCATGATTCTTATCTCTACATAATCATGCTAACTTGGCTATCTCTATTAGAACCATCTCTGACATGTGTTTCCCCTTGTTCGAAATGTATATCAATCATCATATGGTGTAAATATAGGTTTTTCATCAACGTGAATCTTCAACAATCACGGTCGTGATTTCTAACACGTGTAAAATCACGAAGGTTAAAACTTACTCAACTGTTCAACCACATAGCCATAATGTTTTCTCATCATGTTTCCACTCCTACAAACCATTCTTCTGTAATTTCATAAATGTTTCACCACTATGATTCTCCAAATCATATCTGTGGTTCATTATCTTCAATAATGCAATTACGCCTGACGACCCTGGCTCGCCACTTCCACCAGTGCACTAGCACTTGCATCAAAGAAGAGAAAAAAGATGCCGTTTCATTCCCCTATTAAGCATTTCAGCTTTAAACAAGGAGTCCCTGAGAAGGGAAGCAAGAGCAAGGCACAAACATTGTAGGTGTTTGTGAGAAACAAAATTGATTGAGCATCTTGGCAAAAAGATGTATTGGGCATACCCAACTAAGACTCACAGATCGAGAGGGATTTGCAAACTTCAAAGACCCTTGTATATCACAAAGCATCTTTGATTTCATGACCATTACTGTCCAAGCATGTGGAATTGGCCATTCTATAGAAGATAGGGGTGGAGATGTGATTATCTATAGCTTACCAAACCCACCGTCCTGCTTTGGCACCAAATAGGAGTGCCGGTAAAAGAAGACCTTTTCCTTAAGAAGTTCTGCACTTGTTTTACAAGAAAACATTGCTTGACCAATGTCTGCATCATGAAATGCTTGAAATGTTCTGGTAAGGCTTTCCAATGGCTGCTCTTCTACCATGTTTGAAGGAAAAATATTTGCAAACAAGAAATAAGTTGACTTAGATTGAAACATCTCTGTCAGAAAATCTCACATGCCCCTTTCTACCTGTGATACAATTTTATGGAAATCGAGTTTGTTGGCGAAGATAGATATCTCGTGCTGTGTAAACATGTTGTACCGTGGCCACTAGTTTTCCATTGCTTGCCTTCTTGAAGCCTTGTAAATGACCTTTCCAATGGTGCTCTAGTACATTTCACGGTCGAACTCGGTGAGGCCCGATTGCAGCAGACTGTAGATAAACCCAAGCGCTCTTACAAAATGCCTCTCCCACCCAAGCACCATCATCGTCCTTCTTGTTGTGCAAGGATATCTCCTCAATATTATCTTTTGGTCTTCTTGGTGCGGCCATATCTTCTTGGAAGCTAGAGTAGAAAGGTTATGTTTAGAGTAAAAAGGAAAGAGATGTGGAGACTAGGGTTTTACGGGAGCCTTGAAGATGAAAGAGATGGAGCTCCGAGAAGGGAGAGAGATTAAGATGGAGGAGAAAGTTTAGGGTTTCAGGCTTTGGTGGTTTCATTAGGGTTGGGCAAATGAGATAGAGATGGAAGAGAAAGGGAGGAAGAGTTTAATTTGGACGTTCAAGAGGGAAAGCGGACTTGAAAATGAAATTTTTGATTACAATGAAATTTGAGATGGGTTTTTGGGGGGAAATGTGAGTTTTGGGGGGATCTCAAAAATTTCAAAATTTTAAGGATTTTTTGAGCCACGAAAAATGGTGGGACCATACCTACCCTAAACCCCCTACTTTTTTAAAGGGACAAGTGTAATTATTAGTACTAAAAGCCTCTATGGCCTAGTCTCCCTCCCTATATTCAAAGGAGACCAAATGTGCACAATCCTCTATTCCTATTGGTCCGTTGCTAATTACTTTCATTAGTAAAAGGCCCAAAATATGTCCGAATGCCCCCTACTAATGGGAGAGTGATGACTCCTCCGAGTAGTTTTTCTTCATGTATAGTTTTGGTTTATGCAACTATGTTTCTTTTTCAAGCCTCATGTGACTACCATCATGCATGGACAACTTCTTGGATATAAGATGAAATTTTTCATCTTCTTTATGTATGTATGTTTTTATTCAAGCCTTATGTGGCTACGATCATGTATGGATAAATTTTTGGATATAAAATGTAATTTCTCATCTTTTTTAATCAATATTCGAAGTGTGTTCACAAATCTTTTTGTGCATATCTATCTTTACTTTAAGTTTTTATGTTGATATCTTTGCTGATCTTGATTCGTCTATGTACAAGTAAGCAAAACCTTAAAGTAGAGAGCTGCCTGTGTAGAAAATATAGCTGCATGTGTAGAAAATGCAGCTGTACATCTGCACCAGGTAGGTCTCTAGGATTTTTTTTAAAAAATTCCAGAGCGCGTCTATATCTGCGTCTAATATAAGCGCATCTATTATGCAGTATAGACGCGCATATAGACGCGCTTATAGCCTCTATTAGACCGGTGTCGGTAGATGCAATTTTAGACGTGCTTTTATAAACGCATTGTAACATGTTAAACCACGTTATCAAAATGTGTCTATAAATGCGCCTATGGACGCTTTTCCTTGTAGTGGAAGTGCAGTTCTGAAAAGTTGACAAAAGAATTGGAATAGGACACGCTTGGGTGAGAAGAAGGAAGAGAGAATACGAGCCATGGTATGCCCCAGATCACCCAATCAAGTTCATCTCAAGGGGCATTGCTTATGGAGGAGTCACCAGAAGAAGGCAACTTCTTGAACACGCCATAAGGAATCCGGACGGGGGGCTTCCCTTTTGGCATAGCGTCCACCGTGATCCCCAAGTGTTGGTGGCCAACTAGCCTATTTGGTCATGCCCAGATTGCTGCTAGACTGACCGTTGTGCAACAATCGGGTCTTCTTGTTTTGTAACAAACTTGTAACAGCTTCTTGATAGGGTAGTACACGTGGTTGTAATGGAAAGAGGGGGATTAGTCGGGTAAGGGGATATAGGAGTGAGCATGAGTCTAGTCTACCTAGTTGAGATTGTAGAAGGTGTGCATCATTGTCAGGATAGAGAGACATGTTGAGTCTACTTAGGCTTTGAGGAGAGGAACAATACTGAATAGGGACACATGAGAATTGAGAGGGAAGTTCATGGGCAGTGTTCCTTTAAGACATTGCACTGTAATATTCAAGAGTGGATTGTGTCTCATCTCACTGTTACTCTCTATCTACTCATCTCTATCTGTGTTGTATTTAATCTTGTGTTGAGTTATTCCTGTCTGGATGTGATAGGTTTTCTAGTATCTAGATAACCATAGGAGCTAACCTGCTTGCATTCATGCTCAATCTCCCTGCACTTAGGTAGGCGGTACCTCAACAATTGCACGTTGTCTTATCTCATTGGGTGCAGCTGCATCCCTTGTGCCCTCCTGATTAGGTGGTCTGGAACCACAAAAGCCTGGTCCTAACCAAACACCAACAGGCCTTCATTTCTTCTCCTCCTCCTTCTTGTTCTCTCTCTCTCTCTCTCTCTCTCTCTCTCTCTCTCTCTCTCTCTCTCTCTCGCTCTCTCTCTCACACACACACACACACACATACACACACACACACTGTAAGATTCCTCCCTCTATCTTTTGATATGTAAAGGTGTAAAAATCTCCCCTTCAGTTTCTATATTCATCCCCTATTTCAGAAAGGAAGAAAATATTGTTTTCCCTTGTTTTTGGCCTAGAGAGAGAAAATGTTCTAGAGAGAGATAGTATAAAATTGAGATATTTTTGATACAAAGTTTCTCCTTATATTTAAGATGAATTCCCCTGAAATAGAAGTTTAAAAATAATTTTCCAATGTGCATTAGAAATTAATTCAATATGTGTATAAGAGACCTTAGCCTAAGGGTCCACATTTTCAAAATTTTTTTTGATTAAGGTCCCAATAAGGTTCCAAAGGGCCAATAGAATTAATCCAAGTGTTGGGATGACAAAAATAGAAATAATAAAACTAAATCCCCCCAAAAATGAGTAAATGCTCATATAAGATGAAGAGTTGACCAAGTATTGGGTTTATTAGTTAAAAATTAAGGTTTATTAGTAAAAAATTTAAATTTTGACACCTCAGTAAGGAGGGAAAGGGCTCATGAAGGAGGCACCTATTTTTCATCATTACCTTGCATTTTTTATTCAAAAAATGAGATATTTTTATCTCTCCTCCTGTAACTAGATCAAAAAGTGAGCTAAACTGGTCCAAAACTTGTCCAAAATGGATCAAACTGAAGCTGGAAGCCTCTAGATCCCATTTGGACTTGGTTAGTGGCCTCCCTTACCTATAAATAGACCCTTATTCCTTTGTATTTTCATCTTTGAGTAATTACATGCCAGTATTATCTTTATTTTACTGTAATTCTATTATCCCTCTATTTTGCCTCTACTTTTGGAAGCTTTGGAGCTTCACAATTCTCCATCCTCTCTTGGAGATTACCCTCCCCAACTTGGTGGCCAAAGCTTACTTTGTGGGCTTCACTTCTTTCTTTAAAGAATCAAGCCAAAATCAAAGGTAAGCCTTAATCCAATGGTTTTTCTATCTTTCTCAATGGTTATCTCCTTCCCAACCCCTCTAATGCTTGGGAAGCTTTCAATTAAATGGTATCAAGCTTTCTAATGATTCATAATGTTTAAATGGTCTAATACTAATCTTTATGCTTAATTATATTATTTTTATTAGTAAATCTCTCTTTTTGGAAAGATTAATCATCTTTATGGTTAGATCCTTGTTAGAAGGATGGTTCTTAATGATAAACTCATTATCTTAAACAAAACTCTAGGCTTCACTAGCTAGAGAAAAAGATTAGGTATTTTTATCATTTTAATCTAGTTAAAAATGATGATTAATTTCTTTAAGCTTGTTTATGATTAAGAAAAATCATATTAATTCATTTTAAGTTGAAAGAGGATTATGCTAACATTTTTGAAAATGAGAAATGGATATTTAATGGAAACATTTATATCATTAGAGAATGAATTTATGCATAATAAATTTTATGCTAAAAGTGAAGTCTTGAGCATTATTTAATTGTCAAAAAAATAAAGAAGGTTATGCACAAATTTATTCAATTTATGAGAATTATGAAAATGATTCATTTAGATGAATGGATATAGGAATGATGTGAATGGATGTAGGAATGATTAGGAATGATGCGAATGGATGTGAATGGATGCGAATGGATGTAGGAATAGATGTAGGAATGATGTGAATGGTGTGAATGGATGTAGGATGATGTGAATGGATGCGATATGATGTGAATGTATATAAATGGATGTCATATGATGTGAATGGATGTAGAATGATGTGAATGGATGCGATATGATGTGAATGGATGAGAATGGATGTGATATAATGTGAATGGATGTGATATGATGTGAATGGATGAGAATGGATGTGATATAATGTGAATGGATGTGATATGATGTGAATGGAATGTGAATGCGATATGATGTGAATGGAATGTGAATGGATGAGAATGGATGTGATATGATGTGAATGGATAATATATGGTGTGAATGGATACGATATGATGTGAATGAATGTAAATGGATGTGATATGATGTGATTGGATATGGAATGATGTGAATGGATGTAGGACGATGTGAATGAATGGATGTGGAATGATGTGAATGGATGTAGGACGATGTGAATGGGTGTGATTGGATATGGAATGATGTGAATGGATGTAGTAGGACGATATGAATTGATATGAATGGATGTAGAATGATGATGTGAATTGATGTAGAAGAATGTGGAATAATCAGAAATAACGTGGAATAATGGGAGTTTGTTGGAAACTGTATTTGTATATGAAATCTGTTTTTAAAGATTGTTGTATAGGGAAGCATTTTGACTATCTTGTCGAATAAGGTCGTGTGAGGACCTAAGTGAAAAGGTTGCAATAGCTGACGGAGAGTCAATGAAGGATGTCTCGCGTGGCAAGGTCGGTCGAGGTCTTGACCAGCCCTCGGTTTGATTAAAATGGTGAGCTTCCGGTAGTATGATGGATGAGGGACCAAGGAAGCGGCCTATGAGTGAAGCGTTAGGTGACCTGCGAAGGAGCCTAGAGGGTGCTGACCATACGATGCTTGGGCTCTGGGTCGCCGAGGATACCCACACGTGTGACAAGGAAGAAAAATGAGTTGGAGCTGTTTTCTGAACATGGACATGGATCTGGTTGATTGGCCTTGCTGGTCTTCAACAACAAACGGATGAGTTCATGGCTCTTTTACATGGATCTTGTTGGTTGATCTTACTGATCCCCAACTGAGAGTCCATATGGTTTCTATGTGATTAAACTCCTATGTACTATGGGCTAGGAACTATTGAAAAGGCCCCTGAGTGAGCAGGTGGTGAGTGTTCTGGTTGTCGATGATGCCATAGGTACGCTGAGGAAGGAATGACTGAAATTGAATCTTAGGGTTGGAAAGTGGAAAAGTTGGAAATTAGATCTGAAAATGGAATACTGAGGATTAGGAAGGAAACAATGTGATTTTATTGCAAATCTGTTTTGGAAATAGTTGGATCAGCGAAAAGTCAATTTCATATTGGGTGTGTAAGTGGTCTGTCTATTTAATTTTTGCATGAGAGCCGGCTAGGGGTCCTGGGAACTCTTTTTCCTGGTACTACCTGGGACAAAACATAACCAAATTTTCATAATGGATCCTATCAATACAGTGTTTGGGCGGTTGGCTAACCCATGGGAGGCTCGACTGATGGATTCCTATAATTAAAATTCAATTTTGTTCAAGTTACGGATAACGTAAATCACGGATAATCCTTGTTCTATGGAAAAGAATCAACGGCTGTGCCTCTTGACGAGGAAAAAAGCGTTGGTATCTATGATCCAAGTGCAAGTTCCTTCCTTGATCTGACCATGTGATCCGTGGGTTTGGTTGAAATGCAAAAGGGAAGTTAAGGCTCTTGACTACGTTAGAATATTTTCCTAGAGGAATCGCCCGTGCTTCCTGGGTGAGGAAAGTTTTTTTCGGTCTCGGTTTTGGAGGAACCACCGGACTAGTCCCTTGCCCGGACATTCGTGGGCGAGGCCCCGAGTGGGAACCTCTGCCCTATGCAAGACGTTCCTACTTCCTGCTAGCTTCCTGCATTTTGGTGCACGGAGGGAGCAAGGGTCTTTCAGCTTGTATCAGAGCAAATTGGTTGTAGTTGATAAACCAAGAAACAAGAAATGTCAAAAATCTATGAGTTACTAGAAAAAGATTGTAATTGTGTTGAAATTCATATAAATTGATATTCAGAATGGGGATTCATAAATTGGGAATTGGGTTTTTAGATGGAAGTACCGCAATTGTGTGGAATCCTTGACTGCTAAAGGAAGGCCTAGATATGATGATATTTACCTTATAACACCAAGGACCGTGACCACCTGTATATACCGTGAGTATAACTGCAGCTCTATTATACTGATAATATATACAAGTGAATCTAAGGCCTTGAAGTTATAAGCAAAAATTCTATCCTAGATGATGATTTGGAATGCTGGTTGATATGATTTGAGAATTCTGGTTGAGAATTGATGAATTGATTTGGATTCTAATTGAAGGATGATGATTTCTGAATTCGGGATGATGAGCTGAATAAGTCATGAGATGATGAGCTGAATAAGTCATGAGATGATGATGAATGGAGAGAATTCTAGTAATGATGTTGGTAGCTAGGAAGACAATCAAGGCTCAACAGATCACTATGAGATTAGTGGATTGTGCTTACAGATTGTTCGCAGCTTGACCTTTGGCCCAGTGGACCCAATTGTGGAATGACAAATTAAGAACCTGTATAACTAAAATTCCCGTGGGGAATGTTCATATGATGATTGGAAATTACTGGTCTGATCGGCCATTTTTGTGTTAAGAATATAATAAACTATTTTTTGATGATGAGTTTTGTATGTTTCTTCTTGTAGAAGGGGTCTTTATCCCAAGATTCTGAGAGGGTTGAACAAACTTTAAGCAACCCCAAAATCAATTGGATCTTAAGTTTAACTCCTTTCAAATTTGAAGTGATCTTTTCACCTAAGCGTTTTGGTTAAGTTGGAAAAAGGGACTTAACAAGGAATTTTTGTATTGATAGGATCATGGATCAAGGTCGTTGTGGTAGAAATGTTAGGCCCCGATGCGATGAGGAAGAGCTTGACCCAGATGTTCACAAAGCTCTTCATAGATCTCAGCCTAGACCTTTCAAAGGTGAAGGGGAACACTTGGGAGAAACAGTAGAGAAGTGGATCGAAGCTATGGAGGAGTACTTTGATGCCATAGGGTACAACGAAAAGAGTAAGGTGGCTCTTGCCAAGCTGAAGATCGTAGGAAGCTAGAGTAGCATGGAGAAACCACTGTGAGACAAACCATTTGGATCGGAACACCCAAACATGGAATGATCTCAAAGCTTACCTAAGGAAGAGATTCTATCCTCCCGACTTCCTAGAAACTAAGATAAATGAATTCCTGGAGCTAACCAAGGGAGGCCGAACCACGGAGGAATATCACCAGCAGGTGTTTGCTCTCCCCCTCAAATACTCGCCAACCGTTGGATGAAGAATAGCTGATGGGGCCAAGTTCATTCGGGGAATGAACGAACCCTTGGATACCCTGGTAAAGAATGCCAAGCCAGTTTCCATGGCTGAAGCAGTGCGGATGGCAAATGATTTCGCCAAGGCCTTTGTTGTTAAGGTCTCACTGGGAAGCCAACACCATCATCTTTCAAAAGATTCCTAGCTCCAAAAGGTGATTCCAACTTTCCACCTCCTAAGAGACAACAAGGTCAAACTCAGGATACAGGAAATTCCAGAATGGAAGAAAGGTCTTTTTCTCGCAACACAATCCCCTGGAATTCAACTTCAGAAGTTCCACCCTTGAACAAAGAAGTTAAATGCTTTAACTGCCAAGGATATGGTCATCGTATAGTATGGACTGCCCAACTCCTTTTGGATCAAGGTTTTCAAGACAAGGAAGTCAAGGACCAAGGAAGTCAAGGACCAAGATGATGCCAGCTCCTTCCTTCCAGAGTAATCAAGGTCCTTCTTGTCAAAATCAGGGAAACGCTAGAGGAAGATTCCCTAAACTAACCCTCAGCTTCAATGCAAAGTAATGCAAGACCTCAGCCTCAGAATAGGGGAAGTCAAAGAGAGATATTCCCAAACTAGCCATCTACTTCCAAGGCAGTAACGCTGGAAGTAATTGAACAAGAAAGAGAACTAAGAGATTATCCTCCAGTTGTGCGAGATGACAACATCTCGCGTTTTTTAAGTGGGATAGGATGTAAGATTCCTCCTCCACATTTTGAGATGTAAAGGTGTAAAAACCTTCCTTTAAGTTTCTGTAATCATCCCCTATTTCAGAATGCAAGAAAATATTATTTTTCCTTGTTTTTGGCCTAGAGAGAGAAAATATTATAGAGAGAGGTAATATAAAATTGAGATATTTTTGGATACAAAGTTTCTCTTTATATTTAAGATGAATTCTCCTAAAACAAAAGTTTAAAAATAATTTTTCAATGTGCATTAGAAATTAATTGAATATGTGTATAAGAGACAGCCTAAGGGTCCACATTTTCAGAAATTTTTTATTAAGCTCCAAATAAGGTTTCGAAGGGCCAATAGGATTAATCTAAGTGTTGGGATGACAAAAATACAAAGAATAAAAGAAAATCTCCCAAAAATGAGTAAATGCTCATATAAGATGAAGAGTTGACCATGTACTGGCTTTATTAGTTAAAAATTAAGATTTATTAGTTAAAAAAAATCAAATTTTGACACCTCAATAAGGAGGGAAAGGGATCATGAAGGAGGTGCCTTTTTTTCATCATTACCTTGCATTTTTTATTCAAAAAAATGAGATATTTTTATCTCTCCTCTCTCCTCCTACAAACTGGATCAAAAAGTGAGCTAAACAAAACTTGTCCAAAATGGATCAAACTGAAGCTAAAAGCCTCTAGATCCCAGTTGGACTTGGTTAGTGGCCTCCCTTACGTATAAATAGATCCTCCTTCCTTTGTATTTTAATCTTTGAGTAATTACATGCCAGTATTATCTTCATTTTAGTATAATTCTATTATCTCTCTATTTTGCCTCTGCTTTTGGAAGCTTTGGAGCTTCACAATTCTCCATCCTCTATTGGAGATTACCCTCCCCAACTTGGTGGCCAAAGCTTGCTTTGTGGGCTTCACTTCTTTCTTTAAAGAATCAAGCCAAAATAAAAGGTAAGCCTTAATCCAATGGTTTTTCTATCTTTCTCAATGGTTATCTCCTTCCCAACCCTTCTAATGCTTTGGAAGCTTTCAATTAAATGGATTTTTCTTGAAATCAAGCTTTCTAATGATTCATAATGTTTAAATGGTTTAATACTAATCTTTATGCTTAATTATAGTATTTTTATTAGTAAATCTCCCTTTTTGGAAAGATTAATCATCTTTATGGTTAGATCCTTGTTAGAAGGATGGTTCTTAATGATAAACTCATTATCTTAAACAAAACTCTAGGCTTGACAAGTTAGAGAAAAAGATTAGGTATTTTTATGATTTTAATCTAGTTAAAAATGATGATTAATTTCTTTAAGCTTGTTTATGATTAAGAAAAATCATATTAATTCATTTTAAGTTGAAAGAGGGTTATGCTAACATTTTTGGATATGAGGAATGGATATTTAAGAATAATAAGGAGATTTAATCGTAATTATGCTTATAATTATGATTATAATTATGTTATGTATGCATAAATAAAATTTCATTTAAAAGAGGAGTTCTTACCATATTTCAATTATGAATATTCATTTAAAGTTAGAAAATTGAATATTCTCAAAAGTTGCACAGCGAAGCTATGGCAAAATTTTCTAGAAAAAAGATAAATCTTATTTTATGCATAAATTTGATAAAGCAAAAAGAGGAATTTCCATCATTATGCTAAAAGAATGATTTTTGTCATATTTATGGAAAATACCTTTATAGTTTTTATGCATAATTGTTTAAATAGAGAAAAGATGAATTTTTGTTATATTTATTTTTACATGCATAAAAATGAAATTTTGAGTATTATAATTTAGAAAATATAGGAAAGCTATGGAAAATTTTATATCATTAGAGAATGAATTTATGCATAATAAATTTTATGCTAAAAGTGAAGTCTTGAGCATTATTTAATTGTTAAAAAAATAAAGAAGGTTATGTACAAATTTTCTAGAATCATTCAATTTATGAGAATTATATTTATGAGAATTATGAAAATGATTCATTTAGATGAATGGATGTAGGAATGATGTGAATGGATGTAAATGGATGAGAATGGATGTAAATGGATGTGATATGATGTGAATGGATGAGAATGGATGTGATATGATGTGAATAGATGCGATAGGATGCGATAGGATGCGATAGAATGGATGTGAATGGATGCGATAGGATGTGAATGGATGTGAATGGATGCGATAGGATGTAAATGGATGTGAATGGATGTGATATGATGTGAATGGATGTAAATGGATGTGATATGATGTGATTGGATATGGAATGATGTGAATGGATGTAGGATGATGTGAATGAATGGATGTGGAATGATGTGAATGGATGTGGAATGATGTGAATGAATGGATGTGGAATGATGTGAATGGATGTAGGACGATGTGAATGGATATGGAATGATGTGAATGGATGTGGGATAATGTGAATGGATGTGATTGGATATATGGAATGATGTGAATGGATGTAGGACGATGTGAATGGATGTGGAATGATGCGATGTGAATTGATGTGATTGGATATGGAATGATGTGAATGGATGTGGGATAATGTGAATGGATGTGATTGGATATATGGAATGATGTGAATGGATGTAGGACGATGTGAATGGATGTGGAATGATGCGATGTGAATTGATGTAGAGGAATGTGGAATAATAAAAAATGACGTGGAATAATGGGAGTTTCTTGAAAACTGTATTTGTATATGAAATATGCTTTTAAAGATTATTTTATGTCAAGAATGCTGGGGAAGCATTTTGACTATCTTGTCGAATAAGGTCTTGAACCTAAGTGAAAAGGTTGCAATAGCTGACGGAGAGTCAATGAAGGACGTCTCGCGTGGCAAGCTCGGGGTCAAGGTCTTAACTAGCCTCGATTCGATTAAAATGGTGAGCTTCTGGTACGATGGATGAGGGACCAAGGAAGCGGCCTATGAGTGAAGTGCTAGGTGACCTCCTGCGAAGGAGGTCACCTAGCGGCCTATGAGTGAAGCGCTAGGTGACCTCCTACGAAGGAGCCTAGAGGGTGCTGACCATACGGTGCTCGAGCTTTGGGTCGTCGCGCCCACGATACCCACGCGTGCGACGAGGAAGAAAAATGAGCTGGAGCTGTTTTCTGAACACGGGCATGGATCTTGGTTAATTGGCCTTGCTAATCTTCAATGGATGAGTTCATGGCTCTTTTACATGGATCTTGTTGGTTGATATTGCTGATCCCCAACTGAGACTCCATATGGTTTTTATATGATTAAACTCCTAGGTACTATGTGCTAAGAACTATTGAAAAGGCCCCTAAGTGAGCAAGTGGTGAGCGTTCTGGTTGTCGATGATGCCATAGGTACGCCGAGGAAGGAATGACTGAAATTGGATCTTAGGGTTGGAAAATGGAAAAGTTGAAAATTGGATCTGGAAATGGAATAATGAGGATTAGGAAGGAAACGCCATGGTTTTATTGCAAATCTGTTTTGGAAATAGTTGAATCAGAGAAAAGGCAATTTCATATTGGTGGGTGTGTAAGTGGTCTGTCTATTTAATTTTTGCATGAGAGCCGACTAGGAGGCCTGGGAACTCTTTTCCCTGGTACCCAAGACAAAACATAACCAAATTTTCATAAATTATGGATCCTGTCAATACAACGGTTGGGTTGTTGGCTAACCCATGGGACTGTAGGCTGGACTGATGGATTCCTATAATTAAAATTCAATTCTGTTCAAGTTACGATAGTTGAAGTAAATCACAAATAATCCTTGTTCTATGGAAAAGAATCAACGGCTGTGCCTCTTAACGAGGAAAAAACCGTTGGTCTCTATGATCCAAGTGCAAGTTCCTCCTTTGATCCGACCATGTGATCCGCAGGTTTGATCGGAATGCAAAAGGGAAGTTAAGGCTCCTCTCTATAACCCTAATCTTACTTTATCTCTCTAAGCCTAGAGTGAGAAATGATTGTGTAAGAGAGAGATATGATATATCATGTCACTGTGAGATATATATACATAGAGAGAGAGAGAGAGAGAGAGAGAGAGAGAGAGAGAGAGAGAGAGAGAGAGAGAATCAAGGCTATGTCACGGAGCGACAGGGCATTGAAATAACAC
>NC_141107.1:36811433-37101433 GCF_041138505.1 Cibotium barometz | reverse complement strand
GATATGGTGAAGACCCAGGCTGCTGCAGAGGTAGGCCGGCAGCAGCAGCAGAGGATCTGAAGTATAATGTTGAATATGATGTGGTGATGATGAACGATGCTGCTGATGTTGCAGAGGTAGCGCCGGCAGCAAAGTCAATTTTGATTGTGTGTTGTGTTGTTTTTGGCTGAATTATGAAGCTTTGTATATATATGGCGTTGGGCTGCTGGTCGGCCCAGGGGGGACTGTCGGCTAGTAGTAAGACAAAGAAAAACATAATAAATCCTTTTTTGGGCCGGATAAAATACGAGATTTGGGTATATTTTCACACATCCCTCACTTGCCTTGTCCTTACCATCCTTGGTCTTGGACTGGCAAGTAGGTAGCTAGAGTCTCTTAGGTTCCCTAGGGCCATTCTCTCAAGATTACATGGGAGAATGGCCCTTGGGCCCATCTCTGCATGTGCCTGGCAAGAGTGACCCTTGGGCCCCCATCTCTACATGTGCATGGCAAGAGTGACCCTTACAAAAGAGAGTGTAGTAGCTTGGCCCTAGGGCCAAGCTACAATGAACAAATCTACATCATCTTTGGTGGTAGATTTACCCTAGGGCCAAGCTACAATCAACAAAGCAACACTATCTTTGCTGGTAGATTTGTTCATGGTAGCTTGGCCCTAGGGCCAAGCTAGATTATCTTATGTTCCCTAGAGCCATTATCTCAAGATTACATATGGTAAAATGACCCTTGGGCCCATCTATGCATGTGAAAGGCAAGAATTAATCTTGCAAAATATTCTAGCTTGTCCCTAGGGCCAATGTTCCATGAACAAATCTATATCCTCTTTGTGGGTAGAGCTTGTTAGAAGTCATCTCCTGTCTAGATTTATACACCAGGGCCTTTGTTGTGGGTGTGCCCGCCCTTATGAGGTGTTTTCCCATTTTTCCCCAATCTCCGCATTCATCTCCTGTCTAGATTTATACACTAGGGCCTTTGTTGTGGGTGTGCCCGCCCTTATGAGGTGTTTTCCCATTTTTCCCCAATCTCCGCATTTTTCCCCTTTTTTTTCCCATTTTTCTGAGGCTTGGGAGGGCTGCCAGATGATGCCAGGAGCACCCCAGTGCTGGCCGACTGGATGTTCATCAGTCGTGGGCTTCAGGGCTGCTGGCCGACTGGTTTTCATCAATCGTGGGCATCTGTATGCTGGCCGACTGCATTTATGCAATCGTGGGACCTTTTCATCAGTCGTGGGCATTCTTTCTGCTGGCCGACTGCCCTCTATGGGATGTATATATAGGACCCCAGCCCCCATACCTTATTTGTATCATATTCGGGATCTTCTTGTGTATATAGAGCAGAGTTACACGCCTACATCTCTCTCTCTCTTGTGCTGTTTTTCTGCCTGCGTTTTTGCTCGTGTGTTCCCAGATTTGGTCATCATCTCCGCTGCATATTCTGACATGGTATCAGAGCCCTAGGCTCTAGATAGGTCTTGGGATTTGTGTGAGCAAGAGGGGGACTGTTTTGTGGCTGATTGGTGGACTGTTTTGGACTGTTCGGGAAGAGGAAGGCGGGCTGATTTGCTGGACAGCCACTTGCAGGTTTTAGTTCTTCTTTGTTCCGACCCACCCACCCTATTCAGAGTACATCCCCGCAATGGCAGATCTGTTTGAGATGGCGGAGAGACATGTGAAGATCCCGACACTCCCCACGTTCCCGGTGGACCGTCAGTTGGATGGGAACAACTACGACATATGGAAGGTGATGATGGAATCTGTTCTGGAGTCTTACGACCTCGCTGATTTCGTCGTTGTTGGTGTTCCACGGCCGGAAGTTGAGAAAGGGGAGTTACCGTCAACCCGAAAGGACCGGGAGGCTCAGACACAGATGTGGGATCGTGTCAACGCCAGGGTCCGTTCGTTTATTTTCCTCAACTACACACCACAGGTAATCAATCATGTAAAGCATATGATGCTGGCCAGAGGTATGTGGCAGCATTTGGCCTCACTTTACAACAGGGTATCGCCCATGAAGAGGATTTCCTTGGAAGTACAGATGCGGGTTATGAGCCCTGCAAAGTCGTCGACGATGCGGGAGCATATTAACAAGCTCCAGGCTCTTCAGCAGGAAGTTCTTCAAGCTGGGAAGGAGATATCGTCAGAGGACATGGCCATCACGTTGCTGTCACATTTGCCCTCTTCGTACTCAGCATTTTACTCGTCTTTGATTACCAGTGGCAGGCTCAGCACCATCACGTGGGAGGAGCTTGTGCCTATGGTCCTGGACCAGGAGGAACGATTCACGAACCCTCCTGAGGGTGGAGGTTCGGAGGCCTTAACTGGCCAACGGACGAAAGGCCGTAACTCGGGCAAAGGGAAGGCTTCATCGGAGAAGTCTTCTGAGAAGAAGTCCGATGCTGACCGCGAGAAACTGAAGGCAGAGAGGACCTGTAATGATTGTGGCAAGAAAGGCCACTACTGGAGGCAGTGTCCCAAGCGGAAGACCGAGAAGGGTGAAGATTCCTCAGCAGCAATCATGAAGACTCCGGCTTTTGTGCACCTGGAGGTGATGGACACCGATGCTTCATTTTCTTCAGGCAGGGAGGAGATTGGAGGACTCTCCGCAACGGATACTCGGGAGTGGATTCTCGATAGTGGTGCTTCCAGGCACATGACTCCTTCCCGTTCCGGTTTATAGGATCTCTGCTGGCTTTTTGGTCATATTCTTACTGGTGATACGTCCACTATCCCAGTTCACAGTGAGGGCAAGATGGAGATAGTTCCCGATGGCAGAGGGGGGAAGCATTCCTCCCAGGTGTTGTATGTTCCGGCACTTGGTTTTCATATGTTGTCAGTGCATCAGGTTTGCAAGACTGGCGTACGGGTGGAGTTTGATGAGCATTTTGTTGCTCTCCGGGACAAAGCAACAGGCCAAGTGGTTTGGAAAGGTGTCACCAATTGGCCGACCATTTGGTCCATCTCCAGTTTTTGCGTCTCGTTCACTTGAGGCCAGGCCGGTGTCTCATGTGAAGAGGCCAGTATTTTGCTGACATGGACGGGAGCCAGACTGGTGCCACCCGTGTGTTAGCAGGATGGTGTCGTATGGACGGGAGCCAGACCAGTGCCACCCGTGTGTATGACCTGGACTGTGTTCGACCCATGGGATTGTCACGCCATGGAAGAGCCAGTATTCGTGCCGTGTTTTGCCTATGGGACTGTCACACCATAGGGAGACTCGTGCCTGGAACTGTGTCTCACCTATGGGACTGTCACTCCATAGGAAGACCAGGTTTTTATGTTTTTATGTCGTGCCAGTTTTGTGCCGACAGATATTTTGTACTTGTACTATAACTTATGGGCTTGTACACACTATAAGGGTGGGCATAACGCCTTTACCCCAACAACCTCCCACTTAAAGGCAAAGTGCCCTTAAGTAAAGGAAAAGAAAAAATCAGCACGTACATGATAATATACAAGGCCATATCAAGGCTGAAAATGGCCTCATCCAATGCCCATCAAGTGTCTGCAATGAGCAAACCGCTCCGGAGGCAAACTCTTTGTCAACAGATCAGCCGGGTTGTCATCCGTGTGAATCTTAACAAGCTGAATTTGCTTGTTCTCTATCACCTCTCTGATGAAGTGATACTTCACATCCACATGCTTCGTCTTTGCATGAAAGACAGGGTTCTTTGCCAACTGGATGGCACTCTGACTGTCACAATGCAACAATGGACTATCCCCTGTATAGCCCAAATCAACCACTAACCGAGATAGCCATAATGCCTCCTTGCAAGCCTCTGTGGCTGCAATATACTCGGCCTCTGTAGTAGATAAGGCAGTGCACTTCTGCATCCTGGATATCCATGATGTACTAAGTGTACTATGTACTATAACTTATGGGCTTGTACACACTATAAGGGTGGGCATAACGCCTTTACCCCAACACTTGTTCCATGAACGGGAGATATGTCCATGTTACTATTTGCACATGCACACATATTTTGCATGTTTGAAACTGTTTTCGCATGACATGTATTTGTGTGTTTGCCTGCTTGACGTGTTACTTACTGAGCGGGGACGCCTGCCAGTGATTGAGTCGTGAAGTCTGCTCTGTATTCTGACGAGTTTTGGTGCATGTGAACAGGTGGTAAGTATATCGCACATGTTGTTTTAATGTTTCATATTTCTAACCTTTAGTTTTATAAGGTTAAGTGTTCACATTCACTTAAATGTGGGCACCACTTTGGGCACCCACTTAGGGGCCAAGGTGGGGAGCCCCACTTAAGTGAGTGTGGGGGTGGGCATGGTCACCTACCCATACTCCCCACCCACATGCAAGCGTAGAGTAAACTCCACTTTAATTTTATTAAAAGGGCTCCCTCCTTCAAGCGTGGACACCAATCGCTTCTATCTTGCATTTGTTCATCACCCGGCGATCAACCTTTTTGCGTGGGGGAACCGGCGACCATCACCTCGCATGCTGCCTCTTCCATACAGGCTGCGCATGCTACTGTACGCCTGCTTTCACCTCCCTACAGGCGGCTGTTTCTACTTCCTACAGGCGGCTACTCCCCCAGGTGACAGTACCTGCAGGCTGCCCATCCTCTACCGGCTGCACCTCTCCAAGCTACGCATGCCCCTACAGGCGGCTGTGGCTGTGCGCTTGTGTTCCAGCCAGTAGAACACCGCCCTCAGGCGACTCTTCTTGAGCTCCTCCACACTGCAGCCAGGCATCTCCTCCCTTGCAAGTGGATGCTCCTTCTCTCACAGTAGGCGGCTGTGGTCTTTTGCGGTGATACTTGTCTTGGTGGTTCACCACGAGGCAACTGTTTCTTCAACAAGGGTGGCTTCATCAAACCACGGGTATTGGTTCTCTATCAGCTATCCACAAGTAAGTGAATTTCAGATTTAAGTAAAGTACTTTGTGTTTAAATCTGGTAAGGGGTTCCCGACTCTCTATACGGCCAACACCCGTTCGGTGCCGGGTCGTCCAAGCTTTATTGGAGAACCTCGGTCCAAAGGTGTTGAGATCGGGAGAGCCAGGCGTTAGTACGAGAGCGCCTGTTTATGCGTGGTCTCGGAACACCAGTGAGGCGCTCTCCGCGGAGTCCAGTGAAAGCACAGGACCGTAGAGATTGGACCACACTAGTGGTCGTTCTGCTTCGAGCTTCTACATCGAAATTTGACTTCGAGCCTATTTGTTTGGTACTGTTTTCATATGTACATGGACATCATCTGGTTCTTGGAACCCATGGAGCATTGTATTCATTAAATACTCCCAATAAATATATCATATATTGAGGGGGGGGGGAAGTCGGCCCGTTCCGGCCCCAGTGCTGGTGTCCATCTTTCCATTTCATTTCATTTCAATTTCAAGTTGTATTAAGTTGTCCATTTCAAATTTGTGGTTTTAAAGTTGTGCTATTAAGCGTGTGGGTGTCCAACGGAGTCTTTCCCACTTGACGGGATCGGTTTCATTGGTATCAGAGCACGGTTGTTTCCCTCTTCCTAGTGGGGAAACGAACCTGTGTACTGGACATCCCGCTTTTAGCAAACTTAAAACACAATGGACAGCCAAGGCAACCCTTTGGAAGTGCCGAATTCGAGGGGTCCATCTAGTGCCTCTCGTGGGTTTGATGCCTTGCGTGGTAGGCACAAGCCCCTTGAAAGGGTTATTGATAGTGAATCCAAGGGTCAACTGTCTCCAGGAAAGACAGTTATGCTTGAACAAGAGCCTGATGCTATGAGGGCTGAAATGGAATCTATGAGAAAACTTTTGCAGGCTCAAGAGCAAGAGTTAAAGTTTTTGCATGAAGATCCCCATCTGCAAAGTGCTATTGAAGCGAGGATGAAATGGAACATATGAGAAAACTTTTGGAGGCTCAAGAGCAAGAGTTAAAGTTTTTGCATGAAGATCCCCATCTGCAAAGTGCTATTGAAGCCAGGAAGGCTGATGCTATGGTAGATGTAACTTTTGAATCAATGGCTCGTAAAGTGGGCAAGAAACCAAGGGAGTTGGCACTTGCCTACCTCCTCTGCAAAGGTGATATCAAAGAGGGGGATGACGGAGAGCTGAAATTTAGAAATCCACCTCGTTTGAAGCATGGAGATCCCGCATCCCAAAGGCTGAAATCTTTTATGCAAAAGGAAGAGGTGACAGTCACCTCTCGTCATGCATCCTCTCCCCAAGGCACTAAGCCTGACAGATATATGTATGCCAGTGCTCATGGAGGGCATGAAAGTCACATGCATGCAAGACATGTATCCCATGGTGACAGGTCTACTTCTAGAAAAATTTTTCCTTCTGAGTTGTCTCATGGAGAGACAATGCCATATGCAGGTAAGTCACATGCATCTGAGTTTCGAGTTCGTGGAGCACATGCCACCGTGCCCCATGAAATTTCTATGACGGCCCATGGAGCCCATGCAGATAGGGCTGCCCCGTTGGATAAGGGGAAAAGAAAAAGAGAAGACCATGAGCCTCATGCCAGGAAGCTCAAGGAATTCAAAGGAGGTGACAAATCTGTTAAATTTGATGCTTTTCATGGTGAACATGATGCTTCTAAGGTATTAGCATTTGTGGCACAGTTCGACATTGCTTTTAGCGATGAGGACTTCACAGAAAAGTCAAAGGTGCGCCATGCTAGCATGTTTTTGAAAGGGACTGCTGCTCATTGGTGGATCACTGAAAATATCACCAAGGATCCCATCTCTACTTGGAAGGAATTCAAGAATAGATTTTATGCTCAGTTCTTGCCACCAAATGCAGAGCAAACTCTCACTCAAAAGTGGGACAGGGTGGAACAAAAAGATAATGAAAGTGTGCAACAGTATGTTAACAAATTCTGGAAAGTGTTGCTGGAAGTGACTCCCTTCATGCAAATCACTGAGGATGAAAGAAAGAGGAAGTTCCGTTCTGGACTGCAACCAGCATATCGATCGGGCATTGAATTGCACCCGAAACATACGTTGCAACAACTCACAGCTTCTGCTCTTGCTACGGAGCAATTGGTGCTCAAGATTAAACAGGATCAAGGAGGTTCCAAGGGGAAGGACAAGGCTGCCCCAAATCAGCAAAAGGGTGGACAGCCACCTAAAAAGAACTTCCGGGAGCCTTACAAGGGTGGTAAAGCTGAAAATAACACATCTAAAGAACAGGGCCCAAGGAAGAACAAATTCGGCTTAACTCCGGAGCGAAGAAAGCAATATGCCAAGGATGGAAAATGCTTTTCTTGTGGTAGCAAAGACCACATGTTTCGACAATGCCCAGATGGCAAACCAAAGCACGAGGACAAGCACACCAAAGCTAATGTACATGCAGTTCTTGATGTGCAAGGAAATACAGGTCATGATGCAAAAGAGCGTATGGTTTGCAAGGCTTGGGGGCAAATCAAGGATCAGCCCGCACTCTTCATGTTTGATGACTGGGCAACTGACAATTTCATCTCTATGCAAATGGCAGCTGCATTGGGTATTGAGGTTGAAAACATGGGACCTCAGATTGAAGCCAAGCTGCATTTATTGGTAAAGAGGTGCAGGTTACCCCTTTGATCGGGAAGTTGCGTATCCATATCCACCCAGGGCTACCTTGACAATGAGCATTTCTTAGTTGCTCCACTGAATGGATGTGATGTATTGTTGGGCAAGCCGTGGCACCATAGGCTTGAGCCCCGCAAAGACTACAAGTCTAATATGATTTCTTTTATGCATAAAGGCCGCATGCATTTTATTGATGCTGGCACAGAAGGGGATTCCATCCCACTTGTATCACACCTCCAAATTAATAAAGCAATGAAAAAGAGTCTTTCAGCGTACTTGGTTTTTGTGCGTGATAGTCTTGTGCCAAATCATCAAAATGTGGATGCTATGTCTAATGATAGGCTGAATTTTCTAAATGCATTCAACGACTGTTTTGCTGACTCGTTGCCAGGTGAATTACCTCCCCAAAGGCTCGAAGATCATCGCATAGATCTTGTGCCAGGTAGTTCTCCACCTAACAAACCCGCATACCGAGTGAGTGCTGCACAACAAGAAGAAATTATGAAGCAGGTAAACGAGCTTTTAGAGAAAGGTTTGGTTCAGCCGAGTTCCTCACCTTACTGCTCTCCTGTGCTTCTTGTTCAAAAGAAGGACGGATCATTCTGTATGTGTGTGGACTATAGAGCTTTGAACAAGCTTACCATCAAGAACAGATTCCCAATTCCACGTATTGATGATATCTTGGATAAACTTGATGGCTCGGCTTGCTTTAGCAGACTTGATTTGAAGAGTGGTTATCACCAGATACGCGTGGTGCCACAAGATGTCCATAAGACTGCATTCAGGACAGCCTTCGGATTATATGAATTCTTGGTAATGCCTTTTGGTCTCACCAATGCTCCTGCTACTTTTAATCGAATGATGGATAGGATATTCCGACCCCATCGCAAGTTCACAGGAGTCTTCTTTGATGATATTTTGGTTTTCTCCAAGAATGAGCAGGAACACAGAACTCATTTGGTCACAGTGTTCAAAGAGTTGCGGAAGCATAAACTTTTCGTCAATGCCAAGAAAAGCGAGTTTTTCCTTTCAGAGATTCATTATCTGGGTCATATTGTATCCAAAGATGGAGTTACAATGGATCCTACAAAGATAGAGACCATTCGGAATTGGCCCGAATTGCAAAACGTACATCAAGTACGTAGTTTTCTGGGATTATGTTCGTATTACAGGCGTTTCATAAGGCATTTTGCTATGATTGCCACTCCTCTACATGATCTCACGAAGAAGAAAACTGCTTTCAAATGGACTTCAAAGGAACAGGATGCTTTCTTGCAGCTCAAGCATGCTATTATATGTGGTCCAGTATTGATTGTTCCTGACTTGCACAAGTCATTCGTGGTTGAATGTGATGCTTGTGGTGATTGTATTGGAGCTGTCCTAAATCAAGAAGGGCATGCAGTTGCATACGAGAGCCGTCGTTTGCATGATGCTGAGCTTCACATGGATATCTATGAGAAAGAGCTCTTAGCTGTAATTCACGCCTTAAAGATTTGGAAACATTACCTTCTTGGGGCTGAATTTGTAGTCAAGACAGACCATCAAAGCTTGAGACACTTTCTATCTCAAACAAAGCTTTCAGAGAAGCAGATGAGAATGGCAAACTTTCTTTCCATGTTTCATTTTCAGATTGTGCATACTCCAGGAAAGAAAAATGTCGTGGCCGATGCACTATCTAGGAGGCCTTATGTTGCTGCAGTCTCAGTGGCCTCTCATGGAGACTTATCTGCTATGAGAGATTTGTATCATTTGGATGCTGATTTTTGCCATATATGGACTGATTTGATGGCTGGTCATTCACATGCCTCTTATGTTATCAATGAGGGTTATCTCATGAAGGATAATTGCCTATGTGTGGTGAAGGATTTGCGTCCAAAGGTTATGGACGAATGTCACGCTCCACCTTATGCTGGTCATAGAGGTATTATGCCTACTACTCGCATGATTCAGAGGTATTTCTTTTGGCCGAGCATGCGTAAAGACATTGAGGCTTATGTGCGTGCATGTATTACTTGCCAAAAGGTGAAATTTGACAGGCAAAAGCCTCCAGGTTTGCTTCAGCCATTGCCTATTCCCTCGCAACCTTGGGAAAGTATCACTATGGATTTTATTATGGACTTGCCTAGATCCCAGCATGGGAATGATGCTATTTGGACTATTGTGGACCGATTTAGCAAGCAAGCTCACTTCTTGCCCGTCAAGAAAACCATTAAAGCTGATCATATGGTAAAGCTTTTTCTTGCTAATATTTTCAAGCATTATGGTATGCCTAAATCCATTGTTGGGGATAGAGATCCCAGGACTACAAGCCTATTTTGGAGGGCTTTGTTTGATAATATAGGTACTAAGCTTGAGTTTTCATCAGCTTATCATCCCCAAACGGATGGCCAAAGTGAAGCTGCAAATTCAGTTGTGCTGGATTTATTGAAATGTTATGTGGCAGATCAAAAGAATGCATGGGAGAAGTATCTTTCACTTGTTGAGTTTGCCTACAACAAATACGATCCATGCTTCCACAGGAAAGGCTCCGTTTGAGATTATATATGGCAGAGTGGTCTTGCCACCCATCCTTCGTACAAAGGATGAGATTTTTGCACCTGATGAATATGTTCGTGACTTGGATGTTGCCTTTGGTCAGGTGCGGACAGCCATTGCAAGATCTCAGGATAAGCATAAAATGGCTGCTGACAAGCATAGAAGGGACATGGAAGTCAAAGAAGGTGATTGGGTATTGCTGAAATTTGAGAAGGCTCGGCTTCCGAAGAGGCGAGGACGCGAAGGATCATATCCTAAGCTTTCTCCTCGCTATCTTCAAGGTGATTCAGAAGATCAATGAAGTGTCCTACAGGCTTGCTTTACCTAGTCATTGGAAGATTCACAATGCTTTTCATGTGAGTCTATTTCGGAAATATGTGGGGCCAGATCCTGATGAGCTTGACAGAAGATCCACCAGAGATTGAAGAGCTTGAGGAGATCCTCCAGCCAGAACAGATTGTTTTTCACAAGGAGAGAAAGCTACCTGCAGGAAAGCTTTCCAGGAGATACCTTGTGAAGTTTAAGAATTATTTGCCTATTGATGCCAAATGGGTAAATGAGGATTATTTTGCAGATTATCCACAATTGTTGCAGGCATATCTTGAGGCTTTTCAGTTGAGGTCAACTCTTTAGAAGCCCGGGGGGATGTCACCAATTGGCCGACCATTTGGTCCATCTCCAGTTTTTGCATCTCGTTCACTTAAGGCCAGGCCGGTGTCTCATGTGAAGAGGCCAGTATTTTGCTGACATGGACGGGAGCCAGACTGGTGCCACCCGTGTGTTAGCAGGATGGTGTCGTATGGACGGGAGCCAGACCAGTGCCACCCGTGTATGACCTGGACTGTGTTCGACCCATGGGATTGTCACGCCATGGAAGAGCCAGTATTCGTGCCGTGTTTTGCCTATGGGACTGTCACACCATAGGGAGACTCGTGCCTGGAACTGTGTCTTACCTATGGGACTGTCACTCCATAGGAAGACCAGGTTTTTATGTTTTTATGTCGTGCCAGTTTTGTGCCGACAGATATTTTGTACTTGTTCCATGAACGGGAGATATGTCCATGTTACTATTTGCACATGCACACATATTTTGCATGTTTGAAACTGTTTTCGCATGACATGTATTTGTGTGTTTGCCTGCTTGACGTGTTACTTACTGAGCGGGGACGCCTGCCAGTGAGTCGTGAAGTCTGCTCTGTATTCTGACGAGTTTTGGTGCATGTGAACAGGTGGTAAGTATATCGCACATATTGTTTTAATGTTTCATATTTCTAACCTTTAGTTTTATAAGGTTAAGTGTTTACATTCACTTAAATGTGGGCACCACTTTGGGCACTCACTTAGGGGCCAAGGTGGGGAGCCCCACTTAAGTGAGTGTGGGGGTGGGCATGGTCACCTACCCATACTCCCCACCCACATGCAAGCGTAGAGTAAACTCCACTTTAATTTTATTAAAAAGGCTCCCTCCTTCAAGCGTGGACACCAATCGCTTCTATCTTGCGTTTGTTCATCACCCGGCGATCAACCTTTTTGCGTGGGGGAACCGGCGACCATCACCTCGCATGCTGCCTCTTCCATACAGGCCGCGCATGCTACTGTACGCCTGCTTTCACCTCCCTACAGGCGGCTGTTTCTACTTCCTACAGGCGGCTACTCCCCCAGGCGACAGTACTTGCAGGCTGCCCATCCTCTACCGGCTGCACCTCTCCAAGCTACGCATGCCCCTACAGGCGGCTGTGGCTGTGCGCTTGTGTTCCAGCCAGTAGAACACCGCCCTCAGGCGACTCTGCTTGAGCTCCTCCACACTGCAGCTAGGCATCTCCTCCCTTGCAAGTGGATGCTCCTTCTCTCACAGTAGGCGGCTGTGGTCTTTTGCGGTGATACTTGTCTTGGTGGTTCACCATGAGGCAACTGTTTCTTCAACAAGGGTGGCTTCATCATACCACGGGTATTGGTTCTCTATCAGCTATCCACAAGTAAGTGAATTTCAGATTTAAGTAAAGTACTTTGTGTTTAAATCTGGTAAGGGGTTCTCGACTCTCTATACGGCCAACACCCGTTCGGTGCCGGGTCGTCCAAGCTTTATTGGAGAACCTCGGTCCAAAGGTGCTTAGATCGGGAGAGCCAGGCGTTAGTACGAGAGCGCCTCTTTGTGCGTGGTCTCGGAACACCAGTGAGGCGCTCTCCGCAGAGTCCAGTGAAAGCACAGGACCGTAGAGATTGGACCACACTAGTGGTCGTTCTGCTTCGAGCTTCTACATCGAAATTCGACTTCGAGCCTATTTGTTTGGTATTGTTTTCATATGTACATGGACATCATCTGGTTCTTGGAACCCATGGAGCATTGTATTCATTAAATACTCCCAATAAATATATTATATATTGAGGGGAGGGTCGGCCGGTTCCGGCCCCAGTGCTGGTGTCCATCTTTCCATTTCATTTCATTTCAATTTCAAGTTGTATTAAGTTGTCCATTTCAAATTTGTGGTTTTAAAGTTGTGCTATTAAGCGTGTGGGTGTCCAACGGAGTCTTTCCCACTTGACGGGATCGGTTTCAGAAGGTGGAGTGGAGAATGGAGTTTACAGGCTTTCAGCACTATCTCTCCCAGGTCCTCAGGATTGTGATGAGTGGCAGCAAGGTTGCTGCCGTACGTACGTACGGATCCGTACAGTACGGTACAGCCGTATGGTACGGTACGGTATCACACTGTATGGATCCGTACGGAATCATTTAAAAAAATTAAAAATGTGTGGCGTGTGGCTCTCTTCAGAAGACTCATCATCTTCATCTGATGATGAGATTTGAGACTCTTGCGTCTAGACTCTAGAGCATAGTCACAGGGGACGGAGGGGACGGAGGCTTGGAACGCCGGGACGGCGAATCGGGACGGCGCAGGGACGGGGACGGACGGACGTCCCCCACGGGACGTTTCTCACACGGGAGGGCGACAGGGACGGCGCTGGGACGGGGACGGTGCTGTGCGGGGACGGCAGAGAGCCGTTGCGCCAGACGTTGCTCCTGCCGTTTTTGGCCGTTGCGCTTGCCTGGTTTCTAGCCGTTTATGGCTGTTGGGCCTTGGCTCTTCTAGCCGTTTATGGCTGTTGGGCCTTGGCTCTTCTAGCCGTTTATGGCTGTTGGAGACAGCAGTAAGAGAGACGATTTTGAGTTCGTTTCAAGCTTCGGGGGCGCTGCCCCCGAACTCCCCCGCCGGCCCCCCTTGGATCCCCCCGGCAGCAGAAATTTAGAGAGAGTATTTTTTGAGTGCCGTTCTCTCCCCCGTCCCCGTTCCCTACTTATGGCCGTCCCCCGTCCCGTCCCCGTCCCCGTTCCCCGTCACCGTCCCCCGTCCCTTGTGACTATGCTCTAGAGTCTAGACAACTGTAGTGTTTCATTGTTTTGCTTTTTGCACTTGTGGACCGGGACATGTGCTGTAGACATGATATTTGTACTCTCTTTTATCATCTATGACTTTCATGGTTCTTGCTTATATCACTATGACTGTTGACATGAGGCATTGTGTAATGGGCTTGGTAACTGATAATTGATTTAAACTTTAAGTAATGAGGTTCAGTCTTTATTTTAAGTATTTTGGTTGCTATGTCTACAAAATATTCAGGTTTCTAGGACTGCTTACAAATGGTACGTACTGTTTACGTGCCTTAAAATTTGTTCCGTACAGAAGTACGTTCTGTACGTACTGATGGCGTGCCGTACACTACGTACCTTTCCACCTTGAGTGGCAGTCTGGTAATGGCTACTCAAGTGTGGATATGCTGCAGGTGCGGGCTTTTCGAGACCAGGTGGTGGATAGCTTGCCAGTAGATGGCAGCAGTTGGCAGGAACTTTCCAGTACTGATGTTGGTAGTTTGTGTTCGTGAGTGAGAGGAAGCTGAACAGGTCACTTTTGCCCTGATGTCTCGTGGTGTTCGGGACATAGAACTTCCAGTAGTTGAGGATGTTCTCTCCACGGGGACCTTTCGGAAAGCCAAGCAGGTGGCAGGTGCTTACTTGCAGAAGGAGGTGGTTTCTCCAGGCTTTGTGGTTCCGGATTCAGAGGGGGTGGTTGACAGGTTTCAGAAGGCCTTGCGTGGTCTTCATCAGGTTTCTAGGACTTGTTTGTGCACCGTAACAGGTGTTGATCCTTGTGAGCAGTGTGATGTCTCTGTGACTCAGAAGCTGTATGGTTCATTGATCTGGTTGATGGACACCAGATTGGACGGGAGCTTCCTGAAGAGGCGGTTGAGCTCATGGTTGCAGATGTCTCTTTGGGAGGCAGGATTGCGTTTCCTGTGGTTTCTGCGGCATGCGAAGGATCATGGACTCTTGTACACAGGAGGGGGATTGTTGGATGGAGTCCGACTCCACGATTGGAGTGACTCATTTTGGGGAGGAGATCCGGACACGAGGGGATCTACTTCAGGCCTAGGAGTAGTTTTACGGAGCAGCAGGAGGTTACATTGCAGGTTTGGGCTTCCACTGGAGGAACCCATGGTCATCCAGAGGCACTTTGTTCGTGAACAGATCGTTGCTGATGACATCTTGCTGGAGTTCTGTTCGACGGAGGACAGTACGGTGGACCTCTTCACGAAGTCGCTCTCTCAGGACTTGCTCAGGCGGCACCCCAGCTCCCAGTGGTTGGTTACACAGCCAGGAGCTGAGAGGGGGTGTTAGAAGTCATCTCCTGTCTAGATTTATACACCAGGGCCTTTGTTGTGGGTGTGCCCGCCCTTATGAGGTGTTTTCCCATTTTTCCCCACTCTCCGCATTTTTCCCCTTTTTTTTGGCCATTTTTCTGAGGCTTGGGAGGGCTGCCAGATGATGCCAGGAGCACCCCAGTGCTGGCCGACTGGATGTTCATCAGTCGTGGGCTTCAGGGCTGCTGGCCGACTGGTTTTCATCAGTCGTGGGCATCTGTATGCTGGCCGACTGCATTTATGCAGTCGTGGGACCTTTTCATCAGTCGTGGGCATTCTTTCTGCTGGCCGACTGCCCTCTATGGGATGTATATATAGGACCCCAGCCCCCATACCTTATTTGTATCATATTCGGGATCTTCTTGTGTATATAGAGCAGAGTTACACGCCTACATCTCTCTCTCTCTCTCTCGTGCTGTTTTTCTGCCTGCGTTTTTGCTCGTGTTCCCAGATTTGGTCATCATCTCCGCTGCATATTCTGACAGAGCTACCATCAATAAAGCAAAACCATCTTTACGGTAGATTGGTCCTTGGGCCAAGTTCTTGCAAAGATGTTGTAGATTTACTCATGGTAGCTTGGCCGTAAGGCCAAGCTAGATTATATTGTGTTGCCTAGAGCCATTCTCTCAAGACTGCATGGTAGAATGACGCTTGGGCCCATCTATGCATGTGCATGGGAAGAGTGACCCTTACAAGAGAATCTAGCTTGGCCCTAGGGTCAATCTACCATGTAAGAGAATCTATCTTGGCCCGAGAACCAAGCTACCAAGAATAAATCTACATTCTCTTTTTCTAATAGCTTGGCCCTAAGGCAAGCTACCTTGTAATAAGAGAATCTAGCTTGGCCCTAGGTCCAATAAATATGATGTAGGTTTGCCCTTGTCTTTACCTTTCCGCTGCCCCTGTTGTTGGACTTGGAACTCTCCCACGCCTCGAGGGTTGTAGCAAGACAAACCGCATTTGAAACATCACGGGGCCAATGTGCACAAACGTCTGCGTGCAAAGACGGTTTAAAACCATCCTTGATCTTCTCCAACCACTGGATGGTCCTTGGGAGCATCAACAAAAGCTTCCATAAACGAGCGAGATAATCGGTTATCGGTTCGTCATGTTTACGCATAAAACACTCCCATTGTTTCTTCAATTCGTGCTCGTAATCTATGGGGATAAACTGCTTCAAGACGACGCGGGGAATCCGATAGAGAGGGACTTGTGGAGGAGACTGTTGGTGATGCGAATGATGTCTCTCATGTCGACTACACGCAGGTGTAGAAAGATGATTGTCGGACTCGGAGTGAAGCTCATCTAGTACATCCTTGCCTACATCCAAAGGAGTGAAAAATCCTCGTTCAGAAAGTTCTGCCACCTCGTCCTCATAATCGTACAACACTTGCTCCGAAGCATGTGCCCTTGTAGATTCTAGGTCTAGAATACTAGGCGCTCGAGGTGCCGACTCCATCCTATACGGGCAAATATAACCTCCATTTTAGCCGCTTGCACGTCATGGATGCCTTCATGCTGAGAAGGAAATCAGTGAGTTGTGAATCCATGACAAATATCTAGTGATCAAGGACCAGGTGAGGGATTTAAGCCTGGGCGATGAGGTAAGGGTTTAGTGAGGTAGGGAAGCACAATATACCCCAAACCCAAGTGCAATGAAGAGAACCCAAACATTCACTTCTCCCAAATGGTGGGACAGGGAAACACAATATACCCCAAATACCCAAGTGCAATGAAGAGAACCCAAATATTCACTTTCCCAAACCAGAACGCACATGGGTTCCAGAAAAGAAAAGAAATTACAAGCTCCCTAGGCTCTAATACAAACTCTAGAACGCTTGCGCCTATGTGCTAGGGTTTTCCAAAGATAGAAAGAAGAGTGCAGTGAATCACACATACAGCACACACGAGTCCTAATATAGAAAGAAGAGTGTAGCGGAATCACACTATTGCTTTGTATCATGTACAAGAAAGAAGTAATACAATTGAAATTCAAGTACAAGATGTGGCTGAGAATGAAGACATCAAATCACACCTATGTGACCTATTGTTCACTCCTAGCTAGCACTTCGCCTACATAGAAACGCTCTGTGAAGTACAATGCTGAGGAAAGTAGGTGAATATGAGGATTTGTCTACCCACCTATATATATGCACCAATGCTCCTAGTTGGCCAGTAGTGACTGTCAGCCAGCTGTACCCGACTACACGTCACCATTTCCACGTCATCACTGGCAAGTGGCAATGCCACTTGTCACGTTGTTCGACCCTAGCCATTAGCTGCTATCTGATGTCTGGCTTTGCCCTGCATACTCGTAGGTGTGTCATAGACACATGGCATGGGGTATGACATCATTGCTTACACACACACACATAGAATCTAGCCTTGAGAGGTTGTTCACACATAATCATACTTACACGCTAGAGGTGGTTCACACACACATACAAAAGGTTGTTGCATACACATGAAGCTCCGATTCTCAATGCCCATCACACGCCCACCCCGCCCCCCCCCCCCCCCCCCCCTCTCTCTCACTCGCAAATGGGGAGTAGTGCTCGAGAAGGCCTCCAACAATAGCAACAATGATGGCCTATGGATTGCACACCATTGGTGCCAACACCCGGACCTCAGGTAACAAGGCATGATAAAGGAGCTCCACCACAGTTGCAAGCTCCAAGAGCTCCCGTGTAGCAAAAAGCCCCCCCATCTTCGTAACTTGCTAGGTGCAACAGTTTACACTCATGCAAGAGATGGGGAAACGACGTGGGAATGGAACCTTTTATATGATCAAGGCTCTTTTAAACTCACATAGAAATAACACGAGAGATTATTACACCTCGTTTTGGGGGGCATCCCGGACAGAGAACCCTTGACCCACATATAAATGTTTAGAAAGCCCAATCATGCTCTTTCTCATTAAGAGAGAGACCATGTACACCTCATTTTGGGGGACATCCCGGACAGAGAACCCTTGACCCACATATAAATGTTTAGAAAGCCCAATCATACTCTTTCTCATTAAGAGAGACCTTGTACTTCTACGGTGGCAGCTATCTCTTGTGCCACCTGTTGTTATTCTTCATTTTCTTTAGTTGCCAGGTGCGCATGATGCTTCTCCTATTCCTATTCCATCTTCTTGAAGCATTGAGATTCGTTGTGCCCAAGTCTTTTGCAATGGTGACTCCTAATCTTGCTTCCTTTCTTGCCTTTCCATTTACTTAGCATGGCTATGTCAAGATCAATGTTGTTGTCACTCTGCTCCTTGAGTCTTCAGTCTTCTTCAATGAGCATTGCTACTATGTCTTCATAAGATGTATCTTTTTGGCTAACTGGAGAACAATTAAGATTTGGGAAAAACATGATACTTTTGTATGCTCTTGAGGAGCATGGCAATTTTGTATACCTTTTGTATGCTCTTGAGGAGCACGGCAATTTTGGCTCTTCAACAACCCCCCCAAGATTGGAGAGTTATTGAGTGAGAGACCCCATATTGCCTAAATGTTTAGTGAGGTTATCACTTTGATTCATCAAAGAATTTTTGCTTCAAGAATACTTTTGAATTCACTGCAGCACTCTGAGCTTCATCATCATCTCTCTCTTGTTGCTACGCTTGCACAGACTCACACCATGGAGAACTTCCATCCACCTTAGCCTGTAAACCCTAACCCCAAACTTGACAGGTGGGTGGGGGATTTGTGTGCACAAGGAATGAGAGGGCTGGGAGGTGCAAGCAGGGGCAGGGGCTGCTTGCGATCTTCAGGGATTCTTGCTCTCAAGCAAGGTGCAACCCTTACTCTATGGCAACTTGATTAATGTGGTGGGGAATAGATTCTGTGGGGCCAATCTCACCATTATCCAATTTACATTGTGCGCATGGACAGCTGTTGCCATTGACTATGCAATGCAGTGTACACAGGCAAAAGCCATGAGAGATGCCACAACAATTAATGTAGCGTGTGTTTTTCATGAGACTACTTCTACTCGTCTTGAATTTCAATCAACAATTGCAAGTGATAGAAGCAAGCACTACTAGGTCATTGATGCAATCGAGGAGCTACTTGATAGGTACAAGATTTTTCGTGGGATCACGTGCTTACTACCTTTAAGCAAACATGCAGGTTATAACTTGTTAGGAGTGCTCACTGCTATGGGCATATTCATCAACATACAAGTCAACAATGGAATGCAAACCCTTTCAAATGGGTTAAGGAGGTGGAGCAAAGACGTAGGAGAGCATGGCACAAGAAACATTTTTGCCAATCACAATTTGGTGATGGTGTCTTAGTTTTGGTCTATGACTGCAAGTTTCTTAAGCATAAGTCCATGTTGACATTTGGTTGGAAGATACTGGTCACCATACAAGAATTCTTGAGGACAGATGACATGCACCTGATGTTAAATGTTGCCGACTGTTGTGTATCTGTTGATCAATAATAATCTGTGGTTGTTGTAAAGTTATACTCGGATTTTTTAATTTATTAAGGGTAATTCTTGCATATGGACAGAAATATTTTTGCCTTTATATTTGAGTAATATTGGGGGGTTGTTGTTTGTCAGATACATTGTGGCTTTGTTGACAAGTCTGGAGGTGATATTGACAAAGAAGACAAGAAATTTGTGAAAAAGTGTCGGTTTGTTGTAGCATCTGGTATTTTTGATGGTTATGATATTCCACATCAACCATCCAACATTAGCATCTTGTCTAAGAAACTCTTTTGTTTTCTTATGGTGGTGGATGAGAAATCTCTGAAAAGCATACAGAAGACACTTAATCTTACAACGGACAGTCATGGAGGAAAGTGGGTTGGCCTTTGGCGACTTATCCTATTTCGAAACTCTCCTTATGATGAACCTCGTAGAAATGGGAAAGTGCCAAAACTTTTAACTCACAGGCTCTTTCCAGAAACTGAGTATAGCATTTGGATTGATGGAAAAATGGAACTTTTAGTTGATCCACTACTTATTCTGGAAAGGTGAGTCAATTTATTGAGCTCAAATAAAAAAACAGTATGTGCAAGGCTTATTGATAGTTGTAGCATCATGAGGCCTTGTCTTGCAAAATGTTGTTTATTTGGATTCGTAGTGTTGTTTGAACTGCATTTTATATAATTTGTTGTTTTGTAGTTCAAAGATTGGATTTTGAATTAGGTTGTTGGCTATTGCGCTTAGCTTTTGAAGAGCCAGCAACGAATCCTTCCAAAAAGCAAACTTCCGCTTAAACCCACCGTCTCCCTCCCCCCGCCCCCCTCCCTCTCTCTCTCTCTCTCTTCCCTTCCCTCTCCTCTCTCTCTCTCTCTCTCTCTCTCTCTCTCTCTCTTCCTTCCTTGAGCCCTCTTGAGAAGATGTGCTTACATCTACGATGTCTATATTGTGAAACTAACCACTTCCTCATAGTGAAAGAGGATGGCTTTATTCAGATGCAGATTCCTTGGTAATACACGCCACATGCACTAACAAACTTGGTGTTGAAGGAGGAAGAGAGGTAATGTAAGGTGGGAGAATTGTAAGCTACTGATATGCCCTATGTGTGACATGTGCAAGATAGAGAGGGAGGAGCATGCCAGCATGCGACGCCCAGCATACTCCTATGAGGAGGATTAAGCCTTGTAACAAGGCATTACTTGTCACAGAAGGTCTTACCGTTCTTTGAAGGTGGGTCCCCCAAAGAAAATTATGTCAAGCTGTTGATGTGGGAAAGTAAACCAAATGCTGGTTGTTTGACACACGGGTTAGACCTGCCGTGATGTATGGTGCCTCATTTTGGAGACCAGACTTGGGTGAGGCAGATTGGAAGAGGATAGAGCGACTGCAGATGATGTTTTCCTGCACAATTAGGAGTAAGCCATCAGTGCTACATGAGATTGTGCTTGCCAAGTTTGGGGCAAGCCTATTGGTCCTTGATGCTCATTTCTAGACCATCGCTTGCATTTACCATGTATACACATTGGATAGAGACTGCCTCCTCCCACGGTTGGCACTTGTCTTCCAAGCACTTGCATAGGAGGGACATACATGTTGGTATTCTCGCATGATCAGTTGGTTTGATTGACATGGTCTCTAGATGGATCGCCTCCCCCCATTTGAAAACAGTCTAGATGCACCTTTGGTCTGTTGGCAATTCTCATGTTCTCAAGGTCATGGATTTTTTTAATCCTATGTTGATTCTGTGGCAATATTTCTTTCATTTTATGCTTCATGGCTTCTATGTGCTTGGTATTAGTGTGGGTCCAGTATCATGGCTACCACCTGTATGGAGCCACCCCCTGAAATGGACTTGTCATGTTTTCTAGTTAGTTGAATTGTGTAGCTTCCAAAGTTTGTTGTGGGTGGAACTGTTCTTGCTATAATCAGTCCAGAAGTTCCACTTGAGTGGAACCATCGATAAACTATCCACCAGGAGTTGGGTTGAACCATGTATGCCACAGTAAGCATCTTTTAAAATCAAGTAAGCTTTTAGAGTAACACTCATGAGGGGGGTGCTCTTGGTCAGGTTTGTCCTTGGTCCATCTTTTGCTTGATCTTTTGTGTCAGATTGGTCGCTTCTGATGCATCCATCTTTTGCTTGATCTTTTGTTTGGGGGCCTTCCATAAAGACAGGACAGTTTAAGCTTTAAGTAATCCGTTCACCTTGCTTATTGAGAACGTTTTGTATGCATATTGAGAACAGTCCTACCACCCTGTAGAGGTTATAGTCCTACCTAAAATTAGTCTTCTCTTACAAAAAGCTTTTTGTAATCCCCTCTTTTTTATATAGATATAGAGTATGCTTTTCACCCCAAAAACTAAAACTTCTGAAGTCATTACTCATCATGGTATGTAATGCACGTAAGGTTTCTTTTTGACGGGCATGTCATGCCCGTTTTTGGGTATTTTGATCATAAAATACAGCCACTTATTTTGAGTGACCGTTAAAAAATAAGGTAAATTATGAAAAAACAGGCATTACTTCTACTAAACACCTCATTTTGAGGGGTGACACTGCTGGATTTTCCCACGAAGCTTCAGCTCTATAGAGAGCACTTCTTGAGAGTTACAGAGGATGGTTTCATTGAGAATCCTGGCTATCTTTGTAGACACAGGTCCCATGCCTCAAGGATTGCCATTGGTCAGCTGAGGGTGTCTTCCCACTGCCACGGGATAGAGGATTAGAGAGCAAAGGGCATACCACGAGAGGTGCGGATATGTAGACTATGCAGGACCAGGGAGGTAGAGACGGAGGAGCACTACTTATTCAGGTGCTTAGTGTACTATGAGATACGAGGGAGGTTTCATTCCCTCTTCCGGGAGGAGTTCAGCCCCCTCCCGCAAGTGATGCATTATCAAGATCATAGATGTTTGGGCCTCTACCTTCCAGAGCTTTGGGTTCAGAGCGACGCTTCATTGAGGCTACAGACAGGGAGACATGCAAGTGATGCATTACCAAGATCAGAGATGTTTGGACCTCTACCTTGTAGAGCTTCAGCATTAGAGAGACACTTCACCGAGCCTACAGACAGGGACACAGGATCAACAGTATATCACTCAGACACACATTATAGATTTCCATGGGCACCATAAGGTTATTATGATAGACACCCAGCCCAGATAGAGAGATCATGGATGGGACACTCCAGCTCATCACCACGAGAGGGTCTACTGGTGCCTTGCACACATGGAGTCATTAAGGATCGGGTAGTGTCCCTTAAGATATTCCAGATGCCCTCGCTCTCCGAGATCTAGCCAATTGGCTCGCGAACTCCAGATCTGGGATATACCCTAGTGCCATAGAACAGCACCACCCTCGGTGGAGGACATCCATGTATCGATAGTGTATTAGAGGAGGTGACACTTTTTCATTTCCATGTTTATGATATTTAGTTTACACTTGGCTACTAATGAGTCAGTCCTATCCAACGGTCACACGATATTTAGTTTACACATGGAACTTATGTGACACTTTTTTGTTTCATGCATCCATTGGGTCTTAAGAAGAAAACGACAAAATCTTTCTTTCTTTGCTTAGTAACTTTGGGGGTCTAAACATCACATTGCAATGTAGATTGTATTTCATAGGTGAGGCGAAAATTGGCTGATGGATATGTAGACAGTAAACCTTTAAAGTACGAATGAGCTATTGGGAGGGCTGTAGTCCAAGGAAGGAACCACTGTTTGGATCGAGGAGGATTTGAGTTCGAAAGCCATTAGGCCTTTTTTATTTTCAAGGATAATGATTCAGTTGTTCACACTTTCCCTCTACATTTTTAGTTCAGTTTAACATTGACTTGGCATGTAGCACGTGGTACTTGAGTCTGAACAATCTTGCATAGAGAGTTTGTTTTCTATTGTTATATGAAGAAGTTATAAGAATCACTACCATTAGCAGATGCTTGGTGCATGGGGGCGACTTTAACATAATTTGAGTCTTGGGAGGATCGATGGGGTGGTATCTTGGATGCCACAGTGGCCGCCGGTGCGGAGTGCACAGCCTTGGAAGAGGCAATCTTTATCACCAGGGTTTAGGATGCCTAGCACCTTTTGGAGTTTGATCACACACCCCACATCTTGTTGTTCTCCATGTCAGACTGCTAAGATCACAATCCTAACCTGGCCTGGCTAGATTGTTCTAACTTGACAAGCGATTGGGGTGGTTCTATGGGTATTGTGACCAGCACCACCTTCTTTGGCGACCCTTGGCGGTAGGACTCCCAGCAGTTCGCTAAAATCCCTTATTCCTTCATCTAGACCCGGACATCAGCTAGCACGTGGAGGAGATATGGTCCTCCCACCCTGATCCCAGCCGTGCCCCTTCCTATGGACAAGCTCTCCAGGAGATGAGCCTCTTCTTTCAGTCAGAGCAAGAGATTTGTCTTCACCCCAGCCTTGCCTTGCTTCAGCTCCCTTAAGAGCAGACCACTGCCACTGCTTGGATTGGTGCACAGATGAAGTTAGCTCGCACCTCATTAGATGCCTTGGAGATCGTGCGTGTGGAGTACTGGTCAGTGGTATCATTCGGGGTCCTCTTTTTGGACTTGGGCAGGTGACAAGGTATCAGAGTCTCATTCATTTGATTTCCAAAGAGGGTGGTGACTGCCTTGAGGTGTGACAGTGGCATTCCATCACACTTCTTGGCACTTCCTCACCAAGGCTATTAGCCATCGTTCGTAGCCTCATCTTCAAACCTTATAGCATTTAAACAGATTTTATGCAGGATAGGAGCATCCTGGATAACATCTTTACTTTTTAGGAGGCAGCCACAGCGCCCTAGCTTTGCTAGGACGACTTTGGTCCTTCCCTTGGACTTGGACTTTGAGAAGGCCTATGACTAGGTGGATTAAACCTTTCTTGAGGGCAAAGCACCATGCTTCAGGTGCGCTTTCGGCTCATGGCTTTTGCGGGTATTAGCACTCTCCTCCACCATACAACCAGGTTCTCATTCAGGATGTGTGGGGCGAGCGTTTCCCCATCTCCCGATGGGTTCGCCATGGTTGCCCCTTAGTCCCCTTCCTCTTCCTCTTTGTGGTGGAGGCCATGAGCACCTTTTTATGCTCTGACACTTCCTTTTGGGACTGCGCTGACGACACTGCCACCTAACTTTCCTGGATGAAAAGGGAATCTGTAGCACTTCGCTAGAGTGTTTGAGGAGTTTTGCTTTGCTTCCAAGGCAAAAATCAACTAGCACATGTCTTCTGGTTTCCGGGTGCCCCCTCGCCCTCCAAACTCTGACTTTGCATCCGATTGAGGCTTTTTAATGGATTGCTAGAGGCACCTTCGCATGCTACCTTGGCTGCTAGGTGGGCATTGATGTTTCTATGGAGCTGCGGATCACCTCCAACTCTTGACTATTGAGTGGAAGCTCCTGTATTGGAGCTCCGCCCGGCTCTTCGTGGTGGGCAGAATGGTGGACCTGGTTTTTTGTCACCATGTGGTACACACTACTTCTTTGTGGGACTCTTCACATTCCTCCATCGGCCAGGTTTAGCACCTCATGCACTTCTTCTTGTGGGCTAGTGGTGACAGCATGGGCCAACGTAGCTTGGAGGGTCATCATCCAACCTGCTCACAAAGGGGGCTTGGGCATCATTGATCCGGTGGTGCAAGCTTATTGTCTGCAACATAATTGTCAGGTACGAAACGAAGGTATGAAAAAACAGTACCGGTACGGGACTTTTAAATTTTGAAAAATAAGTTCGATTGAGGTACGATCCACTTTAAAAAAACACTTGAAAAAAAGATATTTGTACACATTTAGAGATACAAAGTCTAGAGAAGTTGTAATTTGTCATATGACATAAACTAGTACAGAAACTCAAGAGTCATGAACAATGAACACTGAACATGCCATAAATAAGAGTCGTGGTCCACGGTCTACAATAGGAAATACAAAAAAGTGTGTTGTGACCACTGACTAGTCACAACACTAAGTACAAAAATGTCTAAAGACTAGACTCTAGAGACTAGAGTCTAGACTAGTCTTCCTCCTCTCAGAGAAATCACTAGGGGAAGGAATGCCCTCGCTAGAGGTGCTTCCATCATTAGAGGCCAACCCAAAACTGCCCTCGCTAAGGACATTGCCCTCGTCATCGTACTCGGGCTCTCTGATGCCTGTAATAGGAGCGACCTCTTCTTCAGCAATAGGTGCGCCCCTCGAAGTCGAGCCGGAGCCATGCCTCACATATGTAGCCACCGGGGTTGAAGTAGGGCGCCGAACAGTGCATCCGCGACCTCCTACTCGTGTGCTGCCTCTAGCTACGCGACCTCTACGAGTACGAGAAACTCGACGGTCAATCTCCTCTAGCTCCCTGTAGAGATCGGCATATATGGTCTCCTCATCTGGATCTCGCTCCTTGTGGACACTCTTAAGAGTGTCCACTGTCAACTTTTGAACTTGTCGACATTCACCTGAAACCAAAGTTCAAACATTTATAAATTATTAGACTTTAGTCATGCATTTATAAATCATTATTAATGTGTTGAACTTTGAACTCTGGAGATCTCTACCTGTTTGGAGATCTCCATGTCATGCATCTTCTCCACCATGCACATGTTAGCACGGCAATATACAAGCCGCTCTACATGGTGTTGAGACGGTTTCGTATCTTTGTGTGTATGAGTGAGTAGGAACTCCAGTTCCTCTCACTCACATGCCCCCCAAGAGCAATCCTATGAAAAATAAGAGTTAGAAATTAGAATGTAAGAACTAGTTAGTAGTTACGACTCTAGAGACTAGAGTATACGCTATATATTCAATAGTCACCTGTCTCAAAGCCACTTTTTTTACGTGATCCATTTGATAACCCAATGACTCCCACCAAAAAAGTGGCCAGACCATTGATTCTCTACTCGAGCAAAGTGGGTTTGTGAAAGCGGCTCCCCTCTGATCATTATACCGAATGAGCTCTTGGAGGAAGTCTCTTTGCTCGTGGATGGGAAGTATCCTTGGCAAGTAGGCATCCCGATCGGAAAGTAGCTCCTCATCGACGAAGAGCCTTGGTACTTCGTAAGCGGGATGCAACAAGGCTGCAAGACCATGGATAGGTCTATGCATCCATTGCCACCTCCTTTCTACAAGCGTCACGATCGAATCGTGTCGTGGAGTAGGTGGAGGCTCGGTGGGATCTCTTGAATGCAAAAATTTCACTTTAAGGTTAAGTCTTTAAGGAACGAGAAAGAGATGTGAAAACGAGATTTGAAAACATGGGACATGGGTTTACCTAATCCCCTCCATAGGAGTGTCGGGGTCCTCATCATCAAAGACGGTGGTCGCACGAATCTCCGCTAGAGCCTCTCGCATGAAGTGGGTGAGTAGCCCCAATGTGGAGCCCTCCATGTTGGCCATGCGCAAAACCCTATACAAGGGAGTCACCGCAATGACAATGGCACGCACCTCGTGCCAAAAGGACTCTCTCATGCATAGCCGTTAAATTGCTCGGGCCTCGTCTGCACTAGTCACTAACTCCTCTCTTAGCCATGCGACAAAATCCGGGAAGACCACGGTCATCTGGAGCTTCGGTTGCACGTCGTATAGCCGCTCCAAGAGAAGCCACATGTAGGCAAATTGCGTGGAAGAGGGCTTCTTAAGCTCCAAGTCGCTTTGCTCGTGAAACATAGCGAACACCTTTATCTTCTTTGTGAAGAAATTCACAATGGATAGGCCTTGTGCAACCACCCTCTTCACCCACTCTAGCTTCCCCCATCCTCCATGAGTAGGTCTAGACAATGGGAGGCACAAGGAGTCCATACAATGGATGGGAACTCCACCTCTACCAAGCGCCCCATTTTGCGGCAATCGGATGCATTGTCCGTGATGACTTGAATGACATTTTCATGTCCGACCTACAAGTAATACAATGGCAATTTGGCAAATGCAATGACATTCTTAGAAGTTAGAAGCTTGAACATAGTACATACCTCTATGATGGCTTGCCGGATGTGACGATAGATAAAGTCCCCCGATGTTTTTTGCCCCACCTTTCCGGTATCCACAGTGCGTAAGAAGTATGTGCCGAGAGCGCATGAAACAAGGATGTTCATGATACCTCTTGTCTTCTGATCACTCCATCCATCGGAGAGGATAGAGCAACCATACTTCACCCATCCTTCCTGCACGGGTGTGAGTTTGTCGTTGATCCTTTGCCTCTCGTCATCAAGCGCGGTGGTGCGCATCTCATGGTAGGTGATACCATGCCATTCACCATGGGATGGCCCCACCTCCGCAATGGCCTTCACCATTTTGTGCGCATCTCATGGTAGGTGATACCATGCCATTCACCATGGGATGGCCCCACCTCCGCAATGGCCTTCACCATTTTGTGCCATTGTGGAACCTTGAGCACATTGAAGGAGAGATTGTAGTCTATCACCATGCGTGCAATCTCCTCATTCGCGGCTTTCATCTTCGCCTTCGCATAGGTTAGGTTGTTAATTTTTGCACCGATGGCCGTTTGCCTCATTACCGGAGAGCTCTTCTCCCTTGGCCTCTTTGATTGGAAGTTGGAACTGCCGGAGCCGGAGCCGGAGCCGGATGGGACGGGTGATGGAGTCACGGATGTAGAGGTACCGGACATGGAAGCTCCCCCACGTCCACCTTTGCCTTGGTTGCGGATGAGCAAGTACTGCTTCACTATACCATCCGCAATTTCTTGGGGAATCTCCTTGCACGGCGCCACTTCCCCACCAAGCTTGGACACATGTGCAAGGAGCCTTGTGACACTACTTGTGTAACCCTTTCCGCAAAAGTTACACGTCCGTTTCCATGACCTTGAATTACTGGTAGGTTTCTCACCGGTGGTGGTATATAAGGCAAAGGCCTCATGTTTGTCCTTTCCTCTGGACCTCATTGCCAAAGTCTAAAGACAGAGAGAGAGAGCTTGAGAGAGGGAAAGAGAGCTTGAGAGAGAGAGAGATAGAGCCTAGAGAGCTTGAGCCTTGGCCCTTGACTCTTGAGCTTGAGCCTTGAAAGTTGAGGCTTGAGCCTTGGCCCTTGAGAGAGAGAGATGAAATGAAATGATATATTAACGTCTCAACAGGCCATAATGGCCTATGAGACCAAAACTGAGAGTACATTTGAAGTTGGTGTCTCATCAAAGAGAACAACTAAATGAGACTAAAAAGTACAATAAACTGATTGTCTTAGAGAGAGAGAGAAAGAAAGAAAGAAAGATATATTAAGCGTCTACTAAAGACTCGATGGGCGTATGAGACCAAAGTGGTACAATAATGTCCATGGCATATCTCATCATGGAATGGAAAATAAAACAGAATGAAAACATAAATATAGCTATCTCATTGGGGTGATACAAAATTGTCCATGGAAACTCGTCATGGAATACTAAGAACATAAAAACATGGGAGCAACATCAGTTCATGGTATACCACTCTCCAAAATGTCAAGCACGAGTATGGCCGAAACGTCTCCCTCAGCTATGTCACGTGGAAAGGTAGCTCGATGGCGGTGGAGCATGTCTTGGATCTGGAGCTGATGAGGTGATCGTGGCCGACGGGAGGGTCGAGGGCGTCGGGCACACTGGAGTGCAGAGGCTCAGTCCAAGGTAACTCCTCTTGGGCGAGGTAGGTCTAGAGCAGCTCTTGGGTCCACAAGATCCACGTATGGAAAAGCTCGAAAAGATGCTGAAGGATTTGAAGAAAACCAGGGATAGCAACCTCAACACTGTCCAGAAGAGCCTCCTCGATCGCATTGCTAAGCTGGAGACCTAGGCAGAAACATGGAAGAAAGAAAAGGAAACAATGCAGGAGGAGATTGCCCAGCTTAAAGGCGAAGTAGCTTCACTGCGTGAACGCCCAGAAGAAGGGAAATCCTCGAGGCAGACAAAGAAGCCATGAAGGAGGAGCTCACCCAGACGATTACCAAAACCCTGGAGGGCAAGATGGAAGCAGTAAGAGAAGGATGAGTGGAAGTGGTCAAGAAAAACATTAAGAAAGAAGTACAAGAGGACACGCACATGGTCCAATCCACACTAGATGAAGAGAAGATGAGGAGAATCCGTCACCTGAACATACGCGTGACAGGTATTCTAGAGTCAGAGGGGTGCACCCCTGAGGCGGACGGCCGAAACTTATGCATAAAATTAGGCCATGCGGAGGATGCACCACTTCCATTCACCAAGATATGGAGGACAGTCCCACCCAAGGACCCCACCCAAAGTAAAGCCCTAGTGCTACAGTTCGCAGATGAAGTGAGCAGGCAAACCTTCATGAGAAAGAGAGTTATTCTGAGAAACCTACCAGGGGACCCCATCTACTTTGATGATGACCTAACTTGGATGCAGAGACAACATAGGAAATCATGCATGCCACAAATTAAAGCAGCACGTGCTGAAGGGAAAAAGGCACATTACAGAGACGGCCATGTATACATAGAGGGCAAGATGGTGGCATAGCGCCATATGGCCTATGGGACACAGGAAATTATCAAGAAGCACAAGGAGATATATGCAGCACTTTGGAACTGCAATGGGGCTCTATGGACACATCCAGGACTAGAGGAGGTTATGGAGAACCGGGACATCATGTTTCTGACAGAGACACATGAAAGCCCAGAGAGAGGCTTACCACGGGTAGCAGGGTACCAGTGGGAATCAGTGTATAGACAAGGGATGCGACACGGCACTTCCAGAGGCTCAGGTGGGATCGCTATACTATTCAGACGAGCACTACACCAGCGTATCAGGGTGGTGTCGAGAGACCTAGAGGCACGCTACATGTGGATTAGCCTACAGCTCTCAGAGGTGAGAACAGTTTACTTGGCAATATGCTACTTCCCCCCGAAGGGGTCGAGATTCAACACAGGTCACATGGAGGACCAGATTGGAGGAGGAGAGGAGAGAGGGGCCCTTCCTAGTGAGTCTCCATACGCCACTCTATCCGCAGATATCCTACACTATTCGACCATAGGGGAGGTTCTCCTGATGGGGGACTTCAATGCACGCACACAGAATCGACAGTGTGAATCATTCAACTTCACAGATCCCCTCATCCTACAGGCACTAGACGATGTAGATGCAGGGACCACGAGGATGTCAGAGGACAGTGGGCCAGACAGTACAGGTTATGGGCAACACCTTCTGGACCTGGGAGCTAGACATCATCTCGTTATTTATAACGGGATGTCACAATGGCCAGAATCGGGAAGACGCACATGTTTCCCATCATCAGGAGGCAGCAGCAGCACTGTGGACTACATATTGGGCTCGCGGGAGAGCACAGACCTGATAGACTCTTTCACTATCCCGACATGCCCCATTGGTGCGGACCATACTTTTTTGGCTTTTTCTCTTAGGAGCTCTCTTGATCTGCCACCCCCGACCACTCAGGCATCTCGTACCATCTTCCACTTTACCCGGGAGCTTGCAGACGTTTATGATTCAAAAGTACATGATGGCCTCTTTGGTATGGACCCTACAGCACCCATCGATGTATTGACGGCCCAGCTTTCACCCATACTGCACACAGCAGCTAGCCACAGCTTTCCACACCATCTCCAGACAGGGAAGCCACCTAGATCCGGGGACATGATGATAATGAGTGCAGAGAGCTTCATCGACATCTCCGAGCCCAGATAGCGAAAGGGGAAATAACACAGCAGCAGGCCAGTAGACAGATGCGGTCTCTTACACGCTGTAAGCGACGCACATATGAGGAGGCTCAATACTGGGACATCTACCACATGCTCATGAGCAAAGATGCAGCCATTGCTTGGCGACGACTCAGAGAGCCACGCCCCCCCATTCGATTACTGATCCTCAACGCTGGTAGAGTTATGCATAAGGGCTTTATGATGTTCCGCACCAGCCACTCATCCCTTGCCCCACCGAGACTCCACCGACCTCATCAGTTTTCTTTACTACCGATATGGTATCTCGAGCTATACGTAGATTCCAACATGGGAGAGCTGAGGATCACACCGGCTTACAGGGTGAGCATTTCATTTATGCAGCTGACACACTCTCTCCTTTTATTGCTTACCTCTTTAATAGGGCTCTGGTAGAAGGTTTCCCGGCTGAGTGGACGATGCACACTATTGTACCGATCCACAAAGCTGGGGACATGTTGGACCCCGGTAATTACAGGACTATCATGATTGGTCATACCTTGGCCAAACTCTATGGGCTATCCTGGAGGCAAAATTGAGCACACATGCTGAGAGGGAGGGGCTTCGTGCCCCTGGTCAGGCAGGTTTTTGGCGAGCCTTCTCTACTATTGATCACATTTTCACCCTGAGATGCCTGATTGACCAAACTCGGGCACGGAGACAGAGACTCCATTGTTGTTTTGTGGACTTCTGCAAAGCCTTCGACACAGTCCCTAGAGAGCGCCTCTTCCACCGCTTACAGACACTGGGCATACCCCCCGACATGATGTGGGGGATTTACAGATTATATGAGCAAGTGTTTGGACGAGTTAGATGCCCAGGGGGGCTATCAGATATGATTGCCAGCACCATTGGTGTGAAGTAGGGCTGCCCTCTCTCCCCGACACTCTTTGGCTTATACATCGACGAGGTAGTAGACTACATCATACACGGAGGAGGCTCTGGGATTGACATCTCGGGTACGACTGTACACATTCTATTATATGCTGATGATATCATTCTTGTGTCGGATACTCGGACAGGGCTACAAAGGCATCTACAGGCCCTGGATACTTTCTGTGCGGAGCGAGGACTCACAGTGAACCTTGGGAAAACCAAGGTTATGGTCTTTCATACATCAGCAGCAGTCAGATGCCAGACTATCCTTACACTATCCCGGGGATAGGTAGAGGTGGTGGGCTCATATGTATACCTTGGGGTCACATTTACCAGCTCATCAGGGAGATTCTCTATGGCACAGGCAGCCAGAGACAGAGTGACACGAGGGTACGCAGCACTAGCAATTTTGGAACGCCAGTGTCACCAGGCACACTTCCAGGAGCCCTGTACTAAGGGGTGGCTATTTGATACACTAGTTACTCCAGCATTGATGTATGCAGCAGCAGTATGGGCACCAGGTTTGGCTACATCATCATGGACACAGATAGAGCGCCCTCAGATTTTGATGCTCTCACGGATGATCCGCAGCAAACCTTCAGTACCACATGATATCCTTCGAGCGGAGTTTGCTATACCACCTATGTTAGTAGAGGCCATGTTCCAGACTATATCTTTTATACACAGGATGCGAGAGTCCCACTAAATCGGGTATCTCGGGCTGCTTTTGAGGCATCGAGACAGCTTGCTGAGGAGGGACATACCTGGTCATGGTACTCCCAGGTGGTACAGTGGATATCATCACACATGATTGATATTGACAGATTACCACCCTTACAGTATGACCTAGCTGCACCACACAGACGCCTCTCTCAGACAGAGAGGAACAGAGTCATGAGACATGACATTTGGGAGGGCCACATACAGGAGACTTGGCTATCTCCTAGTCAGACACTCCCGACGAAGATGCTCTACCACAGAGACCACTTCTTGAGCACCTCCACAGACGGCTTCATCCAGCGACCACGATACTTGGAAATCCACTTATCACATGGAGCTAGAGTAGCCATTGGGCGACTAAGGGTCTCATCACACCAACTAGAGATCGAGACTGGGAGAGCAGCACACATCCCTCGAGCAGAGCGCATTTGCAGATTATGCCAGACGGGGGTAGAGACAGAGGAGCATTTTGTTTGCCAGTGTGGTGCTTTGTAGGAGATCAGGGCATGCTATCCTGAGGTTTTTAGAGGGACCACATCACTTAGACAGATTTGGGAGAGATGGGACCACATCACTTAGACAGATTTGGGAGAGACAGCCAGGCAGACTACTACTAGCACTACAGAGACACAGGGAGATCTTACTTCAGACACCCGCACATCATAGCGGAGGAAGACAGTCCCAGTTGACTGACTTCTTCCAGAGATTGGCACCAGTAGCCCAGCCACACACATTGGGAGTGACATCTCAGCGAGCGGAGGAGATTCGAGCTAGGTGACGACCCAGACTAGCCGGCTACCAGACACCACGGCTACACCAGAGAGAGATCGCGGCCATCCGGTCTCGACACTAGCAGGAGGTCCAGGAGCAGCTGGCACATTTTCGCTCTGATCCAGAACGCATGTTCCAAACATTTACGGCATCCTCAGATCGGATGTATGACATATTGTACCCAGACTATGGGACTGGATGGAGTTAGGAGTAGATAACATATCATACTTGTATCACCCCTTCAGCATATAGAGATGCATTAGTAGCCCTAGTACTCCATCCACACCCTCTCGTTTGTACACCACCATTGAGTCCCCTATGGTCGTGTTGTCATACTTGTACATTTTATTCTCACTCCACATTTTCCTCTTGATGACTGGAGGAACATCATTGTACTTGTTTGTCTACTTGTACATTTTATTCTCACTCCACATTTTCCTCTTGATGACTGGAGGAACATCATTGTACTACTTGTTTGTCTACTTGTTTGTCTCATAGGCCTATTTTGGCCTTTTGCTTGCAGACGTTAATATATCTTTCTTTCTCTCTCTCTCTCTCTCTCGGCCGTACTGAGGCAGCAGTCGGGCAGCCCTTTTCCCCTTGTTGCACTGGCCGTACAACATACTGCCCTGCCTCTTCGCTCTTGCACAGGCAGTACAAGACCTTCTCTTCTCTCTACGCTGACTGTACGGATGGTACAGCAGCCGTACAGAAGGCGGGATAGGTTTCCACAACAAAGGGCTATTTTTGGCAGTTACTCGGCTATACCATGACTCGTGCCCGTCTGTTGCTAGTTGCTGGGAGGACTGAAGGGCGAGCCTTGGGAGTCTCCAGGAGGGGACCATGGCAATGATCTTGTGAATGCATGTGACTGTCTCGAAGAGGCCTCTACTACCATGGGTGCTGTAGCAAACTCTGCCAGGATAATATCATGTGGGACTGATGGTTTGCGACGTATCATACGGGAAAGCATCATGACCTGAGGCCTCTCTATCCTCAGCCATTTGGCCGCTGTAAGATCAGGTTCCCAGAAGGGTGCTCCATAGATTAGTGCCAGAGTGACTAAGGTGTCAAATAGCCACATCTTGGTGCTCGGCTCCTAGAAGTGGGTCTGGAAGCACTGTCTCTCCATGAGAGCAAGAGAAGCATACCCTCGCATCAGTCTAGCCTTTGCAGCATGGCTCATCAAGAAGACCGGTCTTGTAAAAGAGAGAGAGAGAGAGAGAGAGCCGTGGAAAGACTTCCTTTTTGCCTGTGTTTTAGCATGTATCCCAATTCATAGTGGTCCTTGGTTCCTTGGCACCTGGCCATTGGATCTTCTTAGAGGCCCTGCTTTTCAAGTTTGTCACCTCCTTGAAGGACAAATTTGGACCAGCCTCTGTAGAAAGAAAGAAAGACCATACTGCCATCTACTAGAGACCCAAAGGGTCAATGAGACCAGAAAGATGTTACATGTAATCATGTGTAAACTGGATGTCAAACAACATGATGCAAGGAAAGGATCTTGGGATAGAGTAGAACTCAATGGTTGGAGTTCTCACAACTAGACTCAATGGCTGGAGTCCACACAGGTTGCTCCTCAATGCGTAGAGTAGCCATAGGTTCATGAAGAAAGCCATGAAAGCTTGTGCAAGAAGCTTATAGCTCCAAGAGAGGTAAAGTGTTTAATATGTCAAAAAGGTACAATAGTCTTAGGGTTGATTCCTTTTATAGTCCCCAAGGCTCCATATGCTCAAATCCCACATGCTAAATGTGTCCTAAGCCCCATGTGCCTAGGTCCCTGGTCCATGTCCCATGTGCATGTGCATCCTAAAATCACCTTGTTACAAACCATCCCCTCCTACAATCATTTTCGTCCTCGAAATCAAAGGATGGTCGTGCGCACAAACAACATATACAAGTGGCTATATACAAAAGCCAAAAGTCGACCATAAGTAGGTGTCAATAGTGAGGCAAATGGATGCCAAAAACATGAGTCGCGCGATGTCATTGACAAAGTCGCATGATTCGTGGATCGAATGGAAAGGAAGGTGGAATGCCGTCAAAGATGAGGCTAATCATATAACCACCTGGATCAAATGGGAATCTGAACTATATAAACTCCAAAACAATGGCTCCAAGTAAACCTGGATCAAATGTGAAGTGTAAGGAAACATCATTGATGATGAAGCTAGCCAAATATCCTCCCGAGTCAAATGGATGGGTGCGCTATACATCCGATGTAGTAATAGCTCCTGGGTCGAAGGGAAAACTCACAAGCCCATCCACATGACCATAATGTGAATCCGGCATCCTCTAAGGTATCCATCGAATGCAGCCATAACACATGGCCGGAATGCTGAATGGTCCTGGCACAAATGAATCACCATGTAGGCCAAAACCAACATGTGCCGCATGCATATTCGAATGACATGCCACATAATCAAATACCATACACCCTAAGTGGCATAAAATGCATCCAAAGAGAAATGTCTCGGCTCCAAAGAACATAGGATCATGTCGACAATGGAAGCCAAACGATCATAACTCAAGGTCGGTATCATGCAAGCTAAAATGTGAATCAATGCCATCATTCCATGTAGCACCTCTCAAGCAATTTGAGGCATGATCCACTACATCAATATGTATACATGATCCATACCAAGTAACATATCCTCGTGTGCAAGACCATCTACATGTATATAATGATCCAAAGTAGAAACATGATCATCAAGATCATTATAATCATCACTAAATAGTGATAATGAATCCACACATGAGAGATGAGTGGTATCATCCGTGGCATCCTCAAGGTCTCTAAGGTCATCCCCATAGACATAGTCTATCTCCATCAAGGGTGTCCCTATATGACCTATATCCCATGATAGATTAGTCTCCATCAATACTAAATCTGAGATGATGCTTATCTCAAATAAAAATATCTCAAGATCAGCAATGTATGATCTAATAAGAATATGCTCTATATGCATAATCTTGTCTCTCCTACGAGGCCTCATGTCAACAAAATCACTACTCTCGTGTACTATGCCTGACTACTCAAATACATGAACTATGTCCACACGAACACTACCAGGTAAGCTACGAGAACTAAGAGTAGTTGTCGAATCAGGAATGATTCCACGTATAAGCCCTAACAGAATATCGTGACAATTCTAACACAAGAAGCTCAGGCCTATGCTCGTAGGTATCCCGTGAACCCACATGTGAAGTATCACTAACCTTGTGTGGCCATCGAGGGTACCCACACTCCGCCGTCTGAGACCATCGGGAGCATATGGCTCGACATCATTCACACCCTCCACGGTCAGTGGGGGGAGTTGCAGGGAGGTTTTGATGGCATGCGGAAGCGGAGGGAAGCGTTCTTCAAACTTTGGAGGCCTGGCCCTTTCCTCACAGATAGAGGCGGTGACCCCATTTGGCATTACAGACCACCTGTATGGTTGTTTCCCCCTCCTTCCCCTGTATGAGATAGCGTTCTCCTCACAGAGCAGCTAGCCAGAGGAGAAGCATCTCTTTCCCTTTGATCATTTGTCTCCCACCCTTATATGAGGTGAGGCTGTATTTAGCCCGTCGTGGTTGTACTTAGCCCTTTGCGGGGCTGTTTTTCTTTACCTAATTGAAGATCTTTTTCCCGGAAAAAAATAAACAACCCATAGTATGGACTAGATCCTACGACATCCCCACTAACGTCATCACTGCCCAATAGTGGGTGTAGAACTTGGTATCAATATATGCCCCCACACCCTCCCCCCCCCACCCCCCATGCACACACACAAACATAAGAGCGTATATTCATACAAAGGTCTGTGTACTGAGTTCCTGTCAGAGCTCCGGAGATGCAAGGCAAACTCAAGCCATAATGAAGCCTAGCACTAAGGATCATAACAAATAGAAAGAATTATTACAACAAAAAGGTAGTTGATAGGGCATATGCATCACTAAAGATAGAAAGAATTAACACAATATCAACTAGGTGCAACTTGGGCGAAAACTTCACAATGTGAAATTTGCATGTCCTCTAATACAGCATAAAGATATACATAAATGAATCCAAGAACATGCACAAATTCACCTTATAAGAAAGTGCAATTTATAACCTCATGGTAGTCATCCACAAGACAATATACCATCAACTCCATCATGCATAGTATGGACTAGATACTATGACCTCCCCACTAACGTTATCAGCACCCGATAGTGTTGCAGAACTTGGTATCAATGTATGCTCCCACACACACACCCCACACATGCACGCACACACACACACACACAAAAGCATACATCCATACAAAGGGTTGTGCGCTGAGTTTGTGTCAAAGCTCCGGAGATGCAGGTTAGACTCAGCCATAATGAAGCCTAGCACTAAGCATTATGACAAATAGAAAGAATTATTACAACAAAAAGGCAATCGACAGGGCATATGCACCACTAAAGATAGAAAGAATTAACACAATATCAACTGGTTGCAGCTTGGACGAAAACTTCACAATGTGAAATTTGCATGTTCGCTAATATACCATAAAGATAATACCTAGATGAAACCAGGAACATGCCCAAATTCACCTTTCAGAAAGTGCAATTTATAACCTCGTGGTAGTCATCCACAAATCACCAGCAACGGTTTTATTGTTGCTTTGTCTATTTCTACAAGGCCTTTGACACGGGTCCCTAGACAACAACTTCTTGGGTACTTACTTACAGGAGCTCCACTTTCCACGTCATATGATCTAGGGAGTGATGGCATATTATATGAGTCCATGACTGGCAGGATTTGTGCAACCCATCCTACACTCTTTGGGTTACACATTGATGAAATTTTGAGATTCATTGATCGATTGGTTGACATGGGCTAACAGCTAGAGCAGATGATGATACCCATTCTGTTATATGCAGATGACATATAAGTGAATGGGTATCCTCATTTTAGACTCAGCTACAATTCGACATTGCCTTTAGTGATGACGCTTTCACTGCTACCAATTTTGGAAAAGCTTTCAAAGCATCCCGTTGCTACTTGGGATGAGTTTAAAGAATGGTTCTATACACAATTCTTACCTCCAAATGCCATGAAGAAGATCATCAAGAAGTGGGACAAAATAGAGCAAAAGGAACATGAGACCGTGCATGCCTATGTCACAAAGTTTTGCCTCCTGGAGGTTTCACCTTTCATGCATATCAGTGATGACAAAGAGAAAAAGAGGAAGTCTAAGTCTAAGTCTAGGCTGCATCCAGTGTACCAATCAAGGCTGGAATTGCATCCAAATCATACTTCACAACAGCTCATAGCATCCCCTCTTGCCACTGAGCAATTGGAGCAAAAGATAAACCATTTTGATAAAGATGGGCTTGGTTACAAGGGCAAAGAGAGGGCTATCAACTATCCCCGGGTCCCCGTTCTGAGTGAACCCTTGCTTAAACCCCTCCTTGCCTTCGTTGCCCTCTCCTTCGCATGCCTGCCCCTCCCTACTGATCACGCATCCTCTCCGCTACCCTTTCCTCCCTTCCTACTCACCCCTCCGCCTCCCTCCTCTTCGCTGCCCTTTCCTCCGTCTTCCTGCTCAACCCTCCTCCCTCTTTGCTCACCTCCCCTCTGCCTTCTTGCTCCACCTTTGTCTCCTCCCTCTTCTGCGTTGCCTCCCCTCCTTTGCTTCCACTCGGGTGCCCCTTTTCAGCCTAAAGAACGGATTACTCTAAATATCACGGTTCAAGTCTGTAACTATTTGGCGCTCATGGCTCTTTTCACATGATGGAACCCATGCCCGGAGACTCGACAAGTAGATGAAAGCATGGGAACAAGGACCATGAAGTTGGCTCATGGAAAAACACTAGTTTTGGTCAAAAAGCAGGGAAAGGGAAAGTCAAAAAGTCAAACTAAGTTGACCACGAGCCAAGGGCACCATTGGCAAGAGGAGACTGAGCCAAACCAAAAAACTAAAAGCCACTTTTTCAAAAAGCAACTCTAGGGCCAAAAATCAAGGCCCTAAAGTTAGAAAAGAAAAACTAAAGAACTTTGACAAAAGACGAGTAATATTTTTCTTATTATAAGTTAAAAAGGCAAAAGCAAAGTAAAAAGGGAAAGCAAAGCAAAAGCATCACTTTTTGGCAAAAAGCAAGGCTCTCCTCAAGTATAAAAGAAGCTTGAGTCCCTCTTGAAGATCATGAACAAGGACGTGAAGATCATGAACAAAGGCGTGGAGATCCTTTGCTATCCCTGCTGCTGTTTGCCGCTTTTGTTGGCTGCGCCACCCTTGCCATCCGGTTGCTACCGCCTGTCAAGCCCAGCCTCTATCACGTGGCCATTGCCCACAGAGCCGCCACCAGCCCCGTTTTGTTGTGCGCCACCATCGAATCAGCCGCTGCTGGCGTTGCCAGTGCTTGCGCCGCCTGCTCCATCTCAGCAGCGCCGCCTGCTCCATCTCAGCAGCGCCGCCAAGATTTGCTCTCTTACTGCCCAGCAAAGCACCCAGCAGCATTTCTCTGTAGTGCCACCATCTACAGCCTTGAGCCATCCACAAGTTGCTAGTTGTGGACCTGATTTGACATTTATTCCTCCGTGGGGCCTCTTTTTGGGTTTTGCTCTTGCTCCAGTTTGGGCATTGAGTCTTCTACTAGATATCATCCCCTGAGCACGTGGAGTACAAGCTAGGGGTTCCTAGGACTTGGATTTGGATAATGGATTTGGAACTAGCCCGGTGAGAGATGCTTGTGGGCCATCCCCATGGTGTGCTCAACATCAAAAATCTCGTGCCTCAACATCGACTCCGACCTGGATTTCTACATCGACAAATTTGTTTGAATTTATATTCATTGGTTGTATTGATCCTAGCTTCACAAGCTTGTGGATTATTCCTGAATGAATTCTTCAAAGGGAGGGGGGCCTATTCCTCACTGAGTGTGTATACTATGCGAAGTTCCCTCAACCTCTCTCTCTCTATATATTTGGATACCTGGTTGAATCTGTCATGGCACGCCCGTTGGGCTTACAGTGGTATCAGAGCAAGATTTCTCTTGAGGAAATCTTTCTTGGGGTGACAAAGCCATGTCGAGAGTAGAGAGAAACCAAGGGCCTAATGAAGGGAACAACTATGAGGCCTTTAGGACTTCAAGACGGGAACCAGGGCCATTGATCCATTACTCCTGAGACCACGACCATGTCAACATAAGAGCACCATGACTTTGAGCAGTTCAGACGACTTCTCAGAGATGAAGAAATCCTTGCTTGGAGAACCAGGAGGGAACACGACCAAAGGAGGGCACAAATTTTTGAAGATTTCATCAAGGATCAAGCCATCGAAGCCGAAGCAGTTGAAGCTACCATAGCCTATCTTCAGGCCAAAGGAGTCACCATTGCAGAAGGATCTAGAGCCACCAAATCCACTTCTCGTGGAGGAAACAGGGAGGCTATCCCTAGGCCCGCTCTCTCGGATGCTTCAGCTCAAGTAAGGGAAAGGAAGGCAAAGGAGCCTTTATCAACCAGCAAAGTGGCCTTCAAGCCTAGAGAAAAGAGCGTCAAGTTCGATGCTTTTAATGGAAAGCGAGACACTCAAAAAGCTTTATCTTTTGTCAAGCAATTTGATGCCGCTTTTGGAGTAGAGGACTTCTCCAAAAAGTCCAAACTTCGTATGGTCCGCATGCATTTGAAGGATGCCGCCTTGAATTCATGGCTAAAGGTGGTACAAGAAGGGACCAAACCAAAGACATGGACTAATTTCAAGATTATGTTCAACAAGAAGTTCCTACCCGCAAACTTTGAAGCAGATGTATAGAAAGAATTGGATGAGGTAAAGCAAAAAGTCGGTGAGAATGTGGCAACTTACCTTAACAACTTTTCAGCCATTTCATTAAAGTTTACTTCTTATACTCCCATTCCACCACTAACGGAAATGCGTAAGTTTGTGAATGGATTGCAACCTAAGCTTATGCAAGTAGTGTACATGGCTGCTCCAGAGTCCTTGGAGGAAGCACAAGACAAAGTTCTACAAGCCGAGGCCTTGCACATGCCTTGGATGGTGGGCAAGATAAACCATGACAACCGAGATCCATCTCGGTTCAAACAGGATCCCAATTGAAAAACGAGCCACAAGAGAAGAAGGATAGGAGTGGGGACAAACCTCCACTCTATCGAAAGAAGTTATCCCACAAGCAACTTGAAGAATATGTCAAGGAGGAAAAGTGTTTCCAATGTGAGAAGAAGGGACACATGAATGTAAAATGTCCTAACAAGCCAAAGTAAGAAACCAAGCCGCCTCATGCATTACCAAAGGAACTTCAGCACCAAGATGATACACTGCCAAAGAGAAGGCAACTTTTCAAGGCTTGAGGCAAAGTGGCCAACCAACCCGTGCTTATTCATTTTGATAGTGGTGCTACCCACCACTATATCCATCCCCGAGTGGTTGAAGCTCTGAACCTCCCTCCAGATCGGTTCGGAGCTCCTATTTCTATAGGTGCCGCTTCGAGGGAATGTCAGCAGAAGTGACCCCTATCTTGAGTACGCTTCGTTTATAGATTAGGAATTATGTGGACCATGAGAACTTTGTTGTTGGTAAAATTGGACATTGTGATGTAATTTTGGGTATGCCTTCCGCATCTCCAGAGCACTCCCATCAGCCCCCTAGAGCCCCCAATCCGGAGAGGAGGCAGTCGGTGAGTTCCGTTCGTCGCCTGATTCATCAGTTCTCAAAGCCGGTTAAGATGACCATTGCGGCCTCCGTGGCGAGGGCTCTCCCACCCGAGTCTCTAGGCGGGCCCCCTAGGATCTTGGGGCAGCCTGTGGATTATAGTTTCTTCCGGTGTCTTCCGACGGAAGGGACATACATGTCTGAGGAGACTTAGCCCCTATTCGAATCTGCGTGGTCTTCCACCACTCCAGACCCTCTACACCAAAGAATGGCGCGATGGTCTTCTCTTTCCCCTTGAGCGCAACCCCAGGGACAGAGTGGAACCTAGAGTCGATGGTCGCTGCCAGTGAGGGCCTGGCAGGTAAGCTATCGCAGCATCTTGAGGATCTCGCATCACCGACATACTTACTAATCTACGGCCTTTGGCCAGGATGGAGCTTGGTGGATCAGCCCATAGAGACCAGGAAGGGGAGATGGTGACCTCCAGCCTGGAGGTGCTGTTGTTTGTGATCATGCATACCTCTATCATAGTACCTCTCCCCTCTGCTTACAAGTATCTTCATTGTGATCGATGGAGCATGGAGTATGCATACTCTCGCGCTCGGACAGAGTGGTAGTACATGGAGGGCAGGATCCACACCCACTTGGCGTGACTTCGCACCAGGACAGATTGTGCCCAAGATTCTTCGAGTGGAGGGCAATTCCGATAGTTCCGCCTCTCATAGAGATTGTTATGAGGATTGTCTAATGGAACATTCAGGGTTTAGGGGGGGCTTAGTGCTTTCAAAGACAAGGCGTCCTTAGAGGAGAGCTTTAGTGAGCTATGATGGGGGGACCTATCGATATTCTTTTCCTCCAAGAGCATCACCTTACTGAGGGGCGCACCCGCCACTGCGCAAAGATTTTACCAGGCAGGAGTCATATTTTTTGGTCTCCATCCTTCAGCCCTTCAGGCACGTAGGGATGAGTGTCTTTCTGTCAGTGAGCAGCTTTTGCTGTCGGTGACAGGATCACGATTCATACTTCCAAGACGTGCACAGTGGGTTACCATTCTAATTGGTGAGGATATCGTTGGCTTCCTCAACATTTATGCCCCAAATGTTGCCGCAGGTAGAGCTCTCTTTTGGAGCACTTTCCGACAAGCCCTGCCCCACGCTGATTTTTGGTGCATGGGCGGCGACTTCAATATGATAGAGGCAATAGAGGACAAACTTGGAGGTGGCACGACCAGAGTCTCAAGAGCGGAGTACTCTACTTGGGAGGAGATGATACTAATTCTTAGGGGACAGGACCCTTGGCATCTCCTAGAGTTTGGGCGTAGCCTTGGGAGTCTTAGCTTCTCTCGATCGGATAGGAGGAGCACTGGCCCCAACCTCTCTCGGCAGGACAGGTTTTACGTCAGCGAGTGGGCTTGCAACCGTGGGAGCTTGGTTGGTATCTTGGCAGGCACTACTTTTTCAGATCATGCCCTGGTTATTTTGTCCCTAGATGACCCATGTAGGCATGACAGGCATGCGAGCTCCAGGATACTGGGCAGCCTCATTCAGGACCCCGAGATCTGCAGCTGGATTGAGCAGATATCGGCGGGACTGGACTTTTCCTCAAGCTCTGCAGCGTGCACTTTGGATGGTGGCCTGGGGGAGATCAGTGTTTTCTTACACGACGATGCAGCCCAGAGTAGATTGGAGGAATTTCGGGAGCAAGAGAGGAGTCTGAGGAGGGGCCTAGCCTCTTTACAGCGTCTTCAGGAAAGTTCCCCAGACTGGCCGTGGATTGAGAGTCCGCTTGCTATCGCCCGCACGGAGACTCGGTCCATTGAGGAGAGGAGGGTGGAGTACAGATACCATGTCAGGGCTTCGTTCTAGACTCAGGCCGGTGACAAAGTTACACGAGATTTCTTTGAGATAGCTCGCCCCCATAGGAGAAGAGACGATATTCACAAGCTGCGTGGCCAGGATGGAGCTATTGTTTCTGATCCCCCACATGTGAGAGCCATCGCCACGGATTTCTTTTGATCTCTTCTCACTGGTGCCTCATTATCCCCCTAGGTCATGGACGCGCTGGAGAGAGTCTGGAGGCGCGGGAGAGAGGTGGATCCCCCCTCCCTTCGGTCTTTGTTATTGACCCCTTTCAATTCAAGGGGTCGGGGGGAGGCGGTGACGGCACTACCGAAAGGGAAAATGCCTGGGGGCGGATGGGCTTCTTGTCTCTTTCTTTCTTCGCCATTGGGACGCCATGGAAGGTGGCCTTCGCGCTGCCTTCAATGAGATTATGCTCACAGGTGCCATGCCACAGAGTCTTTCAGAGGGCTTGATACATTGATTCCCAAGGAGGGTGGTGGTAGATTGGAGATTTGGGAATGCAGACCCATCACCCTCCTAGGGACAGCCTTTAAGATCTTGGCCAAGGCCATCAGTAGGCGACTTCAGCCTTCTCTCCCAGACTTGATCCTCGACACTCAGACTGGCTTTATTCAGCATCGGAGCATTCTGGACAACATCTTTACCTTTTGGGAGGCGACAGCTTCGGCAAGGATGCGGCAGCAAGACCTCATTGTGCTACTCCTAGACTTTCAGAAAGCTTATGACAAGGTGGATTGGAGCTTTCTGGAGGGCACAATGAGCTGGACGGGATTCCCCATGGAGTGGATTCGTGGAGTCTCAAGACTTTACTTAGCATCACACAGCCAAGTGTTCATTTAGGGAGCCCAAGGTGACAGCTTCCCCCTTTCTGCTCGGTTCCACAGGGCTCTCCTCTATCACCATACCTCTTCCTATTTGTCGCCGAGGCTATGAGTAGTTTCCTCTCCGCCCAAGAGACCGGACTTATGGGATTGCGCCTTCCCCTCCACACGCTGGAGGAGCTACTAGACCCAGAGTTTGCAAACAACACAGCAGCTTACCTTGTAGGAGACGTTGGGAATCTCCAGAGATTTACGGAGGCGATCGAGATTCTCTGCCACGCATCAGGAGTGCAGATCAATTGGCACAAGTCGTGTGGTTTTTTGGTAACCAATTGAGGCTTTCCAGTGGATCCTCAGGGGCATTCCAGTCTCCGAGAGACAGGCTCAACATCGACATTGACTCAGCTATTCCTTAGGAGTGGCTGACTCCTATTCCAAACCTGATCCCCCGCCGGTGTGGCTAGGTGTGTTTACCAGACACGATATCCTCATGGCGGGCCATGGAGTAGATGAAGACACTGGTCTGCTCACTTTTTCTATTGGATCCCATGGCACACTAGAGAGATCAGAAATCCTCTTCGAGGATTTCAGAGGCTGCATCTTGCAGAGGGTGAGGGTGATTGGTTTTCGAGCACGGGAATGGCACATAGATCCAACACTGGCCAAGGTGGCGAGGGAGAGACTATGGCGGCTATGGATTCGGGAGTGCCGACCTCTCACGCCGTTGCAGTGAGACCCGGGAGAGTGGACTTGGCATGATCCTGCGGATCAGGAGGAGACTCTGGATGCCCCCTTCTTTGCATATACAATGCCACTTGACTGGAGGATCCAAATGCCTAAGATAGATGGCACACCGACAACAGCAGCACAATAGCAGTCTCAGGGCCTATCACAGCGCTTCCTTTCAGATTTCTGGAAGACGCTTTGGGACAGCTTTCGGCCTGGGAAGATCACTCTTTCTTTGGCTGATAACACACAGGAGTTTCGCGGTTGGTACTTGGCTGGCAGTTGGAGGTCGGTGAGTAGCTTGCCCGTGGTGCGGCCACCCCCAGGAGTCTCAGCGACATTGCCTTTGGGATTTTGCCCGAAGGCTCAGCAAATTTGGCAGCGGATTCTCCGCATCTTCGCTATGGATAGAGCATCGACCCGGATCATCACTTGGGGCACTGTCGCTTGGGCCACCGAGATTGGAGTGGTCAGGACTTATGAGGATGATGGGGGAGAACTAGCCCTTCAGGTCTCCTACCATCGTATTGCAGCAGTACCAGTCACAACCCCACCTACAAGTGACTGGCGGCCAAGCTCATGCCAGAGATGGGAGATTTGCAGTAGCATAGCAGCATGGCACATTTGGCATGCTAGATGCAGCGAGGCCATCGAGGGTAACCAAACTCCACCGGCTGAGACCATCAGGAGCATATGGCTTGATATTATTCACACCCTCCGCACTCAGTGGGGGAAGTTACAGGGAGGTTTTGACCGCATGCGAAAGCGGTAGGAAGCCTTCTTGAGACTTTGGAAGCTTGGCCCTTTCCTCACAGACAAAGGCGGTAACCCCATTTGGCATTACAGACCACCTGTATGGTTGTCTCCCCCCCCCCCCACACACGGGGCCGCTCCTATATGAGATAGCCTTCTCCTCACAGAGCGGCCAGCCGGAAAGAAGCATCTCTTCCCCTTATGATCACTTGTTTCCGGTGTCACCAGCCTAGACATTTCCCAGTATATGAAAGAGGTCTGGTGGACTCCAAGATGTCTAAATATTTGGAAAGTACAAGCTTTGGGAATGGGGGATTATCCTAGAATACAAAGGACCACACTCCTAAAATTTAGGAGAGTTGCTATTTTGGGCTCGACTCCGATGGAAATTCTGTTCGCGTCATTACATCTGGAATTGAGCAGATACCAAGAGTTGGCAAAGTGCCTATGACAGAATGTCTACCAGTTGGGATATTTTTAGAGATAAAGTTTATGGAAGGACCCATCTCTTAGATTCGGACATGTTGCGACCAAAGTGAGACAAGTGGCCTCACACTTGTCACTTCAGCTATTGTGTGGCTCTCCACTTGTCATTGTAACCTTCTCTTGCCATTTTAGCTCATGGGAGGCCCAAATCTATAAATTGGAGCCCTCTCTCTTCATTAATAAAGGCTCTCTTGCTGCACACTAGCCTCTACCACCGTTACAGGCTGCCCTAATGATGGCTACTCTCTCTCTCTCTCTCTCTCTCTTGAAGGCTGCCCATGAAGAATATAGGCTGTTGGGGACTGTTTTGGAGGCTTCCATTGCGAAGAAATACTGAAGGCAAGGAAGGGTATTTAATCATTTATTATGATTTCCAGCCACTGTACTTGTTGTACTAGTCACTGTACATGCTGTACCAGCCACCGTACCGACTGTACCAGCCACTCCACCTATTGTACCAGCCACTATACCGGCTGTACCAGCCATTGTACTTACTGTACTGGCTGAATGGAGAGTTGTACTTGCTGTACCAGCTCTATTGCATGAAGACCCGTGGTTTTTGGGGAAAAATCAGAACCCACACGGAGGTATATGGATTATATTGTTGGCTCAGCATTTCTACAGCCTATGTTCCGGCTTGGTTGCCTCGTGTTGGGCTGTGTTATGGCATTTGTATATGGATAATCCGGCATCTCCCGTGGGGAGAGTAAGGCCCTCAAAGCTTGTACATGATATTATTCTCCTTGGGTAATAAAATACTCCAAGGGGGGGGGGGGGGGTGGCGGGGGGCATTCCGGCCTCTATGCGGTGTCACACGTGCAAGCTCCATTTTCAGCATTTGTGGATGTTTTGTCCAGCTTTTATGTTTAAATGTTTTAATATGCTTTGATGGTATCAACAAGTGTGTCAAAGGCCCTAGTCCCCCGGGCACTCACCGCTGCGAGTTACATTGGTATCAGAGCATAGGCTTTGTTGGAAGCGGAGGCTTCCTTCTATCAATAAGGAAGAGAAAAGATCTCAAGTGGGGACCACACTTACCATCATTGCTATTAAGCATGGCCAGCCGCTTCATAGCTTATGAAGCAAGAGCATGAGCAGTAGACAGCTTGTTGATCTAAGGATTTATGAATTCACAAAATTATCTTGGAAGTGTGGAGTTGGCTTTATGTGCACACGTTTAGCACTCTTTCCATATGGATATTGTGGATTATATTATCAAGCTTACAGGCAAGCTATATGGAGATATATCTCGGGATATCTTAAGGATATAGTGAGGAGATATTTCTTTTGGCTTCATGACCAACTTGGCAAAGAAAAGCTAAGTATACTTTGAGTTTGCAAAGTTGGTGCTTTTGCTATTTACTGTGAAGTGTTTTTGATGTTCACTAACCTTTTTTTTTTTTTGGGGGGGAAAAACGATCCTTCTATTAGTTAATGAGAAGACACCATAAGGCTACAAAGCTCACCTCACAAGGAGGGATAATAAATACAATGAACACCGGAGCTCCACCCCCGTGGCTGGCCGCTCTCTGGGGGGGGCTACCTAGTAGTACATGCGGGAGGTGAGAAGAGCCAAACTGGAGGCCTGAAGTGCCAAGTGACATCCTCGCCCCTCGCGGTGAGGAAAGGGCCAGGCTGCCAAGTGCGGAGGAACGCCTTGCGGCGATCTCTCATGCGATCCGAGTCGCCCTAAAGTTTCCCCCAGTGTCCTCTCAAGGTGTGAATGATGTCCACCCAGAGAGCTTGTATGACCTCCGCCGGTGGAGTTGCCTGGCGGTCTATGGCCTCCCTGCATCGGGCTCTCCATATGTGGCAAGCCGTCATGCTGCTGATCATCTCCCATCTGTGCGCGTCCCCCTCCTGGGAGACTGCCGAAGAGAAGTCTGGCGTCGGAACCACCGCCATCGCCCTGTCAGAGACCTGGATGGTCACACTGCCAGGGACGTCCTCGTATCCAAGGGCCGGGCCGCTGTCTGTGGCCCAAGCCACCGCACCCCACGTCACCATCATCTCACCTGGCGAGCCTGCAAAAACCATCCTGAGAGCGCGTTGCCAGACCTGCTGTGCCTGTGGGCAATCCCATAAGCAGTGCCATTGCGACTCCTGTGCATGGCCGCACCGAGGGCAGGACGCTGGGTGTCTGCCAAAAGCTAGCCAAACCCCCACAGCCAGTCCTCTATGCGCTGTAAGCCAGAGAAAAAGTGTCACCTTCCGGGGCCGGAAGCTGCCCCAAAGGCGCTGCCAGAAGTCCCTAAGGAAGGCAGGGGAGAGTCCCTGTCGTCGCCAATGCTCGGCCGCCGCTGGGGTGCCCGCTATCCTGTGCCTCTGGATCTGCCGCCCCAGCCTCGCTGTGTACTGAAAAAAGGGGGTGCCTGGGCTGGTAGGGGCCGAATAGGGATCTCGCCAAAGCCACTCGCCTGGATCCCACTGAAGGCGAATAAGAGGCCTGCTGTCCCAAGCCCATAATCTCCAAGAATAGTCCTCCCCTATCGAGGCCGGTGAGGGGTCTATATACCACTGTCTCTGATGAAAGCCGACCACCCGCACCCTCTGAAAGATACAACCCTGGAACTCATCCAAATCTAGTCGGGTCCTCTGAAGCTGGCCTCCCTCTCCCACCTCGAAGGTGAGTGGGGCGACTCTCTCTGCTGAGCCACAGACCGCTAGAAGGATCTCGTGCCGAGTAAAGACGCCCAGCCACTGTGGAGGTGGAGGGTCCTGTACTGGAGTCCGCCACTCCCGGGGGATGGCCGCCTCAATGTCTCGCCTCATCAACTCTCTGCCCCTCATCCCGTTGAGTCTCCTCTCCTGAACCTCTAGAGGCAGCTGCTTAAAACATATCCAGTTGTCTAAGGACTGGGCTGGTGGGCTGGAGCTCAACGGGCCCCACGACACATGAGATCGCGATCCAACCATATGACCACTGGGAAGTCGGATCAAGGGGTTCCAGATCAATGGCTGCCTCAGGCGCTCCTCATCGGTGCCCGGGGGAGTCTGGAAGAGTGACGGCCTCAGATGCTCCCAGGCCCTCAGAAGGCTAGCTGCAAAACGCTCCTCGAAACCAAGGCGCACTCCTCTGGATCGGTGCTCTGTAAAGATCCACCTGATGCTGGGGGTCCAGGGGCCGCTAAGAGAAGGAGTGCGGCTGAGAATCCTGGAAACAAGAAACTCCTTCCACGGCTCAGCGCCTGGTAGGAGGCCACGAACCACCAACTTGCTAAGCAAAGCTCGGCTCTGACAAATAGAATCAACTATGCCCAAGCCGCCTCTCTCCCTCGGCTGAGTGATCACAGCCCATGCCACCTTGGCCCTGGTGGCAGGCCGCTCGTCGCCACCGGACCAAAGAAAGTTCCTGATGAGCCTCTGCACCTGGCCAATGCACGCTCAAGAGAAGGCCCAGCAAGAAGTGATGTACCACATGGTAGCAAGCAGAACCTGGTTGGCCACAACCACTCGGCCAGCCAGAGATAAACGAGCGGTACTCCAATACAGAAGCTTCTTCCGAATGCTCAGAAGAAGGGGGGCTATCTGCTGCTCCGGAGATATGTCAATGCCCACATAGCATCCCAAATAGCGCACTGTAGTGTCGGGGGCCAGCCACTGAAACCCATCAACTGGCCTCCAAGTCGGGGGGGGGGGCCAGAACTGACCCACAACCCACACGACTTGTGCCAGTTGATCAAAGCGCCCGAAGCTCTGCAAAACCTGTCCATGGCTGAGGCGAATCGGCGGAGGTTCTCCTCCCCTCCCTGAAGATGTCTAGACAGCAGTGTCATCCGCAAACTCCGAGTCATGCAAGGAGAAAGGTGGTGTTGTTTGCCTTGAGATGGTTTCAGGGAAACATTGTTTATGGCTCCCTTTATTGGGATGGATTATATCTATGGAGATTTCTTTCTTGGACAAGATTATGGATGAATCTGTCCCAGTTTATAGAGAAGAAATAGTTGGATATCTCATGGATATGATGCTTTTATGGATAAAAGTCCACCTCTACTTCAAGGTGTGTGGTTAGCACGGAGTATGTGGTAAGAGTTATGGTATACAAGGATTATGGTATACAAGTCTATGGATTCCTGGTCTTCTTTTCTAGGGATTTGGATCCATCCTCAGGTTTATGGATTATGCTTATGATTCCCTTTTACTGAGATGGATTATTCTTTTTGGCTCCCTTTATTTGGGATGCGTTGGACTTATGAAACTCATTGTTCACATACACAGATATTTTTGACGTAGCTTTCCACAAGTCTCCAAACATATCCTCTCTTTTTGCATATCTCACATGTTTCATGAATTCATATTTACCTTGATCAGCAGTGACTGCAAACAATTTTAAAGTCTTTTATGACTTATGCATTATTTGCTTTTTGATAAAGCTGATATTTTGGAACAAAATAAATGTTGTACCACGCAATGATGTATGCATTTTTTTTCCAGTTGAAGTTTGCTTATTGTGCAACCATTGATCTCTCTCTCTCTCTCTCTCTCTCTCTCTCTCTCTCTCCCTCGAAAATCTTGAGTATCCTTTACTTTTAATTAGACCAAAATTCAATGACACCTAGGAGATCTCCTCAATCCCGTTATCGGAACTATGGAGGATCTACCTTTACAATATCACCGTGAAGAACACATTTCCTATTCCTAGGATTGATGATATCCTAGACAGATTGGATGAAGGCACCATCTTTAGCAGGATTGACTTGAAGAGTGGTTACCATCAAGTTAGAATTGTCCTAGAGGACATTCACACGACTGCATTCAAGACCACAATTGGACTCTATGAGTATTTGGTGATGCCTTTTGGTCTTACCAATGCCCCGGCTACCTTCAACCGAATGCCCCGGCTACCTTCAACCGAATGATGGAGAGAATATTTCTCGACCACATAAAAAAGTTTGTAGCTACTTTCTTTGATGATATTATTGTGCATTCTAAGAATGAGGAAGAGCATCGAAAGCACTTGGATATTGTGTTTCAAGGATTGCGGAAGCACAAGTTGTATGTCAACGGCAAGAAGAGTGAGTTCTTTTGTCAAAAAATCACTACTTGGACCACTTAGTATCCAAGGAAGGGGTCAGGATCGATCCAGGCAAGGTCAAGGCTATTATGGAATGGCCAGAGTTGACTAGTGTGCATGCAGTTCAAAGTTTCCTTAGCTTATGCTCTTATTACAGAAAGTTTATCAAGTGGTTTGCAGTGGTAGCTAGTCCATTGCATGATCTAACAAAGAAAGCCGTGGCCTTTTATGGTAGAATCTGATGCCTCAAGAGATTGCATTGGAGCAGTCTTGAACACAGAGGGCCATGATGTGGCCTATGAAAGTCGAAGACTTCAAGGAGCCGAAAAGACTGCACCCACATATGAGAAAGAATTGATGGCTATCATTCATGCATTGAAGATTTGGAAGCATTATCTTGTGGGTGTTCAGTTTGTTATCAAGACATATCATCAAAGTCTTAGGTACTTCATGTCTCACCTAAGATATCCGAAAAGCATATAAGATGGGCTAGTGATTTCTCCCAATTTCATTTCCAAATTATGCATACCCATAATAAAGACAATAACATAGCAGATGCCTTATCTCGGGGACCCATGAGCCATGCAGTCTCTATAGGATATCATATGGATTTCACTTCGATGAAAGATCTTTATGCTACAGATGAGGACTTAAACGATATTTGGTACAGATTACAGAATGGAGACTTGGTGACTTCCTATGTCATCAAGGTGGGTTTCCTTATGATGCAAACCTGGTTATGTGTGACTAAAGATTTGAGGCCTAAAGTAATGGAAGAGTGTCATGCTCCACTCTACACGGGGCATAGAGGCATCTTGACTACAACTCAAGCTTTGAAGAGCTATTTTCATTGGCCCAGCATGAGAAAGGACATTGAGCAATATGTTCGAGAATGTTTGGTTTGTCAGAAGATCAAATTTGATCAACAAAACCCCGCAGGATTACTGCAACCCTTGCCGATTCCCAATGCTCCATGGGAAAGTATTGCTATGGATCTTCTGGATTGCCAAAGTCAGGATATAGGAATCATGTATATGGACTATTCTTGATAGATTCAATAAGCAAGCCCACTTCTTTGCAGTAAAGAAGACTATTCGCATAGAGCATATGGCAAGATTGTTTATTCATTAGATTTTCAAGCACCATGGATTGCCTAAGTCCATTGTGGGGGATAGAGATCCTCGAACTACTAGTTTCTTTTGGAGAGCTCTTTTCGATAACATGGGGACAAAGCTTAATTTCTCTTCGGCTTATCATCCTCAGTCCGGTGGACAAAGTGAGATTGCAAACCTCACTATTTTGGAAAGATTTGAATTTGGGTGGCAACGATGCCAGATGCCCCATTGGACGGCCTTTTTGCCAGATATCTTGGACTTCATAGTCGGGCGGTCATTGCGACTAGATAGCCCAGATGACTCTATTGGACTTCGCAATTAGGCATTCATTGCAACCAGATAGCCTAGATGACTCTATTGGACTTCACAATCGGGCAGTCATTGTGACCAGATAGCCCAGATGACTATATTGGATTTTATAGTCGGGGGGTCAATGCTACCACATGGCCCAGATGACTATTGATGAACTCTCGGGCGATCCTAGTGACCAGATGGCCTTGAGGATAGACTGAGCGGTTTCCTTCAGGAGCCAGATAGCTTAGCACCAGTTTTTGATGAAACCAGACAGGAAAATTTAAGAACAGGAGGATCATTACTTGTGCATTGCATACTGATGTATGTTTGAATTTATTTGACTTTGTGTGATGTTTTTGATGTGTGGACAATGCTTGGATTTATGGCATGTGATAATCCACTAGCCTCCAGAGTCCAGACTACCTGGCCAGTACCTGGAATACCCTATAGACGCGAATGATGCATGCCTGTTTGTTCACTAGATTTTGTCTAGTTTTTGCAAGAGGTTAGTATCGATATATTTTATCTAGCACATGTCTGAGGTCATTAAGAAGTACCATCAGGAACAAAGCTATTGGTCAAAGATAAGGCATAGAGATGTTGCCAAATGAGCAAATGACACCACAGATATGGGAAAGACCAGATGCACAAGCTCACCGGATGGGTCTAGTACCTAGAACATATGGAACACTTGTACTCCGCAGTTGAGGACACCTGCGATATAAGAGGGAGGGAATGTAACCATTTGGCCCTCCTCGCTCTATTCACATGATGGAACCCATACCTGGACACTGGATAGGTAGATGAAAGCATGGGAACAGGGACCATGAAGTTGGCTCATGGAAAAATACAAGTTTTGGTCAAAAAGTAGGGAAAAGCAAAAAGTCAAACTGAGTTGAATGCGAGCCAAGGGCACAATTGGCAAAAGGACATTGAGCCGAACCAAAAAGCAAAAAGCAGCTCTAGCGCCAAAAAGCAAGGCCCTAAAGCAAAAAAAGCAAAACTAAAGAACTTTGACAAAAGATGTGTAATATTTTTATTATTATAAGTTAAAAAGACAAAAGCGAAGTAAAAAGGCAAAGCAAAGCAAAAGCATCGCTTTTTGGCAAAAAGCAAGGCTCTCCTTCGGTATAAAAGAAGCTTGAGTTCCTCTTGAAGATCATGAACAAGGGTGTTAAGAACATCAACAAAGGCGTGGAGACCTACATTATTGCCAAGGTTGTTGTCCGTACCGCCGTTGTACATCCGACCACTGTCGTCACCAATAGCCGCCAATTGCTGCCCGTAACCAGCCGGCTGCCCTTGTCCTCTGTTATCGCCACTGTTGTTTGCTGCTTCTGTTTGCTGCGCCACCCTTGCCATCTGATTGTTGCCGCCTATCAAGCCAGCCAGCGCCAGCAGCAGCCTCTATCGCATGCCCACTACCCATAAAGCCGCCACCAGCCGCGTTTTGATGTACGTCGCCATCGGATCGCTTGTTTGTGCCACTGCTGCCATCAGCCACCTCCTTAGCGCTTGCGCCGCCAAGATTTGCCCTCTTGCTGCCCAGCAAAGTAGCCAACAGCGCTTCTCTGTATTGCCGCCATCAATAGCCTTAGCCTTGAGCCATCCCTAGGTTGCTAGCTTTGGACCTAATTTGACATTTATTCCTTCGTGGGGCCTCTCTTTGAGATTTGCTCTTACTCCAGTTTGGGCATTGAGTCTTATACTGGATATCATCCCCTGAGCACCTGGAGTATAAGCTAGGGGTTCCTAGAACTTGGATATTGGATATTGGATTTGGTACTTGCCCGGTGAGAGATTCTTGTGGGCCATCCCCGTGGTGTGCTCAACATCAAAAATCTTGTGCCTCGACATCGATTCCAACCCGGATTTCTACATCGACATATTTCTTTGAATTTGTATTCATTGGTTGTATTGATCCTGGCTTGAAAAGCCCATGGATTGTTCCCGAGTAAATTCCTATAAGGGGACGGGGCCTATTCCCCGCTCCGTCTGTGTATTGTGCAAAGTTCCCTGAACCTCTCTCTCTCTCTCCCTCCAGTTCGCCAGCTCGCCAGTTCGCTGCCTCTCTGCCCGCTTTTTCCCCAGTTCGCCAGTTCGCCTCTCTGCCCGGCTTCCGCCCCCCTCCAGTTCGCCAGCTCGCCAGTTCGCTGCCTCTCTGCCCGCTTTTTCCCCAGTTCGCCAGTTCGCCTCTCTGCCCGGCTTCCGCCCCCCTCCAGTTCGCCAGTTCGCCAGTTCGCCTCTCTGCCCGGCTTCCGCCCCCCTCCAGTTCGCCAGTTCGCCAGTTCGCTGCCTCTCTGCCCGCTTTTTCCCCAGTTCGCCAGTTCGCCTCTCTGCCCGGCTTCCGCCCCCCTCCAGTTCGCCAGTTCGCCAGTTCGCTGGCTCTCTGCCCGCTTTTTCCCCAGTTCGCCAGTTCGCCTCTCTGCCCGGCTTCCGCCCCCCTCCAGTTCGCCAGTTCGCCTCTCTGCCCGGCTTCCGCCCCCCTCCAGTTCGTCAGCTCGCCAGTTCGCTGCCTCTCTGCCCGCTTTTTCCCCAGTTCGCCAGTTCGCCTCTCTGCCTGGCTTCCGCCCCCCTCCAGTTCGCCAGTTCGCCAGTTCGCTGCCTCTCTGCCCGCTTTTTCCCCAGTTCGCCAGTTCGCCTCTCTGCCCGGCTTCCGCCCCCCTCCAGTTCGCCAGTTCGCCTCTGCCCCCTTTCCCCACCCACCCATGCTCAGGCCCCCAAGGCAGCAACATAACTCTCTCTCTCTCTCTCTCTCTCCTCCCTGCCTGTGGGAAGGACTGCAGAGTGACTTGGAGGAATGGCCCCGAGTCTCCAAGAGAAACTCGAGGCCCTCGAGATGGCAATGAAGGCATTAATCAAGGAGAACAAGAAGACATCCGATTCCAACCTCAATGAGGTGGAAAACAAACTACACAAGCACATCATAGCTCTCGAAGCACGGGTCACGAACCTCGAACAAGAGAACACGGCACTCAAGGAGGAGGTGAGTGCATTGAAAGTGGAAATGGTAGCCATCAAGAATGCTGAGAAGGAAGAAGGGGAGATCAATGACAACACTCTCACGGCCATCAAAGAAGAGATCTCCAAGGAGATCACAAAGGACATGGAGGGAAAGCTCGAAGCCAAGCAGTCAGGATGGGTCGAGGTGGTGAAGAAGAACATCCGTAAAGAAGTGAGGGAGGAGACTCAAAGGGAAGAAAACCAAATCATTCACACTACCATTGAGGAGGAGAAGATGAGGCATGCCCGCCGCCTCAACATTCGAGTCACAGGTATAGCCGAGACACCCGACTTCACTCCCGAGAAAGATGGACAGCTTCTATGCATGAAGCTGGGCTACAAGGAAGAGCACCCTCTCCCCTTCACCAAAGCATGGAGAGCCGGGAAAGACTCAACACGCAAGCGAGCCCTCATCCTACAGTTTGCAGGAGAGACGGAGAGGGTCACCTTCATGAGGAAGAGGGTCATACTACGGGGTTTAGAGGGAGCTCCTATTTTCTTGGATGATGATCTCACGAGGATGCAGCTTGAGCATAGGAGAACTTGCATGCCACGAGTCTTACACGCGAGGAGAGAAGGCAAGAAGGCCTTCTATCGAGATGGTCGGGTCATCATTGATGGCCGGCCCATGGATTAGCGGTTTGGGGCCTATGGGACACAGACCAGGCCACTGACAGAGATACACATAGCAGTATGGAAGTGTAATGGTTCACTATGGGTGCAGCCTGGACGACTGGTGCATGTTATGGTGGGGAGAGACATCATACTTCTGACAGAGACACATCAGAGCCCAGAGAGAGGGCTACCTCGAGTAGAGGGATTCCAGTGGGAGTCAGCATACAGGAGGACCACACGCCAGGGTACCTCGAGAGGGTCGGGGGGAGTAGCAGTCCTATTCAGACGGGAGCTACAGGGGAGACTGAGAGTGGTAGCACAGGATCCAGAGGCCAGATACATGTGGATCAGCTTACAGCTCTCACAGGACAGGGTTATATACATAGCTCTATGTTACTTTTCTCCATCAGGATCCTCCTACGTCATTACAGAGGACATGCCACAGGAGGAGGAGATAGGAGCCTCGCCATACACTTGTCTGTCAGAGGAGATTATGCATTATTCTACATTAGGGGAAGTATTTCTTACGGGCGACTTCAATGCCCACACACAGAGCAGACAGTGTGAGGTGTATGACTATGATGACATGGAGATCCTCCACCCTGTGGATCCAGAGGAGATAGGGGCTAGTCGGGCATCAAAGGACACTGGACCAGACAGAGGGCATTATGGGGACCACTTACTAGAGTTGGGAGCCAGGCATCGTCTCGTTATTTATAACGGGATGCTACAGTGGCCGGGATCAGGAGGGCTGAAATGCTTCCCACATGGGGGTCATACACGGACCGGAGGCACGGTAGTAGACTACATTATGGCGTCTTTGGAGGCATCACAGCTTGTCACCTCATTCTCCATTCCACCTCGTCCTATTGGGGCAGATCATACATACTTGGCATTTTCACTAGCCGGATCACCAGTATCACCAGCCCCCCACATACCGACGCCACACACTACCATCTACTTCACACATGACATGGCAGACATATACACTGGCAGAGTAGAGGATGGGCTCCTACTCATGTATCCCCTGGCATCTATGGATACCATTACAGCCCAGCTCGCATCACTCCTACACACGGCTGCATTACAGAGCTTCCCACATCGTGTACATTCAGGAGAGCCTGCGAGACCTGGGACTATGCCCCAGAACAGATGGTATGATGACGAGTGCAGGGCCCTATACTCACGACTCCGCATACAGAGAGCCTTGGGAGCCATCACAGAGCAGGAGTCGAGGAGAGAGATGAGGAGACTTACTCGCCGCAAAAGGCGGGCCTTTGCAGAGATACAGGAGCTAGAGATCTTTCATTTCTTCATGAGTACAGATAGCCCTGTCTCATGGCGGCACTTCAGAGAGCCCCGGACCCCGACACCTATTGCAGACCCACAGACATGGCACACATATGCAGAGGGTCTATACCATGCCCCACAGCAGCCACCTATACCTCAGCCACAGGAGCCTCGACCTACCACAGCTAGCTTCTTTACCCACTCGATGGTACAGGAAGCTATCCGCCGCCTACAGCATGGACGGGCCGCCGACCATATGGGCCTGCAGGGTGAGCATCTCATATATGCAGTAGATTCTTTAGCTCCTTTTCTTGCACACCTGTTTAACAGGGCACTAGCAGAGGGTTTGCCTGCGGAGTGGACGATGCACACCATTGTGCCGATTCACAAAACAGGGGATATGCTCGATCCGAGCAACTACAGGACGGTTATGGTTGGCCACGTGCTAGCCAAACTCTATGGTGCAGTGTTGGAGCAGGAGCTTAGCTTATATGCTGAGCGAGCAGGTTTACGCTCATCAGGGCAGGCAGGCTTCAGGAGAGCTTTCTCTACCACTGACCATGTATTCACTTTGAGATGTATGATTGATCAGGCCAGAGTGAGGAAGAGAAAGCTCTATTGCTGCTTTGTGGATTTCCGCAAGGCATTTGACACAGTACCACGAGAGAGGCTCTTTCAGCGCCTGCAGTCTCTTGGCATACCAGCAGATATGACATGGGGCATCTATGCATTATATGAGTAGGTTTTTGGGCGAGTCAGATGTCCAGGAGGTATGTCCGAGACTATTGCCAGCACCATTGGTGTGAAGCAAGGATGCCCACTTTCCCCCACGCTATTTGGGTTATACATTGATGAGGTGGCTGACTTCATTACACGGGGAGGCGGAGATGGAGTTGATTTAGCAGGTACCTTAGTACATATTATGCTCTATGCTGATGATATTGTATTAGTGTCTGAGTCCCCAGGTGGTCTACAGCAGCATCTACATGCACTCCATGATTTCTGCACACAGAGGGGTCTTACTGTGAACCTTGGAAAAACCAAGGTTATGGTCTTTCATACATCGAGACAGGGCAGGAGTCAGCTGACATTCACTCTCGCAGGATGCCAGGTGGAGGTGGTGACATCATACGTGTACCTAGGGGTTACCTTCTCTGCAGCAGCCACACGCTTTACCATGGGTTCAGCAGCCAGAGCTAGATTGACACGGGGATATGCAGCATTGGCTATGCTAGAGAGACAGTGCCACCAGGCGCATTTTCAGGAGCCCCGGACGAAGGGGTGGCTATTTGACACATTAGTCACACCGGCATTGATGTATGGAGCAGCAGTATGGGCGCCAGGCCTTGCTACTCATTGGTGGACACAGATAGAGAGACCACAGGCCCTCATGATGGCACGCATGATACGCAGCAAACCGTCAGTACCTCATGACATTATCCGAGCAGAGTTTGCTGCGCCTCCTATGATGGTAGAGGCCATATTTCAGACTATATGCCTGCTAGACAGATTCAGAGAGATGCCACAGGACAGATTATCATACAGAGCTTTTCAGGCATCTAGACAGTTGGCTGAGGCAGGAGACAGAGGATCATGGTATGCACAGGTCACACATTGGTTCTCACAGCATGGCCTAGACATGGATCATCTACCACCATTCCAGTATGACAGGGATGCACCACATATCCGTCTCTCTCATAGTGAGAGGAACAGAGTATTGAGACAGGATCTATGGCAGCTCTATACACGAGAGACATGGATATCGCCTACACAGCCTCTTCCACCGAAGATGCTATACTACAGAGATCACTTCATGAGTATCACTGATGATGGATTTATAGAGAGGCCTAGATACATGGAGGGCTTTTTACCACACGGCTCCCGAGTGGCTATTGGTCAGCTCAGAGTTTCATCACACCGATTGGAGATTGAGACTGGCAGAGCAGCACGGATCCCCCGAGAGGAGAGGGTATGCAGATTGTGCAGAGAGGAGGTGGAGAGTGAGGAGCATTATGTATGTAGATGCAGAGCATATACAGCCATCAGAGAGAGATATCCCATTTTATTCAGAGAGCCACATTCCCTACGCCAGATCTTTGAGACAGCAGACCAGCGCATACTGGGGAGATACATTCTAGACATACAGCGCCATAGAGAGACATTATTACAGGCTCAGACAGCTCCAGAGGGGGGGCGACAGACACAGATTACTACATTTTTTCAGAGATCCATACCCCTCCCAGCCCCTACACGGCAGGGAATTACTCTCCAGAGAGCAGAGACACTTAGAGCCCGCAGGAGACAGAGGACACCTGGCTTTCGGACACCACGCCTATACCAGAGAGAGATGACAGAGATCAGAGCTCAGTTTCACAGAGACGGTGCGGAGCGACTGGCTCGCTTCAGAGCACACCCAGGCATGTTCTTCAGGGAGCTGTGGACACCCCCTTCACTGATGTATACCATTTTATACCCCCAGTATGGTACAGGATGGAGCTAGCTAGGTTGCATATCATGATTGTATACTCCATGCATATAGCTTTGCATTCTCCTAGTAATAGAGCTCCATCCCCTGCACACCCAGATTCAGCTTTTTTATTCAGTACTTTTTCATTTTGTTGGGATGACAGATGATACCCCATACAGGTACTCCGATTTGTCTCATAGGCCGAGTTCGGTCCTTTGGAAGACGTTAATAAAATCTTTCTTTCTTTCTTTCTTTCTTTCTCTCTCTCTCTCTCTCTCTCTCTCTCTCTCTCTCTCTCTCTCTCTCTCTCTCTCTCTCTCTATGTCCTCTCTCTATATTTCTCTCTCTTGGATACGTAGTTGAATCTGTCGCGGCACGCCCCCGCTGGGCTTACAAAGTCGGCCTCTTTTTTCGATTAGCATCATGGCTAATCGATCCCCTCCGGCCAGAAGAACCATCCAGTTTTCACAAGACGAGCTTGCAACCCTCTTCGCCAAAATTGAGAAAGACTCCAAGACGACACTCATTAAAAAATCTTTGGTTCTCACTCCTCCCGTATCCAAGCCTTTGACTAGGTACTAGCAACTTGGGAGAGGATTCTTCCAAGTAGACTTTGAAGCAGAGGAGGTAGCCTCAAAAGTGCTCAAGGGTAGTCCTATCCCTTTCGGCCCAAGGAAGATTTTCTTCTTACCCTACACCAACTACTTCGACCCTGTCGAAGAAGACTAGAATCGTTACCCTATTGCACTTAGTTTCGCCAGTCTTCCTTATGCTTATTGGCCATTGTTGGAGGCCATTTGGGTAACCTTTGGGCTGATCCTGCAAGTGCCCCCCATCGCTACTTTTCCCATTTATGCTACCCAAGTAGTCACTGCCTTGGTTGATTCCCTGGTTATGGTGTTGGCTCGTGACAATGAGTCCTTTGAGCATTTTGTGCTGTTTCCAGGACCTAATGGTCCCTTGAAGCAATGTATGGAGACATCACGTAGACCTCACCAGTGCCAAGTCTGTCACCAGATGGGCCACTGTGCGGGATTGCCCTAGGGCTAGGGGTCGTAGGAGGCGGTGCAAATGCACTCCTCAAGCGACACAGCCTAATTGTCCACCTTGGCTAGCCTTTGGCCACAAGTGCCAAGTCGGCTCTCGTGCCCGCACTCCAGGTGGGAATGATGGGGCATAGGATGATGTCTCGCCCAAAGACAATGTACAGAGTGATGAGTTTGCAGAGTCATCCTCACAGAAGGATGTTGCATCAGGGAAAAATCACTATGTTGAGTCCTCCTTGCTTGGGATGGACAATGCATTTGGTATGGATGCACAAGACATGTTGCCATCTTATGGGGCCTTGCAAGTTGCAAGATGTATGGCACGATGCCTTGCAAGGCACCCATGCATTGTGGACGTATGCAAAGTCCAGGACAAAGTAAACACACTGACATTGGACTTTACTCCAAGGGTTCCCCCCTCCTCTAACATTATGGGAGGTGGGTTCAAACTTTGGCCAAGCTGTTGCTCAGGTCCAGAGTCAACCACTTCTTTATCATGAGGATTGTCTCATGGAATGTGCAAGGTCTAGGGAGGCAGTAGGAAGCGCCTTGTTAAGGATCAACTCCACCCTACCATTACAAGTGACCTATGGATGTGTTGCTCCTGCAAGAGCACAAATTGGATATGCTTTAGTGTGCTAAAACTAGTAAGATCCTTTCTCGGGTATGCATTTCAGTTTTAGCATCACTTTTGCCTCATGTTATTGGTCATGGTGTTATCATACCTGCTAGAGTCGAGTGGATTATGGTCGTGCAAGAGGGACAGAAGTTGGGTATCTTGAATATTATGCACCTAATGTGAGGGGAACAAGGTAGCTCTCTTGGGACACCATCGCAAAACTGCTCCCCCACGTTGATCCTTGGATTGTTGGAGGAGCCTTCAACATGGTTGAGTAGCCCTCTGACAAAGAGGGTGGCCGTGAGAGTAGAACACACCCTTTGGAGAGAGCCCCCAAGGAATGATTCATACTCTCCTTCTATGTAGGGATTGTTGGACAGAGGATGATTTCTAGAGGAGGCCTAACTATTTATCTTACTCATGGCATAACTGCAGAAGCGGAGATGGGCTCTCCCTAATCTGCCATGAGGTCCAATTGAAAAGGTGAGTAAGGCGGAGCTCTCATGTGCGGCATGAACTGCCAAGAGAATAGAATATCATGCCTGGTGTAGTCAACCCCCTCCTGGTGGGCCACAGGGGGCAGCTGTCTGAATGTAAGCCAATCTCCAAGGGACCTAGCACGACTTGTGCTCAAAACTCCTCAGGATACCTGTGGGCGAGCCCCTAACATGTGAACACTAGGTAGACGTATCAGAGGGTTCCAAATCAAGGGCTGTCGGTGACTCCTCAAAGGCTACTAGAACAAACTGTTGAAGGGCCGGCCTGGGATGATCCCAAGCTTGTAATAAGCTGGCTGAAAATCTGTCCTCAAAAGCTGGGCTAAAGCCACGAGCCCACATCTCACTGAAGACCATCTAGTGCTCTGCAACCAAGGGGCCCCAGACTCCGTGTACAGGCTGAGATCTCAGCCAGGAGAAATTCCATCCAAGGCTTGCCGCGTGGAAGAAGGCCTTTAACAATCAGCTTGCCCACAAGGGCACAGCTCTATATGGCGGGATCGATGATGCCCATGCCCCCTCTCTAGCATTGCTATATGATCACTCTCGAGGCCACCTTAGCCCGCACTAGCCTCCCGTTGTCGCCGTCCCACAAAAAGTTGTGGTTCAACCGTTGAACCTGCCCATGAGAAGGCCCAACAAGAAGTGATATACCACATGGTGGCAAGAAGAACCTAGCTCACCACCACTACCCGGCAGGCCAAGGAAAGCCTCGTTGAACTCCAATATAGTAGCTTCTTCCGAATGCTCGAAAGAAGAGGGGCTAACTGCTGCTCTGGGGTGATATCGATGCCCACCTAACATTTGAGATAATGGACTCAAGTGCCCCTTGGGATCCACAAGAAAGCATCAATTGGACACCAAGTCAAGGCAGGCAATGAGCCAACCCAAAATCCACACGACTTATGCCGGTTGATCTGCGTTGCAGATGCATGACAAAAGATCTCTATCGCCTCCACACATCTCTGAAGGTTCATCTCCTGATAAGTATGCTAATGTGTCATCTAAGAACTTGAAGTCAAGCAACTCCTCCTGTGCACGGATGGGGAGAAGCAATCCCTGGAGCCTAGTCTCTTGAGCTGAAAGAAAGCTGCTCATGGCCTTGGCAACAAATAGAAAGAGATATGGTGCTAGATGGCAACCCTACTGGACTGAGCGAGAGAGGGGAAAATTGTTACCTCTGGCTCCCTGAATAAGAACCTGGTTGTGAGAGGCCGAGTAGAGTCCACAATCACCACACATCCCCTCCTCCGGAAATCCCATACTGCACATCGTCCCCTCCAGAAAGACCCAATCAACTCTTTCTCAAATCTAGTAGGAGAATAATGAGATCCTACTGGCACATCTTGGCCGAAGAAGTCGCCTCCCAAAAAGTGAAGATGTTGTTCAGAATGCTCCGATCCTCAACAAACCTTGTGTAAGTCTCATGAATCAAGTCAGGGAGGAAAGATTGTAGTCTCCAGTTGATGGCCTTGGCCAAAATCTTGTAAGCGGTCCCGAGGAGGGTGATGGGTTCCCTTTGCCGAATCTCCAATCTGTCACTGTCCTCTTTGGGAAACAAGTGGATCAAACCCTCTGATATCCTCTCTGGCGGCATGGCACTCGTAGTCATAATCTCGTTGAAGGCTACTCTAAGGCCACCTTCCATGAGATCCCAGTGACAAAGAAATAAGGAGACTGGAAGCCTGTCCGCTCTTGGGCATTTTCTCCTAGGAAGAGCCGTCATGGCCTCCGCCAGCTCCTAAGCTATGAAGGAAGTCAATAGGAAAGTCGAGAGAGCGGGAAAAACCACCTCTCATATGCCGCCAAACCCACTCTCACACATCCACCACCTTTGAGGATATGGGGGCACCCGTGAGACAGGATCAGAAGAAGTCTGTGGATATGGCTCTCACATGGGAGGGTTCTGAAATGATATATCCATCCTGGCCTCGCAACCTACGGATATCATCTCTCTACTAGTAGGGGGCTACAACCTCAAAGAAATCCCCAGTGACCCTATCTCCCACCTGCATCCAAAAGGAAGCTCTAGCATGGTATCTGTGTTGAGAGGTAGCGATTGCGGTTGTGCAATGCTCCATTGAGATGGGTGATGGGTGAGTTGTGAAACACCTCGATTAAGAGGGGGTGTTGAGAGATGTAATCGCGGTGTTGTGTGTATGTGGGAAAGCACCCTAAAGGTGCAAGATATTGTGGCAAGATAGGAATGCCATATGTAATATTGAATGGTGTGTGAGTGTTGACCAAAAGAGTGGAAAAGGAGTTGCCACACATGGATGATGATGTGTAAAGTGGGATAAGGCTAGAAAGCCTATATCATTGTATGGTTCACTTGAGATATACAATAGAAGAGATCAAGTGTTGAGTGTGCAATCTCTCTCTCTCTCTCTCTCTTATGGAGTTCTTAGTGTGGTTTAATCCGCCCTCATTATGTTACTTAATCATTGTCTATCACCATGATCAATCCCATTTTAGGATTGTTAACATGCTATCAGAGCTTGGGTGGGCTCTTGGTGATGGTGATTATTTATGTATAGATTTCTTGCAAGGTTGCATCCGTACGTACTGTACGGATCGATCCGCACCGTACGGAACGTACTGTACGGATCCGTACGCGTACGGATCCATCCGTACGTTTATTTTTTTAAAAAAACCCCCTTTTTGACCTTTCGCCGTGCGATTTTGGCCTTGTTTTGGATTTTCGCCTGTTTCGCCCAGCCGCCAGCGCTCTGTTTCGCTCCGTCTCTGCACACTGTGCACAGGTAAGTCACACGCTCTCTCGCTCATGGCCTTGGTCCCTCATGATTCATCTCGTACTGTACTCTCTCTCTCTCTCTCTCTCTCTCTCTCTCTCTCTCTGCCAATGTACTACTGTCTACATGATTAATCTCGTCCCTCTCTCACTCCCTCCCGAGTCCGGGGTCCCTCTCCCTCTCTCTCTCTCTCTCTCTCTCTCTCTCTCTTTCCTCCTTTGGAGTATGCTCTACGCTCTCCCTCTCTCTCTCTCTCTCTCTTTCTTCCTTTGGAGTATGTACTCTGCTCTAAGCTCTCTCTCTCTCTTTGTTTGTGTCACAGAGCTTCCAGGATCCAATATGCCGAAGCCATGCAACCCCTACTGGCAGGAGCACACGAATGTCATCCGTGTTATTAATACGCCGACCCAAGCTGGTTCTGGCACGCGTAGATGGCAGTGCAAGTATTGCAACTTCGAGCTCACGAGCACAATTTCTCGTGTCGTGATACACTTGACAGGTATTGGCACCACCGGCAATTGTGGTGGGTGCAAGCAGGTGCCGCAGGATATCAGAGACAAGCTCATTGCTGAGAATTCATCAACAGCAAAGGGTTCAAAGAAGGTAAGGGGCAGCCAGCACACTCAAGATGCACTTCATGATGCGCTTGTGGGGGAGATGGGTGATTCTTCCACACAGGATAGCCAGTCTACAGGGGGCAGAAAGAGGGCCCGTGTCATGCAGGAGGGTGATGAGGATGATGATGCACATGTGCTGAGACAGAGTACTTTGCCTTCACGTGTGTCATCTCTTTCGTGGGTGAAAGAGAGACAAAAAGTGGCTGAGATGGAGATTGCAAGCACTCTTGTGGAGTGCAACATCTCCTTCAATGTACTGAGGACTGATCAATGGAAGAGAATGGTGAGGGCCATAGCAGAGGTTGGCCACACAGACTCGTGGTCCGGGGTGGAGTATAACAAAATGCGTACCACGATGCTTGAAGAGCAGAAAGCCTTGATAGACAAGGCATTGGTACCTGTCAAGGCAGGATGGCAGTCTTTTGGGTGCACCATCATATCTGATGGCTGGAGTGATATGCGTAGACGACACATTATCAATATTTTGGTGTCCTCATGTCTTGGCACATACTTCTTGCGGGCTGTGGATGCAGGAAAGGCAGGAGAATCCATCAGTGCTGAGTTTATTTATCACCACATCAGACAGGCAATTTTGGATGTTGGGCCAGAGAATGTGGTCCAAGTGGTGACAGACAATGCTTCAAATTGCAAGCGTATGGGTGAATTGGTCGAGGCAGAGTTTCCTCGCATTGCTTGGACTCCTTGTGCTGCACATTGCTTGGACCTGCTGATGGAGGATATTGGAAAGTTGCCATGGGTGCAACCTAATGTTGCAGATGCCATGAAGATTACTACATTTTTCCGAAAAAAACATCAGGCTTTGGCCATCTTCAGGAGCCATAGTGCACTTGATATGGTGCGACCCTCGAAGACCAGGTTTTCTTATATGTTCTTGGTCTTGCAGAGGCTTTTTAGATTGCGGGACCCACTACTACAGACTGTGGTGGACCCGAAATGGAGGTTTATGCACCATGCACAGACAGAGGCCACTAGATACATTCAGCGGAAAGTGCTTGACGAGGCCTTTTGGACAGAGGTACAGAGCTTGACAGTGGCATTGCAGCCTATCCATGTCCTCCTCCGAATCACAGATATGGAGGGCTCTACTCTTGGACTGGTCTATCATCTCTTCATGGAGATGAAGCGCCATATTGCCACCTGTACGACATTGACGGAGTCTCAGTGAGTGTACACTTGGATATTGTTCTTGGTTGATTATATTAATATTAAATAATATGCACATTGCAACAATGAACAATATGTTTAAAGTTATATTATATAATGACTGTTGGAATGTTGGCTTGTCAATTTGTAGCCGTGGTGACATCCTGGCTATTGTAGAGCGGCGATGGACATTTATGAGCCGTCCCATTCATGGGATGGCTGCATTGCTTCATCCCTTCTACAAGAAGCCAGAGCTGTTTAGTGAGAGCACTCTGCTCACGCAGAAAGACCAGTACATCAACATAATGTACGACGAGGATGAGCAACTTGAGGTTGATGCAGAGATGGTGAGTTTTATGAACAATCTAGGACCATCCTTTGCTAGAGCGGTGATTTTGAGAGAGGAGGCGACGAAATTTCCTCTCACGTGGTGGCAGAGCTATGGGAGACAAGGTCTTCCAAAGCTGACTCATCTTGCTCTCCGAATCCTCTCGCAGGTACTCTTGACTCTTTCACAATTGCATCCATCTTTAAAGTTTCAAGTTTGATTCATTAAGGGTTTTGAGTCTTGACTCCGAAATCGTATCGTGATTCGTGATCGTAGGATTGTTCTGCTGGTGCTTGTGAGCGCAATTGGAGTGCCTACTCCTTGGTTCACACGAAGATCCGCAATCGACTTAGTACCGCTCAGCTGGAGCGATTAGTGTATTGCCGAGCTAACATGAAGCTCGTGCGAGATTATCATGCTTTGGGGGCACCCAAGCAGGTATATTTAAGTTTTAACTGTCGTACGTCTTTTGACACATTTCAATATAAGTCATTTCTTGTGGTTCTGACTTGTCGGATTTTGCTTTTCCACAGGCAGATCCGACCCATGTGAAGATGGTGCCAACCTCTACTGAGGGCGACGTGGAGCAGCGTGTCAGAGACGAGCAAGCAGATATTATACGACTCCTTCATAGAGAGTTGGAGAGCATCGATCGTCGTGTCACAAGGTCACGCGCACGGGCTTTGGCGATACCTGTGCGTGAGGAGGCTGCAGAGTCAGAGAGCGCTAGACGGAGGAGCATTCGTCGGGGGAAGCTGCCTGTTCGTACGCAGCGGACTCGGGCGAATGAGGCTGTCACTCTCATTCATACTCAGAGTGAGCCAGGAGATGATGATGTAGCACATGGATCTCATGATACATCTTTCACATCATCACATGTGCCCATGATGGCAGAGCCTGAGTATGACGACGAGGGCAATGTCTTGACAGATGGGGACTTGCTCTCTTCTGGTGCATCGTCATCATCATCATCTGATGAGGAGTTTTGACTCTTAGATCATGTTTCATTGTGGAGTCTAGACTCTGGACTAGCCCTTATGGGCCTTTTGAGGACATTTCTATGATGTAGTGTTGCAGCTTGCTATGTAGTATGTGCATTGTATTCAGTTTGTTTTGAATCTTGATGCATTTGCAGCCTTTTGACATGGATGAGAGTCGAGACTTTTGTTGTGTGCACTGTGAACACTGATTCATCAGTTTATATAGAGCTAACTTCTAAGAGTGGTGATTGGTGATTAAAGATTGATCTCTGTCATCTGATTGAAAAATGGTTTTGGTATCTGATGTTTGATTTCTGAAGTAACAAGTTTTACAACATGCGGCAAGGGTTTTGTGATTACTAATCAAATGCGTATTAGCAAAGACCTTATTAGATTGTCTTATAGGTCTCTCTCACAATTTAAAATGTATTTGGATCTTTTTATGTTTACTTTGATATGAAATGCCATATAGATTGATATTTTTTACAATGGTACGTATTTTTACGTACACAAAAATTTTATCTGTACGGAACAACGTACAAATACGTACCGTACATTACGTACAGTACGTACACATCAACCTTGATTTCTTGGTTATGAGTTCTTTGATTAAGCATTATTTTCAGTTATTATGAAGAAAAAAATTATGCACACTCATATTATCATTTGGATTTGCATTTGTGAGGATTTGAGAGGATTTTTGCAACATGGAAAGCCTGCTCATCATCATGGAAGCTGAAAATGGAGATTTCAGCATTATGAAGGCTATGGAGTCTTCATCAAACATCAAAGAAGCTGCCCAAGAGAGTTGCAAATGGAGTTTTGCAACAAAGAGAAGATTTGCATCAGATGCAAATGGAGTTGGAGATGGAGATTTCTGTCATCAAGAAGCTGCCAACAAAGTTTTGTGAAGGTAAAAGTGTGATTTTGCCTCAAGTTTTTGTTATTGGAGCATGGAAGAATGCTCAAGTGTGAAGGGTTGCTTGATGGGATGGAAGAATCCCAAGGTTCTTTGCTTGCAAGCAAAGAGTGGAGGAGGTGTGTGCTTGTTAAGTGATGGCAAGCTGTGATGGGCTGGTTTATAGCGCAGAATGGAGCATGGTTGAAGGGCATTGCTCATGGAGTTCGCTCATGGAAGATGGGCGATGATGGTGGAAGTCATGGGGCTTTCACAAAAGCATTTGGCACCATGGGCTTCTTGCAACAAGAAGCTTGTTTGAAGCACCCTTCAAGATTTCCACATGCAACAAACAAGACATGCACATCAGAGCTGATTGGGAGCTCATAGTAGTGGCCCATTGGTGGTCACATTGAACTACTATAGAGATGTTGCAGCAAAGAAAATCAATATCAAATGGGGAACTTGGACTTAGAATGGCAAAGAGCTAGCATAGCCAAGTTCTTGTAGTGTGGAGGCAAAGAATTTGTAGCAAAAGCAAAGGTACAGATAAATTGGAAGCCATTGTTGCATATGAGACAAAACAACAGCAGCCAAGGAAAGAAGAGCTACACAAGTCGAGGCAGCAAAGAGAAGAGCCAGGCTTGAAAGTTATGGCTATTGAGCTCGAGAAGCACACAAAGGAAGAGAGACACGTGGACAACAAAGGAAAAGAAATGAGCGAACACTGTAGCGCGTGGGATCCAGGCTTGACACTCAGCAAACAAAGCTAGCACCACACCTCCAGGCAGACATCATGCAGCCACCAACAGTCGCTCGTTGCAGAGCACAAGGCAAAAAGAGCGCACCCAAACAGTCGCTGGCAGAAGCCCCAAATCACCCAGGAAAGGCGACAAGAGCTTACAGTCGCTCGCAGTCAAAAATTAAGGAAGCAAACCTCACTTGGAGCAGCGAGCTTAGAATGTAGATATGGAGAAAGCAAAACCATCATGGGAAAATGAATCTGAGAAGAGTGTAGCTACAGAAAACATAGAGAGGTAGCACGCAAGAGACGTGCAGCGGGTGAAGAAGAAGATGGCTGTAGTGCTGCGCGGCGCGCAGAAGAGGGACCCGTGTGGTCTGTATTGCACTGCGCGTTGCAGCCTTCTTCTAGCCTTGTTCATAAACAACAAAAAATGAGGCATTATTTCTCTCTAGATGTGTTCACACACGCAAGGTTGGAAGTGCCCTAAATAATCAGGCCAAATATTGGTCTACCAATGTGAAGACGTGGATGCTTTCCATATGTGGGTCCCCTGTCCGGTTGCGACCAAAATAGAGATAAAAATTGTCATGTTTTATTTTCAACCACAGCCTATGAGGGTAACTGTACCCGAGCCTGTGTGCTCAAAACGAGCATTTTTTTGTAATCATCCATGGTATGAGGGTCGCCCTGCCCGAGCTCACCTAGAAGCTCGAAATGGTTGTTGCGTGATGATGTGTGCATGAGCGATGCACGTGTGAGGTCCATGCGCATGGGTTGGTTCCCACCCGAACTTCTATGTTCAAATCGGATTCACTGGTTCCGCTGTGAGCGAGTCGGCTCAAAAAGGACTTGGTGTCTAAGATGGTAGACATGCGCACACATGTTTGGTTGATGGACACTCCAATGTATCATTGAGAGGGAGTGTTGAGAGGTAGCGATTGCGGTTGTGCAATGCTACATTGAGATGGGTGATGGGTGAGTTGTGGAACACCTCGATTAACAGGGGGTGTTGAGAGATGTAATCGCGGTGTTGTGTGTATGTGGGAAAGCACCCTAAAGGTGCAAGATATTGTGGCAAGATAGGAATGCCACATGTAATATTGAATGGTGTGTGAGTGTTGACCAAAAGAGTGGAAAAGGAGTTGCCACATGGATGATGATGTGTAAAGTGGGATAAGGCTAGAAAGCCTATATCATTGTATGGTTCACTTGAGATATGCAATAGTCTTAAGAGATCAAGTGTTGAGTGTGCAATCTCTCTCTCAATCTCTCATGGAGTTTTTAGTGTGGTTTAATCCACCTTAATTATGTTGCTTAATCATTGTCTATCATCATGATCAATCCCATTTTAGGATTGTTAACAATCTGTACTCCACCCTCCTCTCCTCTATGGATCTGAGTTCAGTACGGCGGGTGGCAGCCAACTGATCCTCGATCCACGGGCTATCTAGGGCACTCTCCTAAAGTCACTATAGAGAAGCTAGGCCTTGGCAGATGCTCTTCTTCTGCTCGTGGAATCCAACCAATCTGCTCTATGTTGCCTCCTGCACTACATTGCTAATCTCACCTAGGCGTGCATCCAACGTGCCTGCAGCAGATCCTGAGAGAAAATCCAGCCCTCCCAAAACTCTATCTTGCTGCATATCTTGGAGTCTTGGTGAGGTTGTTCGGGATTCAAAGCTCAAGTGTTTGTCCTGCCGCCGCCAGGGATCCTTGAGAGATAGAATAACTGATGCGTGATTGGAGAGTAGTGCTTGCCAAAATACCCATCATGCCACCATGACAGCAAGCTGACTCATCCACATAGAACCTATTTAGTTTGGAGAGGTTGGGGCCGGTGCTCCTCCTATCACATCTTGAGAAGCACAGACTCTAGGGGCTACATCCAAACTTTGGTAAATGCCAAGGGTCCTGACCCATAAGAGCCAGGATCAACTCCTCCCAAGTAGAGTACTCTATGCGATAAATTGTAGCCATGCATGCAATCTAGAAAGTGACTCTGCCTGCAGCGTTCGGCACATAAATACTCCTCTCCAATCCTGATGGTCACCCACTAATCTCAACCAATGTCAATGGTGCCTCAACCAACTATTACCGGCAATGGTTGCTCACTCACAGAAATACAAACTCCCCCCTTGTCCCAAAGGGCCCAAAAGAGAGGGACCATAAAGTCACTTCTGCCCGGTAGGATCTTCTTGTGTGGATCTTGCCCTCCATGCTGTGCCACTCTATTGGAGCTAGGGAATAAGCATAATCAGGGTTCCACCTACAAATCTATAGGAGGGGGGGAAGGGGTACTGCTAAGATATGAAGGAACACAAAAAGCAGCACCTCTAAGCTGGAGGACACCACATCCCCATCCTGATCTCTGTGGCCCAAGCCTCCCAACTCCTTTCGAGCCAAGGGCCAAAGATGGGTAAGCACATCGGTGATGTGCAAATCATGCAAATGATGAGAGAGCTTGATTGCCTGCCCTTGGATGGCGGTAGACACTAACTCCGTATCCCATTCCATCCTCGGTGCTGCACTCAAGGTTAAGTGGTGTGTGTAATTAAAGTGGTAATTTCAATTATGGGTGCATGAGTTCACATTGGCTCCATAGGCTCAATGGAAGACAAAAGGCCCACTTGGTGGAGGGAGAGTCCTCACTGGAGAGGCAGCGATGGTCATCTCTACCAACTCCAAAAAACGATGAATTAGGCAACAGACTCAACTCCTCGGTTGCCTCTGCTCCAGGTTTGGCATGGCCAGAGGGCAACGAGAATGCTCCGGAGAGGCGAAAGAGGGAGGGGTGGGGTGGGGGGACTCCAAAGGAGTCGGATCAAAGGAAGCTACTGAGGGGGGAGTTGAAACTGAAGGTTGGGGAGGGGGGGGGTGGGGGGAAAGGGGTGGGAAAAGGATGAGGGGAGGAATCCGCGTATGAGGGAGGGGAAGGATGGGGATGCAAGGAAGGGCCCGCCAAAGGCTTGGGAGGGCCAGAGGGCCCCACGAGAATCTGGGAACCTGGAGAGGGATCTCGGCAAGTTAACGGCCTCCAAAAGGTGGGACGGGAGGTGGGTTCCTCGAGGTCGCGCGGGGGGGGGGGGGGGGGGGGGGCGCGGGGATTGCTGAGATAAATGCTCAAAACGGTTCTCTGGCAAAACCGTATCCTCCTCTGCCCTACTAGTCTGGCACGCCTAGCGGCGCTCCTCTGCTCTAGAAGTTGGCTAACGGCTCCGTCTCGGGCCAACGGTTTGCCACTCTGTTGCATCAGTGGTGGTCGCCATGGGGGGGGCAGTGCACAAGAGAAGGGGAGAGGAGGGAGAGTGCAGCTAGCGGAAAACCCATAAAACAAGGGGCAATGGGGTAGGAGAAGGGCAGGAGGTGGGAAGGAAGAAAACGCCCACGGGGCAGTGCGCACGAAAAGGGGAAGGGAGGAAGAGGATGCAGGTGGGCAGACAGGCAAAGAGAAGAAAGGTGGGGGCAGCACGAAGGTGGATAGGGGAGAGAGCCCAGTTCGCGAAACCGGGGGGGGGGGGGGGGGGGGGGGGGGGGGGCTGGGGGCTCGGGCTCACGCTCTTGATTGCAATTTAGCGAGATGATTTCTATTTTTTCTGTCTTGTTTCATGGCAAGTGTGAGTGTCCCTACTCTTAGACCTCAATGGGAGGCTTATGGGATCACCCTTGACATTCAGAGAGCTTTATGGCGGAGGTTGTAGCACTCATACAAGGAAACGAAGATTTTCTCTTCTTTGGTTTTCTCTACATTGTGGTCTTGCCACCAACCAATGGAGATTGGTCGTTGGTGCTAGCCCAGCTTGCTCGAGATGCGGAGGAGCTGTAGAGATGGTCTACCATTGCTTATGGGAGTGCAAGGAGGCACAAATTCCAAAGTGGTGGGTTGCGATGGAGGTGGAAATGGATGCCATTAACAGAAATCACACATGGGAACTTATTCCCCGTCCTTCTCATAGGAAGGTTATTGGTGTCAAATGGACTTAGAAAATGAAGTTTCTTGCCGATGGTTCACTTGACAAATATAAAGCCCGCTTAGTGGCTAAGGGCTATGCCCAAAAGGAAGGCAAGGACTTCTCAAAGATTTTTGCTCCCGCCGCCAAGTATACCACCATTTGCACTGTTCTTGCTATTGCTGCTCACTTCTCTTGGCCCATCTTTTAGATGAATATCAAGTCCGCCTTTCTCAACGGGGACCTTCAAGAGAAAATATATGTTGAACAACCCCCTGGCTTCGTCCGCAATGGTTTCGAGGACCATGTTTATCTTTTGCAAAAATCTCTTTATGGCCTTAAACAGGCTCCCAGGGTGTCACATGCACTTTGCACTCAGTGCATGGTGACAAACTGGCTCATCATCAGCAGTGCAACATTTGTACATTATTAGAACGCAGTAGGATGATATTTGTCTTATGTCGTGTCCCCATTGTACATCGTGAGTCCAGGATAAGTCAGGCACAAGCTACGTAGGTCATTCCTCAGCCTTAGCGGGTCAGTCAGTCAGTCATATCCCTTAACCCACTTGGAGAGAATCATTCATGCATGTACAGTTAGTAGAAGCCTTAGGGTTTGCATCAGAAAGCACTCTGCATTTTGCATAATGTGCATTCATATGTCTGTGCATCATTTAGAACAGCCCAGAAGCCTTAGGGAATTTACTAGGATTTATCTGGTATTTTTTTCATATTTTATGGTATTTATTTAGCATTTATTGTCATTTATAAATATAAACTTTATTAAATAAATGACCAGCCAACTTGACCAGCCTCTAGTTAGTATAAATAGGCTTTGCATAGGGCTTAGACATTCATTTAGTCTTCAGAAGCTAGGCACCCTTCATCCTCAGCCTTAGGAGCATCCCCGCCTTCAGCCCTAGACTAATCCAACACCATTGGAGCTTCTGCGTTTGCTTCTCCAGCCTTGAGGCGTAGCCATTCAACACTTCCACAGGTCCCAAAACAGCATATATCTCTGCGTTTTTGCATACATCACAGCCGCCTGCAGTTCAGTTCAGTCCAGCCCTGTGTTTACAGTTCCACAGCAGTCATACAGTCTGCATTTCAGTCCAGCATCAGTTCTACAACAGTATTCAGCCCTACAGCAGTGCCTCCGCCTTCTGTGCATCATCCATACATGCTACAGTCATCTGGTGAAGGTAACATATCATTCATAATCATTTACAGCATAGTCACATAGCTTAGAACAGTCCACCGCAGTTCTTTCTCAGCCTCAGGTGTGCAGCCCTTCCTCATGCCCTTGGGAAGAGTGCATAGGCTCGAGATCAGCTCATTGAGGTGTTTCTACAGCCGTGTACAGTTCAGCCAGGCTTCCGATCCTCCGAGATCTTGCGTTTGGCTTATCTACAGTCCACAGTCATTCTCTCTAAAGTAATAAAGCAAATACTATCTCGTTATCAAGATAGGGGGCCCTTCAGTGGGTAATTTGGGACCCAATCTGGTGTACAGTTCTCATATATCTCTCTCTCATCTCTTTAAAGTTTGAAGTATTAAAGTGGATTGCTAAACTCACGAAACTCAAGATACAGAAGACGTTGTGAGCATTTGTGTAACTCTGAGTTCGGCTTGTAACTACCCTTAGAAAGGATTTACCTTTGCCTCTTTATTGACTAGAAACAAAAGCATGATCTGCTCCACGCATGACAAATCTATTTTGCCTGGTTGCTCTTTTTGCAAGAGCAACTCCTCAAACTTCAAGGCATTTGGATTGCCTTTCATCATGAGTCTGATGGTAGAAGCAAAACTTTGATACGAGTCAGGCAATACATTCAAGACAGTAGGCACCAATGAACTGTGAAGATATACTTCATCAACACTGGCCAACTGCTCCTTAAAATCGTTGATTTTTGTAAGGAAACTGTCCATGGAGTCCCTCTCATTCATATGCTTTGACTCTAATTACTTGCGTAGATAAGAATGACGTGCTTCATTACGTATTTGGTACAATGACGCAAGTGCATCCGAAGCATGTTTAATAGTCCCGCATGATCGAATGCGTAGAAGATATGCTATCCTGTGGTAACGTACCATGTGAAACTGAATCTATGTCTGGAGAGGTGTCTTCTGCATCATTTTAATCAAAGGAACCAAGATGTTTCTCAGTACCAACCACAACATTCCATAGCCCTTTGGCTAGGATTACATGCCGCATCATATAGGACCATAATGGCTAGTTGGTCCTTTCAAGCTTATCCTCAGCGGATAACATCCAAAATACATCACTGTTTGCCATTTTTTATAATACCCAACCAAGTAATCATGCAACCTGCAAGTGCTAGATGATCCTTTGATGAAACCAAAGTGACTGCTAATAAGGCCATTGACAATGAAAACTTGCAAGGTGTATAAAAGAAATGCAGAGTAAAGTGAGTAGACATTGTACTCGTAAGATGTAGAGATCGTTGTCACTAAAGTGTAGCTGGTAGACAAGATCCCATGTGATGAGTGTGTCTGATGATGCTTTCACATGTATCTACACACGCGTCTGTAGTAGATCTCACAATACTACTCTAGAATGTGATGAAGAGCAGTGCAAATCTAGTCCCCAAAGCAGTCTGCAGAAACCCGAAAAAAAAACCGCGTGAACAACTCCCAAAATGTGTCCGAAACAAAAATCTGACCGCAATACTACAGTACAAAGTACTACACACCTCACAGTCCTCTTCCTTCTCCCAGAGAGGCTTCTTGATCCGATTCAAGAAGACAGGCAACTCGAGATGAACGGTAGATAGCAACAACAGGGACAAGGAGCGTATGCTCTGATACCAAATGTTGGAAATAGGGTTACAGGAATGCGCACACACACACAATGGAGAAGCTCCAAAAAGCACACAATGAGATTATAGATAGATAATGAATATGTGATGTACAAAGATGATAAGTATACCCCAAGATGGGTATATACTAGCACGGGGAAAAAACCTCATAAAGAGGCAAAAAGTATCCCGGCTGGTTCTAGTGTGTTCACACACATCACTACCAAATATGGCTACAAATTAAATCACAACTGGATGCATGTACAGATATACATGTTTGGCATTTTGACAGTGGTGCTAGTAAGCACATTACTTCTCATCGGAGTTTATTCTTATCACTTTAATCTGCTCCGTAGGGAAACATTGTTACATGTGCAAACAACTCCTCATATCAAGTAAAAGAAGTTGGTAAAATTGTTCTCACTGCTACAAATATTGAAACAATCACACTCTGAGATGTATTATATGTACCAAGGATCAAGAAGAACTTGTTATTTGTCTCTACCATTACGACGGCGGCTTAGTGGTTCAGTTTGTGGATGACAGATGTATTGTTCATGATCGCAGTGATGGCAATACAATTGTTGCTTCTAGTACTTTGTCTCATGGCCTTTACAGGCTCGATGCATATGAAAGACAAAAGCACATTGTATGTATAGTCTCTGCCACAAAGACAATGGATGATGCCAAGCTGTGGCATGCACGCTTTGGTCACTTTAACTTTGGCAGTTTGCTACGTTTGTATAAGCATGACATGGCATCAGAGCTGCCACATCTTGAAGCCCCTATCAAACATGTTTGTGAGGGATGTATACTTGGAGAAATGTAGCGGGCATCATTTCCCAAAGATGGTTTAGTTAAAGCTATCCAAAACTTGCAGCTTATACTTGGAGAAATGTAGCGGGCATCATTTCCCAAAGATGGTTTAGTTAAAGCTATCCAAAACTTGCAGCTTATACATAGTGATCTATGTGGTCCTATGTGAACACCATCTATTGAGAGCTACCTCTATTTTGCCACATTCCTTGATGATTATTCATAGTCACAAGGGACGAGGACGGGGACGGGGACGGGGACGAGATGGGGGACAGGGGACGGGGACGGGGACGGGGACGAGATGGGGGACGGGGACGAGATGGGGGACAGCCATAAGTAGGGAATGGGAACGGGGGAGGAAACGACACTCAAAAAATACTTTTTTTAAAAGTTTTTCTACTCTACACTTATTCTACTTTGAAAGTACATCAAAATGAGCACAAATTTACACTAAAATGGTAAGCTTTCGAGTCATATTAACAAAATACGCAAATCAAAGAGTCAAGAGTCAGGACTAAGCCTTAAGGAGGCAGAATACATGGAAGGACTCAAATGAGTCAATGACAAAAAGTGCTAAAGCCTAGAGGCTAGAGGCTAGAGCTAAGTAGTAAGGCCTATGAATCATGATCCATGAATAATCATCCACGTGAAGTGCTCGCCTCATGGTCATGGGTAGCTTGTGCCAAAGGAGCATCAAGCTCATCCTCACTCACATGCTACTGCTGCACCTCATCCTCTTGTTGCTCTTCTTGTTGACTCATCTCCCACTTGGTGAAGAGATCTGCCTTCTTGGTCATGCTCTTGCAAAGCATTCACAAGTTCGCGTTGACGAAGACAAGGTCATTGGCACGCTCTACCCCGAGTCGATTCCTCTTCCTAGAGGCAGTGTGGCTGTAGGTGCTCCAAAGTTGCTCCAATCAAGAGGAGCTGACGGCCTGCCTAAGTATGCGGATGGCCAGCTCCTGTAGCTCCGGTCCATCCAAACCAAGTCCTCCCACCATAGAGCAACACCAACTTTGGAACGGTCGATTTGTGCATCATGACAGTATAGGAGCCATGAAATGACATGTACATGGAAAGTTGGTCCTTGATCTGGCGCCTAACCGATGCATCAGGCACAAGTCGGTCCAAGATGATCCTCCATCTAGCGTTCACCTCCTAGTCGCTCTCCTGCTTGTTGCCTTGGAATTCTGGGTCCACTACATAAGTTGTTGTATGCAATGGAGAGTAGTAGGAATTCCATCTTCCTAGACACAAGGCATGGATCTCCTCGTATTTGTCTTCGTTAGGAACGAAGTCTTTCGACTTCTCTATCATGCGATCCATGGCCTCGTAGACCTTGCCTATGCATGGTTGCATAGCGTCTACAATCCTCAATAGGTGGGCATGCCCATGGCCGAGAACCGCCTCCATGAGCGGATGGGGTGTAGTTAACCTCGTCCCACCATGTCCATCCCGTCGTCGTTCAACGGGAAGTCCCGGCACGTGAGGAGGATGCCATGGTTAAGGATGGCTTGAGCCTTGAGCCTTGAGCCTTGAGAGAGAGAGAGAGAGAGAGAGAGAGAGGCTTGAGCCTTGAGGGAGAGAGACTAGAGACTAGATTCTAGAGTGCTTGTGTGAGAGTCTAGAGGCTTGGAAGTTGGAAGACTCAAGAGGCTTGAGAGAGAGGTGAGAGAGAGAGAGTCTAGATACTAGAGAGTAGAGCCTTGTGTGAGGCTTGGAACTTGGAAGTTAGAAGAAGCTCGAGGGAGAGAGACTAGAGAGAGTAGATACACTCATAGAGTGTGGCTTGCCGCTTGAAGCTTGAGGCTTGAGGCTTGAGCAATGAGCAAACTTGCAAAGTGCCAAAGACTCAAGAATCAAGAGACTAGAGAGAGAGAGAGTTGCTCGAAGGGGGGTGTGTGTGCTTGTAGCCTTGTTGCCTTGTTCTTATATAGATATTAGATAGGTAAGAGAGAGGCAAGGGCCAAGCCTCAAAGGCCAAGGCAAGAGAGAGGCAAGGGCCAAGGCCCAAGCCTGAAGGACCAAGGCCCAAGCCTCAAAGGCCAAGGCCCAAGGGGCAAGAGGGAAAGGTGTCCCCAAACGGCCACCCAAACAGCCAGAAATGGGCAACAAAACGACCGTTGCAGGGCGCAATGGCTCCTTGCCGTCCCCTCACAGTTCCATCTTCCACAACGTTCCCTGGCCAGCAGCTGTTCCCGTCCGCCGTCCCTTGTGAGGGACGCCTCCAGGGGAACGTCTGACTGTCCCCTTCCGTCCCCGTTTCGGACGCGTCTCGAGACGATGTCCCAAGCTTCCGTCCCTTTCGTCCCCTGTGACTATGTGATTATTCCACACATACCTGGGTATGTCCATTATAACAGAAATTAGAGGTTTTAAGCACTGTCGCTATGGTTGAGAATATTTTTTGCATGTAAGATTGGTTTCCAGTGTACTAATCAAGAGGTAAAGTATATGTCTAAAGAGTTTCATGCATACATGGCTAATCATGGAATAAAACACCAATGCACAGTGCCCTATACACCTCAGCAACATGGTGTAGCTGAACGCAAAAACAAGACTCTCATGGAGATGGCACGTTGTATGGTCAAAAGTGAAGAGTCACCTCATGCTTTCTGGCTAGAAGTAGTCATGTGTGCAATATATGTTTTGAACAGGTGTCCTACAAAGGCTTTACATACAATTACGCCTTTTGAAGCTTGGAATAATAGACAGCTCTCTATAATTCACTTACATACTTTTGGTTGTTTTGCTTATGTACTTATGCCTAAGCAAATTGTAGTAAGCTTAACGATAAGGCTGTTAAATGTATTTTTGTGGAGTATAGCTTAAAAAGTAAAGGTTACCGTCTCTATCATCTTGCTACCAAGCGGATTCTTGTGAGTAGAGATGTTGTATTTGTGGAAGATGCAATTCAGTCCTTGCTTTCGTGTAAAAACAACAAAATGTATGTTCGCAGGACATTCGACACTCTCCTTCCATTGTTCAATGCAAGACACATTGATGTAGAGCATTTGGGTGCTCACAGCAATGCTAAAAATCAACCCATAGATGTTAAAAATAAGCATGTTTTTCAGTCCATAGATCAATCTATTGATGAGGCAAATGTAGATGATGCAGTTGATAAGGAAAGAAGGTAAATTGAGGAGTCAAAAAGTATGCCAAAATATCTAGTGCAAACACTACGTGATAGCAAATTGAACACTCCTTTGCCTAGCAAAACACGTGCAGGTTCTCATCACGCATCTCATGTTGACAGGTCATGCTCTTATTACCAGTTCATGTAATGAAAAGGAACCTGTCTCCTTTGATGAAGCAAAGGAATTAGAACAATGGATAAGTGCTCTGCAATCTAAATATGATGCTTTACTCAAAAATGGTACTTGAAGTTGTCTGATTTGTCCCATGGCAAGAAGGGCATTGGCAGGAAATGGTTTACAGGCTTAAATGTTAAGCTGACGGTAGTGTCGAGTGATACAAAGCAAGGCTTGTTGCAAAGGATTATGCACAGGAAAAAGGCATTGACTATGGTGAGACCTTTGCACCCACATGTCGTATGATTACCATGCGGAGTATCATTGCATTAGCAATACATAAAGGTTGGAATGTATGTCAATTGGATATCGAAACTACTTTTTTGAATGGAGATGTGTATAAGGAGATCTATGTATCTCAACCTCGTGGTTTTATTCAGAAAGGTCAGGAATTAAAAGTATGCAGATTGAAAAAAGCTTTGTATGGTCTTAAGCAGACTCCCAAAGCATGGTATGAGAATATACATACATACTTGGTTGCACAAGGTTTTTGCGACAATCGTACTAACAATACCCTCTACATTAAGAGAACTAAAGATGATTTTTTGGTCATCATGCTATAGTTGATAGCATGCTATTCACAAACCTTAATGATGATCATATTTCAGCTTTTATAGATGATTTACAAAAATCGTTTGAAATGTCAGATCTTGGCCCGTTGCACTATTATTTGGACATTAAGTTTCGGCAACGTAATGATGGCATTGTTATGTTACAGACACAATACATATAGGCATTGTTGAAGAGATTCAATCTTGGAGACTGCAAACCTGTTGTTGCGGAACCTGGTTTGTGACTTAGTTTTGAAGATGTAGGTGACCCTTTTGATGCCGGCCTGTATCAAGAAACTGTTTGATGCCTTATCTTCTTATGTAACACCAGGCTTGACGTATGGGATCTCAGTATTGAGCAGATTTATGCATAGCCTAGGCACAAAGCATTGACAGTGTGTCAAACAGGTGTTTCGTTACCTAAAGGACACCAAGCACTTTGGGTTGTTTTATCCCAAGGGGGGTAAATCACAGCAGCATGCATTTACATACTCACACTAGATTGGATGCTACGACACACGAGTGTCCACTAGTGGTTTTTGCTTTTGCCTTGGTGATTCATGGATATCATGGCTTAGCAAGAAGCAACCCACTATGGCCACTTCTAGCTGTGAAGCTGAGTACAAGGCAGCATTTACAGCTACAGTTGAGTGTGTTTGGCTCAGACGCCTTATTGCTAATTTGGGTATTGGCGAGTCCTTAGCCACTACCATATTTACTGATAGTCAGAGCATTATGGCAGTTACGAGGAATCCAATTTTTCATGCTTGCACAAAGCATAACGAGGTGCATTATCATTATATCAGGGAGAGATGCTTGCCAGGGGGGATCAGCTTGGCTTATGTGCCAACACATGACAATATGGCAGATTTATTCACGAAGGCTCTCCCACGAGAGAAGTTTGAAGATTTTTCGCAAAGCTTTGAACTTACTTCCATTTGGTGATTATTCTGGGCTCCCTCTCATAGTCCAAAGAGTCTGATACATCTCTGTACTTTTAGTGCCAGCTCACCCCTTGCTCACATCATCACTCCCATGGGGGGATTTGTAGCCATATTTGGTAGTGATGTGTGTGAACACACTAGGACTTTTTTCCTCTTTAGAAGGTTTTTTCCCCCATGCTAGTATATACTCATCTTGGGATATACTTATCATCTTTGTACAGCACACATTCATTACCTATCTATCATCTTTGTGTGCTCCCTTGAGGTTCTCCATTGTGTGTGTGTGTGTGTGTGTGTGCGTGCGCGTGTCCTATTTTCAATGTGTGGTCATGATCTCGAGGGCAGGGCTAGCATCACACATTGTGGGTGATGATATGTTTATGCCTATCTACCTTCTTGGGGATGATTTGGATGCATTTCATGAGGATTGAGTAGAGAATCATGAGCACACCAAATGTGCCAGGCTGCTCTGCTACTGCAAATCTCCCATCGCTAGCACGAGCCTGGTCGCCACACTTGCTGGTGGGGCTGTGACTGGTACTACTGCAATATGATGGTGGTGGACATAAAGGGCAAGTCCTCCCCCATCCTCCTCGTAAGTCCTAACCACTCTAGCCTCGGTGGCCCAAGTGACGGTAGATCAAGTGATGATCCAGGTAGATGCCTTGTCCATAGTGAAGATGTAGAGAATCCGTTGCCAAATCTGCTAAGCCTTCGGTTAATTCCAAAGCTGAGAGTCCTGGGGGTGGCCGCACCTTAGGCCGACCTCCGACTACCGACCAAGTACCAACCGCCAGACTTCCTCGGGTGAAAGTTGTCCCAAAGCCTCTTCCAAAAATCTGAAAGGAAACGTTGTTGATAGGCCCTAAGACTGCCAATGTGCTGCTGTTGTCGGTGTGCCATCTATCTCTGGCATCTGGATCGTGCGGTCGAGCCGCGCTATATATGGAAAGAAAGGGGCAGCCAGAGTCTCCACCCGATCTGTGGGATCATGCCAAGTCCACTCTCCAGGGTCCCACTTCAACCGTGTGAGAGGTCAGCACTCCCAAATCCATAACCGCCAAAATCTCTCCCTCGCCACCTTGGCCGGTGCTGGATCTATGTGCCATGCATGTGCTCGAAAACCAATCACCCTCACCCTCTGCAAGGTGCAGCCTCTGAAATCCTCCAAGGGGTGATCTAATCTCTCTAATCTGCCTTGTAATCCAATAGAAAAAGTGAGCGGACCACTATCCTCATCTGCTCCATGGACCGCCATGAGGAAAGCATGTCTGGTGAACACGTCTAGCCACACTGGGGGGGGTCGACTGTGAAGAGCAGTTAATCACTCTTGAGGAATAGCTGAGTCGATGTCGATGTTGAGCCTGTCTCTACCTCGGATCGCTGTCATGCCTCTCTCCTGCTCCTCTTGAGGTAACTGCCTGTGTGCAATCCAATCTCCAAGAGACCTGGTTGGTCCCATGCTTAAGGCACCCTAGGATATGTGCGGTCGGGCCCCTAGCATGTGGCCACTGGGTAAACGGATCAAGGGGGTTCCAGATCAAAGGCTGCCGAAGCTGCTCCTCTGAGGCCACTAGAACAATCTGTCTGAGCGCTGGCCTGAGATGATCCCAAGCACGAAGTAGATTTGTTGCGAATGTGTCTCAAAGGTAGGACTGAAACCACGGGCTCGCATCTCTGTGAAGATCCATCTAGTACTCTGCGGCCACGGGCCTCCAAGGCTCGGAGTGCGGGCTGAAATCCGGGCCAAGAGGAAATCCTTCCAAGGTTCACCACCGGGTAGGAGTCCTCAGACAATCAACTTGCCCAGCAGGGCACAACTCTGTATAGGTGGATCCATGAGGCTAAGCCCCCCTCTGCTACGTGGTTGAACTCTTCATGCCACCTTGGCCCTGGTTGGCCTCCCCTCCCATCACTTCCGGCCCACAAGAAGTTCCGGATCAAATGCTGTACCTGGCCAATACAAGCTTGAGAAAAGACCTAGTAGAGATGATGTACCACATGGTGGCAAGCAGTACCTGGTTTGCCACCACCACTCTGCCTGCTAGGGATAGCCTCGCCGAGCTCTAGTATAAAAGCTTCTTCCAAATACCTTGAAGAAAGCAGTACCTGGTTCGCCACCACCACTTTGCTTGCTAGGGATAGCCTCGCCAAGCTCTAGTATAAAAGCTTCTTCCGAATACTCAGAAGAAGCGGAGCGAGGTGTTGCTCGGGAGAGATCTCAATGCCAACCTTGCAACCGAGGTAGTAGACTGGTGTGCCCCTCGGGATCCACTGGAAAGCCTCAACTGGTCACCAAGTCGGGGCGGGTGCAGACCCTACCAAAAACCACGCGACTTGTGCCAGTTGATCTGCGCTCCTGATGCTTGGTAGAAATTCTCGATCGCCTCCACGAATCTCTGGAGATTCCCAACATCTCCTGCAAGGTAAGCTACTGTGTCATTTGCAAACTCTGGGTCCAACAGCTCCTACGTGCGGAGGGAAAGGCGCAATCCCAGAAGTCTAGTCTCTTGGGCAGAGAGGAAACTACTTATAGCCTCGGTGACAAATAGAAAGAAATACGGTGCCAGAGGACAGCCTTGTGGAACCGAGTAGGAAAGGGGGAATTTGTTGCCTCGGGTTCCCTGAATGAGAACTTGGCTGTGTGATGCTGAGTTAAGTCCTGAGACTCCACAAATCCACTCCATGGGGAATCCCATCTGGCTTATTGTGCCCTCTAGAAACCTCCAATCCACCCTGTCATAAGCTTTCTCAAAGTCTAGGAGTAGCACAATGAGGTCCTGCTGTCGCATCTTGGCCGAAGCTGTCACCTCCCAAAAGGTAAAGATGTTGTCCAGAATGCTTTGATCTTGAACAAAACTAGTCCTGGTGTCATGGATCAAGTCTGGGAGAGATATCAATGCAAACCTCGCAACCGAGGTATCGGACTGGAGTGCCCCTCAGGATCCCCTGGAAAGCCTCAAGTGGTCGCCAAGTGGGGGCGGGTGCTGAGCCTACCCAAAAACCACATGACTTGTGCCAGTTGATCCGTGCTCCTGATGCATGACAAAAAATCTCTATCGCCTCCGCGAATCTCTGGAGATTCCCAACATCTCCAGCAAGGTAGGTTGTTGTGCTGTCTGCAAACTCTGAGTCTAGCAGCTCCTCTTGGGTGCGGAGGGGAAGGCGCGATCCTTGAAGTCCGGTCTCCTGGGCGGAGAGAAAAACTACTCATGGACTCAGCGACAAATAGAAAGAGGTACGATGCCAGAGGACAGCCTTGTCGAACGGAGCGAAAGGGGGGAATCTATCACCTCGGGCTCCCTGAATGAGAACCTGGGTGTGACAGGTTGAATAAAGTCGTGAGATTCCACGAATCTACTCCATGGCAATCCCATCCGGCTCATAGTGCCCTCCAGAAAGTTCCAATCCACACTGTCATAAGCTTTTTCAAAGTCTAGGAGTAGCACAATGAGGTCTTGCTGTCGCATCCTGGCCCAAGCTGTCGCCCACCAGAAGGTAAAGATGTTGTCCATAATGCTCCGATCCTGAACAAAACGAGTTTGAGTGTCGCAGGTCAAGTTTGGGAGAGAAGGCTGAAGTCGCATGCTGATAGCCTTGGCCAAAATCTTGCAGGCCGTCCCCAGAAGGGTGATGGGTCTCCACTGCCGGATCTCCAATCTATCACCACCCTCCTTGGGGATCAAATGTATCAAGCCCTTTTGGAGCCTGTCTAGCATGGCATCTGTGAACATAATCTCATGGAAGGCAACGCGAAGGCACCTTCCATGAGGTCCTAATGTCGAAGAAAGAAAGAAACAAGAAGCCCATCCACCCACCACGGGCATTTGCCCTTTGGGTAATGCGTTCATGGCCTCCGCTAGCTCATCTGAAGTGAAAGGGGTCGATAAGAAAAACTGAAGGGAGGGGGGAACCACTTCTCTTGTGTGACTCTCTCGTGCGCATCCATCATCGGAGGGGGATAATGGGGCACCAATGAGAAGAGATCGGAAGAAATCTATGGCGATGGCTCTCACATGTGGGGGATCAGAAGCTATAGCTCCATCTTGGCCACGTAGCATGTGAATACCGTCTCTCCTCCTATGTGGGCCGGCTATCTCAAAGAAGTCTCCAGTAACTCTGCCACCAGCTTGAGTCTAGAATGAAGCCCTGGCATGGTATCTGTACTCCACCCTCCTCTCCTCAATGGACCGAATCTCCGTGCGGGTGGTAGCGATCTGACTCTCAATCCTCGGGCTGTCTGGGGAACTCCCCTGAAGACGCTGTGAAGAGGCTAGGCCCCTCCTCAGACTCCTCTCGTGCTCCTGAAATCCCTGCAATCTACTTTGGGCTGCCTCCTGTAAGAAAATACTGATCTTCCCAAGGTTATCATCCAAAGTGCACGCTCCAAAGCCTGAGGAAAAGTCCAGTCTTGCCCATATCTGCTCAATCCGGCTACTAATCTCGGGGTTATGAATGAGGCTGTCTGGAATCGTGGAGCTCGCATGTTTGTCATGTCTGCTGGTTATCTTGACACTAAGTTTACGAGTCACTTGCGGCAAGAGGTATTCAAAAAATTGAATATATAGCTGAGTATGAGTTCAGCAAATCATCTAGAATCAGATGGCTAGACGGAGAGAGTTAATTAGATGTTTGAGGATATGCTTTGAGCTTGTGTCTCTAGGAGAGTGTGATTAGAAGATTACCTTCTGCATGTGGAGTTTCCATAAATTAGTGCAAAGCATGCATATGTGAAGTTTGAATTTATGCATGGACATCAACCTAGAGCTCTGTGGGTAGTCAATTCAGAAAACTTCAAGGTGCAAAACAGTTTTGTGTTGCTTGCAAGAGCAAGAGGAAATGTTGTAGTTTGCTAAGGAAAGTCTTCATATGTTATCTCAGGATAGAGCTAAGTTTTATGCAAAGAAAATGCCGGGTGGAGACACACACGATAACAAAAACAAAGAAAATAATAAAATAAAATAAAGGGAGTGACGAGAAAGAAGGGGGGGAGGCGGCTAAGAAAGGGAAAAGCGCGCGCGCGCAGGGGGGGGTGGGGGGGGTGTGGGTGCGGGGGGGAAGTGAATGGAGCAGAGGAGGCAGCAACTAATCAACGAAAGGGGCAGCAAGCTAGGGGCGGCAGCAGCAGCCCTGCGCAAGGGGAGGTGGAAGAGATGGGCGCACAGCAGGCTAGCAGGCTTGGGGGGGGCCTTAGTGCTTGCTGTGGATGACTACCATGAGGTTATAAATTGCACTTTCTTTTAAGGTAAATTTGGGCATGTTTCTGGATTCATATAGGTATATCTTTATGCCATATAAGCGGACGTGCAAATTTCACATTGTGAAGTTTTCGTCCAAGTTGTAGCCAGTTGATATTGTGTTAATTCTTTGTATCTTTAGTCCGTATCAACTACCTTTTTGTTGTAATAATTTTGTCTATTTGTTATGATCCTTAGTGGCATCTCCAGAGCTCTGACAAAAACTTAGTACATAGACCTTTGTATGAATGTATGCTCTTATGTCTATGTGTGCGCGTGGGGTGTGTGTGTGTGTAAGCATATATTGATACCAAGTCTACACCCACTATCGGGCACTGGGGGATGTCGTAGTATCTAGTCCATACTATGGATGATGGAGTTGATGGTTTATTGTCTTGTGGATGATTACCATGAGGTTATAAATTGCATGTTCTTATAAGGTGAATTTGGGCATGTTCCTAGATTCATCTAGGTATATGCCGTAGCCTCCTCAATTATAGCCTCAAGGGTAAAGATATGATCCAGTGTCTAATAGTTCTTTCTAAAGCATGCATTTCCTTGTGCTTTTTGCCTCTACCTCTTTGCCAAAGTGCCAATCTTTGCCTCCAATACAGCCCAATAGATCTTCTTGTAGAAATTGCTATTTAGCAATAGAAAAGGTTTGTGTGTGTGATGTTCAAGACATTAAGAGAAGTTCAATAGTGGCTTCATATTTGAGAGAGAAGATTTCCGTACCCAATGTTCAAGACACAAGGAAAAAGATACTTCTCAAATGAGAACAACTTTTCTTCTATCCAGAATGGATTCTCATGGTTTGTATGTGTGATCCTTAAGAAAGGAGGAAAAAGATACTTTTCAAATGTCATGGTAGAGCTTGCATTGGATATTAAGGTGTCCAATGAACATTGATCTTGGTCAAGAAGACTTTCTATTGGCTTACAATTTAAAGTTCTGTCAAACATTATGTTTGAGAGTGTCAACAATGCCAATTCAATAAGATGAAACTAAGCTAAGATGGACTATTGCATCCATACGATTGTTGTTTTGCATCCATTGGAGATTCCTAGAAATAACTGGAAAAGTACCTCCATAAACTTAATTGTCGGGTTAGTCAGGACCTACAAAGGGCATGATGCCATTTGGGTGCCTAACTAAGGTTGAAAAGTTTATTTGGCTGAAAAGCACAGTAATGGCTCCACAACTAGTCTAGTTGTTTGTAGAAACGTTATCTAGTTTGAATGGGCTGCTAGAGAACCATTCTGGTGATCTTGACACTAAGTTTACGAGTCACTTGCGGCAAGAGGTATTCAAAAAATTGAATATATAGCTGAGTATGAGTTTAGCAAATCATCTAGAATCAGATGGCTAGACGGAGAGAATTAATTAGATGTTTGAGGATATGCTTTGAGATTGTGTCTCTAGGAGAGTGTGATTAGAAGATTACCTTCTGCATGTTGAGTTTCCATAAATTAGTGCAAAGCATGCATCTGTGAAGTTGAATTTATGCATGGACATCAACCTAGAGCTCTGTGGGTAGTCAATTTAGAAAACTTCAAGGTGCAAACAGTTTTGTGTTGCTTGCAAGAGCAAGAGGAAATGTTGCAGTTTGCTAAGGAAAGTCTTCGTATGTTATCTCTTGATAGAGCTAAGTTTTATGCAAAGAAAATGCTTACCTTCAAGGTTTTAGTTTCGTTAAATGGTTTATCTTAGAACCCCAACAGTTTTTCCGGTTATGAAAACTGGAAAAGTTTTAAAGAAAGCTTGCAAACTCAGAATCACAAGCTTTCTCTATAGTGTGGCAAAAGTTGCTGCACAGAGGGCTCTTAGTGGGATGGCAGGTTGCCTAGTTTTTTAACAAGAAGAATGTTAACTTCTCCTTGACCAAGCTAGACAAACAAGAAAAAGGGGGTGACACAATCACAATCTCCTAGAACATGCTGGGAGAGGCTCTAGAGGATTGTTGGAAGTGTCAGCAGCTGCCACATCTGCGTCTTCCTCCAATGATGTGAGCATAGTTGTGCTGGTTTATTCCATATGGAGTTTGTGTGTGAAAATATATATATAATATAAAAAGGTTTAAGGGCCTGTTATCCCTCTACCACCCTTTACGGGTGTGTGGTGCTCATGGGATCAGAGGAGGGGGGGGGGGGGGGGGGGGGCGCCCTTTCCGCCATGTCTGAGGTGGTTCTGCGGGACGTGCACAGCCTGGACCAGCAGTGGTATCAGAGCTTGGTTGAGGCTGCTGTGTGCTGTGTGCTGGTTGCTTCCGTGCTCCTCTGGTGGTTGGTGCCGAAAGCATGTACCCATGTGTGGACAAGTTGCTGGATGTTAAGGTTTAACTGCCTTCTGCATAGTGTCGGGTAGCATCACTCCTGTCGCCGTGTATCTTTGAGCCCAGTGTCATAAGAGCCTCTGGGTATCACCAGCAGCTGCCGTCGAGGGGGGTGTTCGAAGTGTCAGCAGCTGCCACATCTGCCTCTTCCTCCATTGATGTGAGCATAGTTGCACTGGTTTATCCCATATGCTGATCCAGTTCGTGTGTGAATATATATATATATATATATATAAAATCTGCCACATCTGCCTCTTCCTCCATTGATGTGAGCATAGTTGCACTGGTTTATCCCATATGCTGATCCAGTTCGTGTGTGAATATATATATATATAAGAGTCTAAGGTCCCTCTCATCCCTCCACCACCCTTAACAGGTGTGGTGGAGCATTTGGGGGGGCCTTCCGCCGTGTCTGAGGCGGCTCTGTGGGACCTGCTGCGCAGCCTGGGCCAACAGGATGCTGTAGTGTTTTTAATGAAGAAAGAGACAGAGTAGCAAGTGTGCAAGGTGGAGATAAAGGAGGCTTTTCGAAAAATGAAAAAACAAACCTATTTGTGCTTATTTATTTCAGGAATATAGAAATCAGAGGTTTAGAATTTGGTGTTTGAGTGAGATTGTGCAAGACTGAGACAATAATTTGGTAGCTTAAGCATGAAAATTTGTCCCATGATAGTGGACGGTCTACCTATACATGTAAGGCATTCACTCACTCTTGGATGCTAATGATGTGGGTGGGCAGGTTATAAGATGAAGACTAAGCTATGCAGTTTGTGAAGGAAGGTTGCATTTTTGTTTTTATTGAGTCTAGAAAGTAACCTGAACTGTATGCCTTCACACTCAAAAGTGCGTGCATGCATGTTTGAAATATATAGCTATATACATACACACAGGTTGATAAGATGGTAATGCACGATATAAAATTTGTTGAACTAGTCAGGATGTGTTTTAAAGTGCCTTGGTTTTTTATTTTTGTATGTGTGAGAGAGCTTAACGCTCTATTAGTAGATGATAGTCAAACTACATTGTATTGAATAAGCCATATGCTACCTACTTAGCTTCAAACTTTAGTTTGTGGCAGTGCAGTCTTTAATCAATTAAATGTCTCCTCTATTAAACACTAGTTGCATAGTAAGGATTTGTATTGGTGGGAAAAGTCAACTGTTGTTTGGGATTTTGTAGGTATTTGTGGAGAGGCAGTCACAAGTTTTCAATTGCCCGTCACAAGCATCACCAGAACTTATATGAAGAAGCGGATGCAAACAAACGAAGGAAACGATATGCTCGGCCACTCATTGACAAACAAATGCAGATATATCTTCATGAAGGCATGCAACCATGGAGTACCAATAAGCTTCCTCTCCTCAGTGGTAAGAACTATCCTGCCTGATGAGCCTTTCTTGGACATACAACCTATATAGGTTCATGCTGTTCTTGTGGTACAAATACTGGAATCCTACTGTACAGTGTAATCAATGCACCCTTGAACCTCTTTTTTCCGGGAAAGAGATTTTTCTATTGGTTACCAAGCAAAACAGTCATAATGGCTAATCACAAACTCCGCTCCACACAGGGAAGAAGCAAGAGACACGAAACAGAAAAAAGGGAGGATGCTCCTCTCCTCCGGCTGGCCGCTCTAGGAGGAGAAGTCTATCTCATACAATGGGGGGAAGGGGAAACAACCACACAGGTGGTCTATAGTGCCAATTTGGCTCACCACCAGTGTCAAAGTGACAAAGGGACTGTACGCCAAATCCTTACGAAGCCTCGCGGTGGCGCTTCCGCATGTAGTCAAAGCCACCTTGAAGCTTCCCCCACCGTCAAGACAGATGCTCCGGATGGACTTCGTTGGCGGGGTGAGGGTGCCCTCGATGGCCTCGCTGCATCGAGCTCTCTAGATTTGCCACGCAGCAACACTGCTACAAATTTACCATCTCTGGCTAAAACCTAGAGTGATTTATACACTGATGAAAGTTGAAACATTGCCTATTTTTTAATATTGTTTTGACGTCCCCTTGCAGCAAATGATAAGCTCGCTTGAGAAACACTAACGGTGGAATTTTCAAGCTCCACGAAAGAAATGATCATCAGATTGTGCATGGCATCATGCATTCATACATTGCTTCATGAGGAGATAATCTATAAGATCTTCCATGTCAGAAAATTGGACCCACATTTTTTGGCACCCCCCAAACCCCCACAAGGGTCCCCCCCCCCCCCCCCCCCCCAGCACACAGGCTAGTCACTATCGTGGTAGATTATGATCACGGAAGCCATGCCGGAGAGGTTGTCGAGGGATTAATCCATTTGACTAGCAAGGAGGGTGGTAAAAGATTGGAGATTTGGTAGTGGTGGAGGCCCATCACCCTCCTAGGGACCGCCTACAAAATTCTAGTCAAGGCCATCAGCTAGCGATTGCAATTTTTCCTCCCCAATTTGATCCATGGCATGGAGACGGGTTTCGTCCAGGATCGTAGCATTTGGACAACATCTTCACTTCTTGGGAGGTGACCGCTTCGGCCAGGTAGAGGTAGCAGGATCTTATAGTTCTCCTTGTGGATTTGGAGAATGCCTATGATAGAGTAGATTGGGGATTTTTGGAGGGGACGATGTGCTGGATGGGATTCCTTGAGGAGTGGGTCTGACGTGTTTCTTGCTCTACTCCGCATCAGACAGCCATGCTCTCATTCAGGGAGCCAGAGGTTGAGGCCATGAGTAGTTTTCTGTCTGCCCAGGAGACAAGGCTCCAAGATCTGCATCCTCCCATCTGCCCTCAGGAGGAGTTACTTGATTCAGAGTTTTCTGATGACATAGCAACATACCTTTCCAAAGATGAGGGGAACCTCCAAAGATTCGTTGAGGCGATAGAGATGAGGCAGCTTTGAAGCCACCTTCCATGAGATCCTAGTGTCAGAGAAATAAGGAAACGGGAAGCTCGTCTTCTCCCGGGCATTTTCCCCTAAGGAGTGCCGTTAGAGCTTCCGCAAGCTCCTCTGCAGTAAAGAGTGTCAACAGGAAAGTCCGGAGAGCGAGAGGAACCACCTCTCTCGTATGCTGCCAGACCTGCTTCTGTCGTCCAACACTCGAGAGGATAAGGGGGCACTTGTGAGGAGAGAGAAGAAGAAATATGTGACAATGGCTCGCACATGGGGGGATTTGCGACTTTGGATCTAGACTGGCCTTGCCATCCCTCCGCTTGTGTGGGCCTGTTATCTCAAAGAAATCTCCAGTGACCCTGTCTCCTGCCTAGGTCCAAAAGGAGGCTCTAGTGTGGTTTTTGTACTCCACTCTGTGCTCCTCGATGGAACTAAGCTGTGTACGGGCTGTAGCCAATTGGGCCTCAATCCACGGGCTGTCTGGGGTACTCTCTTGAAGCCACTCCAAGGAGGCTAGGCTCCGATGAATGGTCCTCTCTTGCTCTCGAAGGCCAGCCAATTTGCTTTGCATTGCCTCCTATAATGAAGTGTTGATCCCTCCAAGGCGTGCCTCCAAGGCTCCTGTGGTTGAATTAGAGTTAAAATCCAGACTCCCAGATCTCCTCTATCTTGCTGCATATCTGAGAGTCTTGAATAGGGCTATCTGGGATCTAGGTGCTCAAATGTCCAGCCTTTAGGGTAATTGAGGGATAGAACGACGGGTGCATGATTGCAGAGAAAGTAGTGCCTGCGAGAATGCCAATCATGCCACCACGTCCACAAGGCCACTCATTTACATAAAACCGGTCTAATCTGGACAGGCTAGAGCCTATACTCCTCATGTTCGATCTCGAGAAGTGTGACTCTCGGGGCTGTGTTCGCTGAACTCCGGTTGTCCTTTGCTGACTCTAACGTGTTGAAATCCCCACCCATGCACCAGAAATCCACCTGTGGGAGGGAGTGGTGAACTGTACTATCCAAAAAGTGGCTCTGCCCGTTGGTGCCGCATTGGGCACATATATGTTAAAAAAGCTCACTCTATAGTATATACTTTCCAATCGTGATGCTCGACCACTGAGCTCTCCCAATGACAATGGTGCCTAAGTTGACCACTATAGGTAATAGCTGCTTGTTGACGAAAATGCATACTCCCACCCTGGGTCCTAGAGGGGCCAAAAGCACGGGACCAAAAGGTGTGACTCCTGCCGTGAAGGATCTTCCCGTCGCAGCGGCGGGTACGCCCCTCAGAAAGAAGAAGGAATCGTTTGCATATGCTTGACTAACAAATTGGTTGGCTCTTGTAGTGTCAATACCATGTAGCCTCCCGTCTACAATCAAATAGTCTATTGACAAGAGCAACGGGTGAGTAAGTATCGCATAAAGCAAGGCACTCAGTGGACATCCGTATCTCACGGATTGTCTAAGCTTCCATGGAGCAGAGAGTTCATTTCCAATAATACATTGGGCTGTCCCTTCCTCATTCAACTAGTATATGATATTCCTCATTTTTGGACCAAAACCCATTTTGTCCATCACTTGCGCTATGAATTGCCATTGAACTGTTCAAATGCCTTTTCAATATCTATTTGCATTATGAGTACATCCTAACCCATTTTGTCCATCACTTCAGCCTATGAATTACCATTGAACTGAGTCAAACACTTTTTCAATATCTATTTGCATTATGAGTACATACTGATTTGTGTATTTAGCAATTCAATGCATATGTAGGCATTTGCAATGTTATCCATGATTTTTCACCTTGGCACAAAACCATATTGAGCAGGGTGTAGCACATCATGAAGGACATCTTTCAATCTGTTGACCAACATTTTAGCAACTAGCTTGTAAATGAGAGGCATAAGGGTGATAGGTCTCCAATCTGCTCTTATCACATAGCTGTTTTTCAGGGAGTAAACACACTAGCCCTTGCTTCCAAGAAGCTGAAAGCACACAAGTGTGCCAACAAATATTAATCATATAAAGCACTTCATTTTTGAATGAATCCCAATACTCAAGAAAGAACTCAACTGTAAAGCCATCCATTTCCCTAAACCACGCAAGGCATCATGCAACTCTTCCTCTATAAAAGACACTTCCATTTCCATTGCTTTTTGAGGAAAACACACACACACACACACACACACACACAATAGTGAAGTAGTCGTGAACAAGGACAAGGAGGTACAATACTTGAATGTAAATGCATTGTACCACAATGCAAGTTCCAAATGCAAATAATAAGTGAGTGACCTAAAGTACAAAAGTCACTTCACACACACACACACTCCCAAAAGTGACATAAGAGAGTGTTCCTATGCACGGGGGGAAAAAACCTCCTAGTCAGGGAAAAAGTGGCTTGGCTAGTCCTAGAGTGTTCACACACCAATGCATAAATTTACCCAACTGTGACACCCCATACTGAATATCTGGTCGCGTGTTGCATGGGTAGCTCAAGCATTCAACAGCTTGCTGATATAGTGTCTGATCAAAAGGCTCTCGAAAATCCTTTCTCGACTGGCGTAGACACGGGCTTACGGTTCTTAAGATTAAAGCGTTTAGCAGTCTCTGTATATACTTTGTTTGCATCATGACTATGAACTGAATGCCCAAAAAAAAATGCAACAGGCTTGAATCCGACATCTCAAAATAAGCTTGTAATTCAGCCTTAAAGGCTGAAATCTTCTCAACATATGGGCCACTGCGTAGCATGTCATCAATGTATAAAATGATGACCAACAATCCTCTTTTGTCTTCTCGACGTAGAGGGTGCACTTTGTTGGATGTGTAATCCATGAGAGACCATGTACGCTGTATCTTCTTGTACCATGCTTTGGGAGCCTGCTCAAGGCCTATCATGTGCATGTACATGGACATGGTAAATCCCGGGCCAAATCCTTGATTTGTAGCAGATAAAGATTAGATTAAGGCACAAGCCGTGCAAAAACAATTACAGCATCAACCCAATCTGATCAAGACCCTGTCGGCCACATGTAGGAGGGTGTGTACCACTTGTCGGCCACATGTAGGAGGGTGTGTACCACTTGTCGGCAGCTTATATGATTTATTGGACCATTGAAGCTGGCCGACAACAGTCGGCTAATTGGACTGGCAGCCAAAGGGCCTATAAAAGGCCATGTTAGGAAACATTGTAGTTATCTCATCTCCCTCTTGGAGATAGGTCTAGAAGAGGACCCTAGATATCTAGATTAGGATTTTGGGGTTGCAAAGGCAGCCAACAACTTGTACCGTTTTTGTACATCCATCTCTCTCTCTATGCTGTGTATGCTAATTGTTCTTGCATCAGGCTTTCCTATGCAGTACTTAGGGCTGAATGAAGACTACCGAGAGCTTTCGCACGTGATAGTGGTATGAGAGCATCAGGCTTAGCTATGCTAAGTGCTGTTGGTGTCCCAAAAGAAGTGCACAGGTCCAAGGAGGGAAACGAAACATGTGTCCATTGTCAAGACCCCCAGAAGCTGGTTGGTGTCGGGCAAACCCAAGGGGAGGGTTTCATGAGAGTTGGTAGCCAGTTGGGGCTGACCTAGAAGCTTTTATGGATCACTGCAAGGGATGAAGTTCATCCAAGGGGGTGGAGCCAAGGGTGACAGGATCAATTTTCAAGGAGGAGGATTCATGTTTGTGTTTAGGGACAAGGGACAAGGCAAGAAGGCAACGGGACAAAGTGGAATAAATGCACAGATCTCTTACATTAGACTTGGAGTGGATTCAGAGACCCAAGGCAAGGTTTTCAAGAAGGGAAGGATAATAGGTATGGGAGGCCATATGTGGAGATAGGGGATGATGATAGTAATCCAAGGTCAGAAGTTGGAATTCCGTCATCAAGTTTAGCAGAAGGGGATGTCATGTGTATGCACATGGACGTGCTAAATCCTAGGCTAAATCCCTAATTTGCAGTAGATAAAGATTAGGTTAAGGCACAAGCCAAGCTCAAATAATTACAACATCAACCCGATCTGATCAAGACCTATCGGCCACATGTAGGAGGGTGTTTACCTCCTATCGGCAGCTTATATGATTTATTGGACTGTTGAAGTTGGCCGACAGGAATCGACCACTTGGACTGGCAACCAAAGGGCCTATAAAAGGCCATGTTAGGAAACGTTGTAGTTATTTCATCTCCCTCTTGGAGATAGGTCTAGAATAGGACCCTAGAGGTCTAGACTAGGATTTTGGGGTTGCTAAGGCAGCCAACAACTTGTACCCTTTTTGTACATCTATGAATATACTGAATATATAGCCATCTCTCTCTCTCTCTCTCTCTCTCTCTCGAGTCTCTCTCTCTCTCTCTCTCTATGCATATTCCGTTGAGAAACGGGATGGTAGAGACTTTATACACCCTTTTCTCTCCTAACTATAGCCCAGAGATACATTTCATCGCCTTGTCATCAAGCTTCGTGCTGTGCTATGCCCAAGCACAAGAGCATAAGCCTAACAACCAAAGACACACAAATGAGCCAGTGATGGCTTTCTGTCATGCCAAGCTTCGTAATGAGTTATAGTTTGCAAGGCTTTTGTTGGACACATGTTAAGCACATATGCTGCACACATAACAGCTTCCATCCAAAATCTTTGAGGCAAATTCTAGCCTTTGACCATACATCATGCCATCTCCATAAGAGACCTATTCTTTCTTTCCAATATACCATTCGGTTGAGGTGAATGCCCCTCTTAGACAAGTTTGCATTTAAATTCTTTGGACATGTATTCCCCCCCTCTATTTGCACACAGTGTCTATACTTTGCACACACTGTCTATACTTTGCACCTTGACATGTTTTCAGCCATGTGCTGAAAGTGCCTGAAACACATAAATACCTCTGATTTTTGCCTCATAGCATAGACCAGCTGAATTTGAAAAGCTTATCAATGAATGTGACAAAATAGAGGTCACCACCAATAGATGGTATCCACATCAGACCACATACATCAATATGTATGAGCTGCAATGTTCGGGCAGCCCTCACTGAACTATCTTTGGGGAAAGGTGTCTGACGCTTGCCCAGTATGCAAACCTCACATACATGCTTGATGGGTGCATCAAGTGGTAGCAAAGCAGATACCATATCATGCCTTCGAAGGCGTAGCAGACTAAAGTTAAAATGGCTAAACCGAGCATGCCATAGCTCAACATCTATCATAGTAGATGAGGGATCAACTGCAAGTGCGTTATGTACAACTCGAGCCTGTAGAGGCCATGACACAAAGTACCAGATGCAACAATAATATGTCCATCACTACAATCATGTACATTGCATCTTTCATCAACAAAATGGACCACGGTTTGGGTGTCTTTGCTCTTTAAGAAATAAAATTTGATGTAAGAACCAAACACAAAGGAAGGGAATTGCAAGCAGGCATGGGTGAACAAAACAAAGTCAGCTAGATAAGTTGGTGACTAGATAGTTGGCTACCATTGCTCTCTTAATTGCTAATAGTATCATAGCATCTTCGGAATTCTAGAGTCTCTTTCTCTGGTTTGAATTTTGCTTTTGTATACAACCACCTCGAAGGCAATGCAATATTGTATGGTCGAATGTGCTGACTTTGCAATATCTGCTTAAAACTCAAGCTCTCTCTTTATCTCTCGTACTAGTACTTATTACCGATGTACTTCCCCATGATGATCATTAGATCAGTCTCTACTTTTTTTAGAGAGCTATGTTATTTATACTTGTTTTGTGTTTCTTTTTCATGTTGAGACATACCATGGATAGCATTGTATCACTTTGGTCTCATGGACCCATTGGGTCTTAGGAGATGTTTAGTATAATTCTCTCTCTCTCTCTCTCTCTCTCTCTCTCTCTCTCTCGTCATCCCAGCATTGATGTATGAAGCACCCTTCTGGTTACTAGTCTTTCAGCAGATGCGTGGCAATGACTAGAGTGGCCCCAGGTCATGATGCTCTCCTGCATGATCCACGGACCACAGCAAACCATCGGTCCCACATCAGATTAATTAGGCAGAGTTTGATGCAACTCCAATGGTAGTGGAGGCACGTTTCTAGACACTCACATCCACCATATCTGGGACATGCATCCCTCATGACTTCTGAGGGTGCTTTACAGTCGTAGAAGAGAAGGTACCAGCCCAGTGACAACCCTCATGGTATGCTATTGTATGTGCATGGTTTGAGGTTCATACACTCCAAGTGGATCGGCTCCCACCACTTCAAGACAATCTAAATGTCCCTTTCCTCAAGCTCACGCACGAGGACAGGAACCGGGTGATCCGATATATTCTACTCGGATTTTACAAAGTCCCCGTGGATTACACCATTAGAGCCATTGCACATAAAGATGCAATACTACGTGGATCATTTCTTGAGGCTCACACATGATGGCTTCATCCGGAGGCCGGGATACCCTGATATATACATGTCACACACCATACGGATTGCAGTTGGCTAACTGTGGGTATCTTCACACCGCCTTCAGATAGAGACAAGGAGACCTCTGAGAATTCCCCAGGAGCACAGGATCTGCAGATTGTGCTAGCGAGAAGTTGAGTCACAACAGAACTACATTTGCCATTGCCGAGTATACTACGAGATCCTGGGGAGATTTCAGTGCCTTTCAGAGAGGGCTTTTGGGTCTTTGGACATAATCATAGACTGTCCAGATCAGCGATGCCTCGGACTCTTTCTACTTGTCCTCCGCCGACACAGAGAGTCACTCCTGAGGGGGCCCCGATCCATCCCCCCTCCAGCCGACCATCACATGTTTCTTCTGACCGCAGGAGGGCAGCCCACAGAGAGCGGACTCACTGCCAACATTTGGCCACCCAACTGGTCCACTCGTGCTTTCTTATTATATGTATACATTGGACTAGCGTCCATGGCTATTATGCAGGGGATCGATGCCAGTCATGTGATACTGTGGACTTGGCTTTCCGTAGGGACTTGTGCCTGTGCGTACATGGCGGAAATGCTTGGAGGATTGTGTTCCATTGGGTATGGTACCACGTGTACTTTCCTAGAACACATCTAGCTTGGTATAGTCTCATAAATGGGGATTGTCCATACCAATGTCTCATTGTATAGCATTTTTATGTGCTGCTTGCAAATTGAATTTGAATGCTGTTTTCATGCTTGCTTGACCAATGTGTAGTACAGGCCGGGTAAGGGGACGCCCACCCGTGAATTGTCCGTGTGAAACTGTCTGCTGACATGGTTATGTGGCTTGTGAGAGATGGTAAGTATTGGTCATAACAGAGCCGTAGGATCTAGGATTAATTCATGTGCGAGTGTTTACACACTTTATGAAGTTTTGGACACGCTTATAAATTACGGCCAGCCTTGTGTTGGCAAACACTGATGTCTCGAGGTGGACAAAGCTCAATGTCCACTGACGAGACCTTATCCCCTTTGTTCAAAGAGAGAAACCAGCCATGTGTCAATGAGTTTGGACCCCAACTCACTTTCCCTCTGTGCTGCCTGATACCCAAGGTGGATGGACATCTCATCATCATCTCTCTTCTCCCCTCTCTCTAGAAGTTGGCTCCTGCTTTCAAGGGGCTATATGGCTGTATTTTCTGCACTTTCTCCTTCCGTACACCATATCCAAGCTTGATAGAGTGTTTTCCAAGTTTCCAAGAGTGTTTCCAGGCCATATTCATTCTCCTACACACTCCCAATGGCTCAAATTCAGCAAAACGGCCCTTTTATTTGTTGTAATTTTTTGACCTTTTGGCTGAAAACTCTAATTTCAGCCTTCCTTTCTCAAGTTGAACCGTAGGGAAATCTTTCCTAGGGTTTCCTTTGACCACTTGAAGACTTCTGTTGTTCTTTTCTGATCGCATTTGTGTACTCACAATACTTCATTGCGGAAGATTCTCATTCAAGAGCATCATGAAGTTCCTTATGCTGCTCATCGTGGTATCAACAAGACATATCGACTTTTGTCTGCTGCATACTTCTGGCCTTAGATGCAGCAAGATGTTATCAAATTTGTCAAAGCTTGTCATTCGTGTCAGATAATAAAAGCCTCTCGACAACTTCCTCAAGGGTTACTTCAACCGATGCCTGTTCCCAATGAGAGATGGGAAAGTATCAGTATGGATTTTATTACCACTTTGCCTCATTCATCCAAAGACAATGCTCAGATTCTTGTGGTGGTTGATCGATTTTCCAAAATGGCGCATTTCATTCCTTGCAAGAAAGCTACTTCAGTCTCATATGTGGTGTCATTGTTCGTGCAACATGTCTTCAAATTGCATGGTTTGCCGAAGACCATCATCTCTGACAGAGATCCAAAGTTCACTGGACATTTTTTGACGTCTTTGTTCAAATCTCTTGGCACGAATTTGTTGTTCAGTTCAGCCTATCATCCTCAAACAGATAGACAGACTGAAAGAGTGAATCAGATTTTGGAAGAAATGATTCGACGTTACATTCAATCCCATTTGGCATCATGGGAAGATTATTTACCACTCGTGGAATTTGCTTATAATAATTCCCATCATTCAGCAATTGGATTAACTCCATTTCAAGCAGCATATGGGCATACTCCTCTTGTGCCTACAAACTTTGTTTTACAACACAAAGTGGCATTGGCAAATTAGTTGGTTCAGGAGATGCAAGATGTGCTTGTCCAAGTTCGAGATAAATTGGTCCATGTGCAACAAAAATATCAAAAATAGGCCAACAAGCATTGTCGACATGCAGATTTCAAGAAGGAGATTTGGTCTTGTTGAATGTAGCACCTCACCGCTACAAAACAGTGAATTCAGTTTTTCCAAAGTTGCGACCTCGCGTCTATGGGCCTTTAAAGATTCTTAAGTTAAGTACTTAAGTAGTAATTAGTACACAATATGAGGGATTAACAACATAATCCTCACTCTCTATTGCTCCCTACTGTGTTCTTGCTGTTTTCTGTGTATTTTTGCTGAACATTAGGGTTTCTCTAAACCCAACATTTGTCAAGGATCAGCCATGACATCAAAATCTTTGACCTCCTGTGAAATCTCTGCATCCAAATAGAGAGAATCAAGGATATGGACACGGGGGGATGTCATATGAGTCCGCAGCTCCCTAAGGCACAAAGCAAACAGGCAATGATCTGGCTTCGTGGTGCCACGCATGATAGCAATGGTGCCTCTCTTATCTGAGATTGGTTGTCCTTCCTCTGTTTTTTGTCGGTATCACCTTCAAGTCTGGCAGTGTTTGCACTTCGAGATCATCCTCTGGATCTGCTCCTTACGTGGGAAGTCTGTCTCCAATGAAAGAGTTGGCAGCATGCCAACAAGAAATCAACAAGAAAGGCAGCAAGTTCAGTGGTGAGTCTGCCCATGAAGGAAGCTCAATAAGAGGGAATGTTTGAGTGTGCCATACAGCTTTCAAGAAAGGAAGTGGCATTCTCCCAACACTTCCAACAATCAGCATTCCAATTGATGAACTACTCTCTTTCCATTATGGAGAACATATTCTTGATGGTTTGCTCCCATATCACCAACCATCCATCTAGCATATTCCATACTCAGCATGTTGCTGATCTTTAGGCAACTAAAACTGACCTGAAGCAAGGGTGCGCTTACCCTACCCTGGGTGTGCTTACTCTACTTTAATCTGCACTTGGGCTACCCAAAAATGGCATGAAATCTACCCCAAGCTGGTTGACCACCTTGCTAAGCTCCTCTAGACAGGCTGAATCACCTGAAGTTGGCTGGGATATAGCCATTGAATAACCCCTCCTCTACTATCTTGGTCTGGCCACCCTTGGGAAATGTGCTAACTTCTATTATGCTGCCAGAAAACTCTGATTTGGTTGCATATAGAGGGCTGAATTGCCCTCAGGTTTTGCCGCCCTGATGCATCCCAAATAGGTGCCCAAACCAGATGTGCTCAATGGAGAGATGGCCTCCCTACTTGTGTTTTACTTCAGCCTGAAGGAGACCTGCGCTTTCAGCTCCTGGGGCTACCTAATGATGGGTGAAAGTGTCATCCCATGTCACCACATTGGCTAATTATCCGTGTAAATATCAACAATCTGAAAAATTATCCACAAAAATAATGACGACTTGACTTGAGGCTTGACTTTGCTTGACCTTGGAAACCCTAGGAAAGACCTAGAAACTCTGATATGACCTCATAAAACTGGCTGTAAAACAGAAAAAACACAAATCCTACTTGCAAACCTTAATTGTGTAGGGCCTTTTGAAGTTGTGATTCCAATGTAACACGAATGCTTAGACTAATGAAGATTAACACAAAAACACAGATTAAGTTGTAGATTAACGCAAATCTCCTATGTGGAAGTGTGAATGAAAGCATGCAATAGACAAGATAGATGTGGACCTAATTTATTGTCTATTACTAACATGAATGAATATTTACAATGATTGCTAGTGGTAAGAACTTGATGATGCTCATAGTATGTAGGGTGTGGCCTTAGCTTACTTGTCTACTAGTCTTCTAGCACACGTCTAAACTCATGAATGATTCTTAGCCCTAGCCCTCTATTTAGAGTGTATTATGGGCTAGTTGGTTGGCCTTTGGTTGCCAACCGTAACTTATTAGTAATAATGTCCAAATATAATAAAAGTGTCCACATGTGGCTGCTCATTGGGTGCTTGGACCAAATAGAATGAAATGGTTGAAAAGCCCCAAATTTGACAAAGACTCAGTCACGAACATGCCCTCTAAACTAGCTAAATGGTAGAAACATGTCCACGTCACTGTCAAAAGGTGTCAACAGAGGGAAAATGCTTGTTAGTTTCCTCCCATAATTGTGGTGCATACAGAGGGAAAATGCAAGAAGGTAGCAAAGATGTAGAGGAGATGTTGCACAGGTTACGGTGGACCATGCTGGATGTCAGGTCGCCCTTCGTATGTAAACTTCTCGTGTTTTTTTGTGAAATAGTGATTAACTTTTTGTTGCAGGCTTTCTTCTGATTATTTTAAGTTTGTTGTACCATTTGTCTGAAATAGTGATTAACTTTTGCACACTTTCTTCTGAAAGCATCTTGAAGTTGGGTCTTGTTGATTATTTAAAAGTTTGTTGTTCCATCCATATTCACCCTTCTTACAACATCGAAGATTGCTGCTTAATACTCTTTGTTGGAATTGGACTTGATTGTATGCTGCTTTTGGAGTAGGATTAGAGACACCTCAGAATTTAACTATTTCGTGAATTAATTGTTCTTTGCTTTTAATTATCACTCCAAATTTTGGTTTCAGATGTACCAGAAGGGGCAATCATTATTCGGCAGCATACTCCCCTAACTGATTTATTCAGCTGTTTATGGTTCAATGAAGTTAATAGGTTTACGCCTCGGGATCAGCTTAGTTTTGGTTATGTTGTGTACAGATTAAATGGATCTTTCCCATTCTTCATGTTTCCTAATTGTGAATATAACTCCCTTTTTTTTCTGCATAAACATACCAGAGAACATTCATCAGTTATTGAATGGGTTAAGTCTTTGGATGAGCTAAAGAGTAACACATCCATGGTTGAGAGCCGTGGAGGCATAGGGTTATTTACACCTTACCTAGTAGACTCGTTTGATAATTCACCTTAGCATATGACACTAACAGAAGAGGTAAATGATTCATCGCAAGTTGATTCTCGTTTGAATTGTAGCCAATTTTTAAATTTACTGATCCTGCATTGTATTACTTCTTCTTGATAACACGTCAATGTAGTTACTAGCCAAAAGCTTTTAACACCTTGATATTTCTCTCTTTAATAAGAACTTGGTTTTTGTCTAATATGTGAATATAATATTATTCCGATTAACATTGGAGCATACATATATGATGTGTCCATGGCAAAATTTTTAAGACGTCCTCGTGTGATATATCAGTCCACGAGTACTACTGGTGTTAATTGACGCTCGAATGTGTGTGTATCGGTGGGTCCTAAACACCCCCCCACAAGCAGCGCTCGCCTAGCTATATAATTCTCTTTAGCCAGGATGGAGGCCTCGTTGACAACCACAAGATGATATAGCCTTGACTCGGATGCCCCTACTCAACAGACTAAGTAAGGAGGAGCGTACAGATGCCACCTTGTCTAAAAGGCATCCCCTCGACAAAGTGATTTAGGTGCAACAAGCTAGACGCAGTGCTTCTTCAAGGAGATGCTCTACCCAATAGCTTTAAATCCAAGAGATACGTAAGTGCCCCTCCATAGGCAGTTTTTATGCGGTCATCAATGTCAAGGATCCACTTGGATCCCCTCACATTGTAGCATTGTAGGATTGACACTTAGTACAGGGATGTTGTAATCCCTCAGCTCTAGTCGGGTTTTTTTATCATGCTCTTTTTCCATGATTTTGTCACTTCATGGACACATTGTAACAATTTTGGTCTCGTAGACCCGTTGGTCTTTTATAGATGTTAAGAGAACTCTCTCTCTCTCTCTCTCTCTCTCTCTCTCTCTCTTTGTAGTTCTAGTTCTTGCTATCATGAGCATTAAAGGTTTTCTGAGACGCTTGTTTTTGCTCTTGGACTTTGCAAAGAGAGGCTTCAACTTGAGGAGCACTATATTTGCATATGTATGGTGTACTATGAGATATGAGGGATATTCCATTGCCTCTTTAGAGATAGATTTGGCCCACTCTCAAGGATCATTTATTTGTTGAGCACACTCTACCTTAGTTTCGAAGCCCTAGGTTCCAAATACTTCATTGCTTCATATGACTAGTTTCTTCATGTGTCATAGGAGTAAGAAATTAAGCGTTGATTGTGTGTCTTAGCTACAACACACTAAGATATCTAAGGCCCACAAAGTCAGATAGCCCTTCATGCACCAACTTTAAATCCAAGAGATTCTCTAAAGACACAAGGATGCTCTTCCTTGGGTGGTGGATGTAAAGAGCCTACATGAGGTCATAGATGCAAGCACAACTGAGTGAATTCTCTCCTCTTTATTTGTTTAGGCTACTCTTATTATGGACTACCACATTGCATGCTTTCACTATGTATCTACTTTAACTCAATTTAATGTTATCATCTTTACAACTCTCTCTCTCTCTCTCTCTTTTGCTTTCAGCCTTGGCCTTTTATAAAATGATTTTATCTTTGCCGTAGGAAACTCTCGCTTGTAGGGCAAGCGTCAATCGTATCATGCCTAGATATTGAAGAACATGTCATTTCACCTAGACCCATATCCTTGGGAATCTATCATTGCACCTTCTTAGTGTGCATTAATGAGAGTTTGTGATGAAAATTACTACTATATAAGTTTGGAGAGCAATGTGTCTTTTTGTATCACACCCTTGCAAAGTCGTATAACCTAAATCATCCATGGTGGAGGGCTAGGTTTACTAGTTTGGTAAACCTTGTTCTTTATTTACATATAAGATTGTCTACATTGTCACTAAAATATAAGCACATTTTTTCCTCACAACCTCTTGCATAATTATTTACAACCTCTTGCATACACGTTTGAAAATTATGTCATTGTATAATTATTTACTCACAACCTCTTGCGTACATGTTTGAAAAGCAGGTTTGGAACCTTTTAATTCTCATTTGTAAGAGAGACCTCCTATACAAAAATTTACTTTATATGTAGTGATACAAAGATACATACTCTCAATACTAAGAGAGAGACTTGGAGAGAGAGAGAGAGAGATTAAATATCTCTACAAAAGACCCAAAGGATCAATGAGACCAAGAAGCGTTATAATAGTTCCATGAGAAAACAGGGAGAGTCTAGGTATGTAATCATAGTGAGCACCAGGTGTGCATGTGATACAAGTGACACATCGCCATGCGCGAGAATTTCTTTGTATTGCACTAAAGAATCTCCCTAATCTGAAGCTGTCGTGTGCTGACCATGCCCCTTGTGGATGTCGAGATTGACACCCAGTGGACGGACTATGGCTTCTTTAGGTGCCTCCTCCCTATAGACGCCAGCAGCTCTTTATCGCTCCGTAGGTTCTCTATCGCCCCCCTCCTGCTGGATGTTGTCGTGGTAGTCCCTTTGCAGACCGGGCGCCTCAGTGGAGGGAGGGCGCGCCCTCACAAGCTAGGCCTTCATTCAACTTCTCACACACTCATTGGGAGATCTCGTGATCCTCGCGAGCTACCATCATGGATGGAGCTTGAGCCCTTGGAGAGAGGATGGCCCGGGAGGTGCACCTGATGAGATGAGAGAGGGGATCTTCAGATACAAACATAGTGAGATGTGATATCCATCCCAACGAGAGGCTGGAGCGGCTGTGTCGTCCTAGGATAGGAGGATGAACTGTTCCCAAAATCCTTGCGTCCAGCAGAGCCAGCAGGCAGCCCGCAAAACCTCATTCCATGGAAGAAGGCTCTATCTAAAGAAGAGCCCCAGCGAGGAGGAGGTTTCTTCTTTCAACGACATTGCGATCTCATGAAGGCCGTACGGTAGCCCTTCAATGAGATTACAGAGATTGACCCAAAAATGGAGTGTTGGCGCCTTTGATCCACCCCGCCCATCCGGGTGTAATAGGCAAGTGGCAACCAAAACTAAAAGTTATCCTAAAATAAAACAAATACTAAAAAGTAGAAAGAAAATAGAGGATAAAGGGCGATCACACACAGGACTCGTATTGCCTCTCACTACCTGGTGTCAAAGGGATCTAGAGGTGATTTCCACTATATTAAATAGAGGTCGTATCCACTCCACTGCTCTCTATTCTTGCTTAAGCTTTGGAGGTGGCGTTAGAGCCACGTGTCCATCTTTGGTTTGGCATTTATTGGAGTCCTTTGTATGTTTGCATAGGCTTGGGGTTCCTTTGATCTATGTGGGGGTTTCCCATAGAAGTCTTAAGCTTCAAGCAACTTTGTCAAGATCCATCTTTGGTTTGGCATTTGCTGGAGTCCTTTGCATGTTTGCACATGCTTGGGGTTCCTTTGATCTATGTGGGGGTTTCCCATATAAGTCTTAAGCTTCGGGCAACTTTGTCAAGATCTATCAAAAGTGTATTTGCATTACAATTTGAGAAACCACACATCCCTAAGTCACACATATATTTACATTGCTCTGATGTAAACACTTTTTACGAAACTAGAGAAATACTCCCATCCATCATAAAACTATCCTTGAAAACCAAGCATGAAAATGGTATATAACATTTTGACCAATGTTAAACATAATGTCAATGTTAATAAAGCTGTTGATGCTAGCAAAGCTTGTTGACAAAGCACATGATGATGAGCGAGTCACTAAAAATAAACTAGTGTTATTGCTCTATTTTCTTTTGGTGCTAGTTTATAGCTATGATGAGTGGGAGATCCTTTGTGCTATGGAACATGCTACCTATGAGCTGCCACACAAAGAATGATGCCTCTCTCTCTGTCTCTTTGGACAATCCCCTCAAATCATAAGTGTTAGATGCATAATACAAGTAAACACCTACCAGTCCTACACATTCATACCCAGTATTTCAACATCTCAACCAATTGGGAACCTATCAACCTTTCATTCATAGTAGCTTTGACCTTTTTCACCTCATCTCGGAGAAGCAACAACTTTCATAGGAGTCCATCATCCAACCTTATAACCTCCCTCCATAGCAAATGGATTGGTAACCAAATCAAGGAGAAGAACCTCTTTAATTTTCATATAGGACCCTACTATTTATTACCTCGTTGATTTTATTGCTTAGATAGACAACATGGTCACATCATCTTACATATCCTTAAGTTCTCTTCCACTTGTTCTCGGTGGGTTGACTTGTTAGCTCATTTTCTTTGTGCCATGGATAATTGAGAAAAGAAAAACAAAGAGCTCCATTTGATAAAGAGGATTATCATTATTTTGACCGTTGCAACCAATTGGGCACTTTTAGGACTTGTTTTTGGTGGGCTTTTAGGACCACCAAGACCAATTGGGCACTTTTAGGACTTGTTTTTGGTGGGCTTTTAGGACCACCAAGACCAATTGGGCACTTTTAGGACGTGTTCTTGGTGACCTGGCAACCAATTGGGTACTTCTAGGACTTGTTCTCAATGGTCTATTAGGACCATGAACAATTGGGCATTTCTAGAACTTGTTCTTGGTGGTCTTTTTGCAACCAATTGGGCACTTCTAGGACTTGTTCTCTATGGTCTTTTAGGACCTTTGCAACCATCTTTCCCTCTCTGTCTCTATCCCTCTCTCTCATTGCCACCATATGCTCTCTCTCTCTCTCTCTCTCTCTCTCTCTCTCTCCATGCCCTCCCTCCCTCGTCCCCTCTCTCCACACGTCTTATGCTCATTTCTCGCTTTCTCACCACCTCCTTCGTTCTCCCCATTTACAACCAACTCCTTCTCCCTGTCCCTCACCCTCTCCCTCTCCCTTTCCTTCTCTATCTCTATCCCTCTCTCTCCCTCACCCTCTCAACACTCTCTCTCCCTCCCTCTCTCTCTCTCTCTCTCTCTCTCTCTCTCTCTCTACCTCTTTCAATGCACACCCTCATGCATGCTCTCTCCATATCTATCTATCATTCTCCCTCTCTCTTTCTCCACCTATCTTATGCTTATTTCTCTCTTGTCCTACTCTCATGTCTTTTCTTCTCTACAACACCTCACTCACTTACTCTCATTTCTATATCTTCCCTATCCCTCTCTCTTTACACACTCTCTCTCTCTCCCCCTCCCCCTCCCTCTCTACACACACTCTCTTGCATGCTCACTCCACCATTGTCTATCCTTCTCCATATGTCTTCCTCATTGTTTCCACCATATGCTCTCCCTTTGTTGTCTATCCCTCTCCCTCTCTGTCCATGTCCTCTCTCCCTCTATCCCTTTAACTCTATTCTCCTCCTTCTCATTCTCCCTTGCAATCTCTCTCTCTCTCTCTCTCTCTCTCTCTCTCTCTCTCTCTTTTCAAATAGCAATGAGCATTTCTCAACGCTTTGGAACATGTCATCCACCTTATATTTTTCAAATACATGAGATCAAAAGAAACACAAGATATATAAATTAATTTGTTGTGATCTTTAAGAAGTCAATGTATATAGAACGCCATTTACAATAGTCTCATTCACATACAACACATTCGTCGTGCCACTAGAGCAAAATCTCCTACTCTTGAATATAGTTCAACAACTAAATTTCCCTCTTTTGAGCATGACTTTAAGATAAATTCCCATAATTCCCTTCCACGCTGAGTGACAGCCTCCTGTAATTCCAATAGCCATATCACAGCAAGAATATCCTTCAATTCCCCTTTTCCTCTTTGTCTTCTTTTTTTGTACTCCTATACTTAATGGGATCTAATCTTCCTCATCATCAGGCACCAAACGCTTCTTTTCTTGGTGTGTGTGAGAAGCAATACTTCTTGAAGAAACTTGCTTCCATTTGGAAGCCCTCATGACTTTCTCAAAGGTTGAGTCTTTTTCCCAACCGTGGACCTCTTGCGTAGTGTCCTCTTTCTCCATTTGTACCTACATACAATGTACCATGAATGTTACAGATTGACAAAACAAGGTAGACAAAAAAAAAATCATAAGAAGAAAATACTTCTCTTACCAAATGTTTCGTAGGCAAAATTATGATGGATTTGATTGCCTCACGAATATATGCAATTTCACCATTCTCTATTGGGAATGGTAGAGGTACATTTTTCCCTTCACAAGCATCGACAGAAATGCCTATGTGATTTTTAGGCAAAAGAGCACCATGAACTTTATGTCGTCTAGTTTCCGTTTGCAATACGATATCAAAACCAACATGTACATTGTAGGTTCGCATGATCTCCTCTTGAAAAAGCCATGCTTTTTGCTAAACATCAAAAAATAGACCAACAATTGAAAATTGGAATTTTTTTTCATCATTTATGAAAATTAATCTATGAAAAGATAAAGACTTACTCGAATTTTTATTGGATGATGGATAAAATGGAGCAACTAGCCTAGAGCAAGTACAAGTTGTTGAGAACAATTGAAGAGGGAGAAAAGAATTGGGCACAAATTACCCACAACACCCTCATTGCAAGGGCTAAAACTTAAATAGAAATTGAGGGAAATTTGAGGTTGGACCAGTGCTCAAGGCATCAACTCTACTATTGGGCATAAGGCTCTTTGAAAACAAAACACCTCCTCTAGCAACAAGCTCAATAGCATAGGGGAAGACACTTGCATGACGTTGCACCACCTACATGCAAACTTGCTTGTGATGTTGTAGGTGCCACTGCCACCATCACCCTAAAGGTGCAAACGCACACCATGATGTTGTAAACACCCTTCTCAACTACAACAACCTATAGGAGGAGAGTAGATTAAGCCATTTCTTGTGCCCGATAAGGAAGAACTTAAGAGGAAAAACCTTGGCCCTCAAATGGCTGCACCATATTACCCCCCCCCCCTTCCAGAAGGCGGCATAAAGCTTTGAAATGTAGCCCTTAGTAACAATAATTTTAGTTTAGCATGTGTATGGCGTTAACCTCAGCCTTAAACAAAATAAAATGAATTAATATCTATAATATATGGTGTGCAAATCAGCATGTACCTAGAGAGAGAGAGAGAGAGACAGAGAGAGAGAGAGAGAGAGAGAGAGAGAGAGAGAGAGAGAGCTCCAAACATGTAAGAAGTTGCGGTGCAGGAATTTTCTAATGTAATCACATATCGCATCATAAAAATGCATATAATCTATGCTCATGTGTGCTTGCCTTATGCTGAGGGTTAAGTTTAGCACTTTCTTGATGAAATCACATGTCACATTAAAACCTAGAAATATGCCCACATGCGTATTTACCCTAGGCTCACATGCCTAATGTGTTACCAATAATCCTAGAATGAGATAACACGTAAGCGAGCTTAGAATTTGGGGTTTATGGTTTTTTTGGAAGCAAACACTTGAACTTACATTAAAAAGAAGAAAGCGAACTTACATTAAAAAGAAAAAAGTGATATGCTCATGTGCCATTATCCTAGACACGCTCACATTCAATTACCCTAAAAGTATGTGTTGGATATGTCACATACTCATATATTATTGCATACCTAGTAAGGCTCCCGATGCTATATTACCCTAAGGAGGCCTTTAGGGCTAGAATTCAGTTAGGGTTTTACTTGAAGAAAACACATGTACTTATATAAGAGAAGTTGGGAACATGCTTGAGATGAATGTTTCTCTACGTGAGAGAGAGAGAGAGAGAGAGTTTCGAACAACCCAAAAGAGAGAGAGTGTAACATGAAAGTGAGAGAGGGAGAGCATAGAGAGAGAGGGAGAGGGAATGAGAGAGAAAGGGAGAGGGATAGATAGAGGTGGAGACAACATGAGGGTGAGTCTTGAAAGACGAAGAGAAATAGAGAGAGAGGTAGAGTTAGTGTGTGTGTAGAGGGAGGAGAGAGAAAGATAGTGTGGAGGGAGAGAGAGTGTAGAGAGGGAGGGCATAGAGAAAGAGAGAAAGAGAGAGAGAGAGGGAATGAGAGAGAGGGGGTGCGTGTTGAAAGATGAAGAGAAATAGAGAGAGAGAGAGAGAGAGGGGTACATAGAGAGTGTGTGTAGAAGGAGAGAGAAAAAGAGTGTGTAGAGGGAGAAAGGGGGGTACATATGGGCGCCAGCACCAAACCCTCTTCCCAAAGGCAAAAAAGGGAGAGGGGGGGCCGGGGACAAATGGGCGCAGGCGCCCAAACCCCCCCTTCCCAGAATGCCCTACGCCGCCGACGAGATAGCGTGTGCACGTTTGTGGGCTCATACTACACGAGGTCGAGGCGACTTCAGCATCGACACCATGTCGCCGCCGCCTGCTGACCAGAACAACGTCGTAACCATCGACGTCCAAAAGTCGGGCGTCTAGATAATGGGCCTCCAAAGTATGTCTGCCCTCTCCAAGATCGCCTACTCAACCGTCGACGTGTGCATCAATGCCGCCCACATGTGTGCCGTGATGGCCCCAGCCAGCAAGCTCTCTGAGGCCCTCTTCCGCATGGGCGTGGTGGAGAACTAGATCTCCGACTCCTTGTTTCCGATGCCTCCACACTTCGCCAGGCATCTACCACGCTCAACTCCTCTATCGTGGGCGTGGCGTCCAGACCCGCCTCGATAGCCTAGCCCACTCTGTCAATGCCATCGTGCACATTTCTGCTGACCTCAACCAAGCTGTCGGCCCCCTTGACCCCCTCCTTCGTGCTCTCCGCACCACCGTCGGCATGGGCGGCCAGGAGGTCCGTGACCTTGGTAGCCTCGCCATTGAACGCTCGCCCTCGTAGCCTCATTAGCCAGGCCGCCTTCCACATTGCCGACACGGCCTCCGCTCAGAGGCCTCCACACTCATCGGACAAGAAATCGAGCTCGTCACCTCTCAGGTAAATATTGCAAGCTTTTTTCTTTACAATTGATTTCATTATCAGCTTATATTTCTTGATTTACTCCAGGTGACGAGTTCAGGGCATGGCATTTTACATTGACTGTGATGGCGCTCCCCCGGTCTCTCCAAGTACTTGATTTATTAGACCCACGATAGACAAAAGTGGAGAGATTATGACGGTGCATGTTGAAGGAGGATGAGAAAGAGAGGGAGAGAGATAGAGTGTGTAGAGGAAGAAAGAGAAAGAGGGAGGAGATAGTGTGGAGGGAGAAAGAGAGAGAGGGAGGAAGGGCATGGAGAGCTAGAGGGAGAGCTAGATAGGGAGAGAGAGCATACATAGAGTGTGGCAATGAGGGAGAGAGGGAGAGGGATAGATAGAGGTGGAGAGAGGGAGAGGGATAGATAGAGGTGGAAAGAGCATGAAGGTGCGTGTGTAGAGGGAAAGCGTGTTGGATGCAGTGGGTTGGAGGGGGAGGGAGAGCATGAGGAAGCATGAGGGGGGGGAGAGGGGGAGGGTTGGGATGGGGAGGTGGGGGGAGGAGGTGGGCTTGGCTTGGCTTGGCTGGGAGGAGGGACAAGAAAGAGTAGACATGGGTATAGAGAGAGAGAGAGAGAGAGAGAGTGGTTGTTAAAACAAAATTGCTTCAAAACCCACTCGGAGAAACCCGTTCCGTGCCCATCCCCAAAAGTCGACACGTAATTGGATCCCAAAAAAATTGCTAGAAGCACGAGGATTCTATGAAAGGAACTCCCACATCTGAGATCAAAGAAACTCGTGCCCTGGATCCCCGCAAATGCACCCTCGGATGCCAACTCCAAAGCTTAAGTAGGAATGGAGAAAAGTGGCTTCCACCTCGACTCTTATGCTGATATCATCTTCAGAAAAGTCAAAAGAGCCGGTGGACTGCACATACTTAGACACACGCATTCATACGTGGACATTCACTTGTACTTGCACGTGCAACGTACACAGTCACATTAACACACTTGCACATGCACACCCCTTTACACATGCACATGTGCACACGCCCTTGCATCTGCACATGCATCCGACACTTGCACCTTTCTCGCATGTGCCCACACCCCGCTTATGCCCACACATCTACATGCACATTTGTGTCTTGAATGCGTACATGCATTGCATCTTGCATGCGCACATGTACATGTGCCTACACACTACATATTCACATGTTCACATCGTGGGTAGACCTGCACTTGCACATTTACATCCCACACACATGCATGCATTCTCGAGTGCATATGCACTACTTGCACCCCCTCCCCACACACATTCGCTCACATGTGCACACACATCTAACCACATACATGTGCACCTACTCTTATACATTCTCATGTGTACACCACACCCTCGTGCACGCACCCCTTCACACAATTGCATGCATTTACACATGCACCCCTTCACACAATTGCATGCATTTGAACACGCATACACATGTGGGTGTCCCTTAACACTTACACCGTCCTACACCCACATATGCATTCACACGTACATCGTGCGTGCACATATTTTATGTACACATACAGGCACATGCTCGTATGCACACACATCCCCCCTCTTAAACTTTTTATTTTTTGATTTGCCTCTTTCTTTAACCCCTCCTCCTTTATTTGTATTTTTTTATCCCTCTACTTTTTTGATATTTATATTAAAAATCAAAACAAAAACAAAAAAGACCTCCTTAGTGCTTTATTTTTTCCTTTAATGTTAAAAAAAAACCAAAAAACAAGAAACAAGCAAAGAAAAATACCTCGTAGTGCTTTATTTTTCCCCTTTAAAAAAACCCTTCAACTTTCTTTTTTTCCATTAAAAAAACCCCTTTAGGTTTCTTTTTTTTAAATGGGAAAAAAAGAAGGTTAAAGGAGTCCCCTCGTAAACTTTTTATTTTTTTATTTTCCCCTTGCTTTAACCCCTCCTCCTTTATTTGTATTTTTTTATCTCTCTCTACTTTTTTGATATTTATATTAAAAATAAAAATAAAAACAAAAAAACAAAAACAAAAAAGACCTCCTTAGTGCTTTATTTTTTTCCTTTAATGTAAAAAACAAAAACCAAAAAACAAGAAACAAGCAAAGAAAAACACCCGGTAGTGCTTTATTTTTTTCCTTTAAAAAAATCCCTTCAACTTTCTTTTTTTCCATTAAAAAAAACCCTTTAGGTTTCTTTTTTTCCATTGAAAAAACCCCTTAAGCGTTCTTTTTTCCCATTTAAAAAAACAAGATGTTTCCAATGGTAATCCTGTTTTGCACATAACATTTTGCTCCAAGATGTTCTAAGTCTCAAACCCAAATTCACCCTCATTATGATATAAACTAGAAAGTAAACTATGTCCGCTTAGTAAACTAGAAAGTAAACTAGAATCGCTTAGTAAACTAAGAAGTAAACTATGCCCGTTTAGTAAACTAAGAAATAAACTATGATTGCTTAGTAACCTAGTTTATTGGCCCTAATTTACTGACCTTATAAACTATGATTGCTTAGTAACCTAGTTTACTGGCCCTAGTTTACTGACCTTAGTTTACTTTATAGGACGGCCCAAGAAAGGCATCTAAGTTTTTGATCAATATCCAGTTTTTGATCAATATCATCCATTGATATCACCTGACAAGGGTCTTTAAAACCCATGACACTTAGTGCTGAGGCTCCATGACCGCCAATAGCTTGTGTGGCTCATAGCCCAGGCCTCTCTGGAGTCCTCCGCAGGCAACATCGTTATGCAGCGGCTAAACCCTTCTTCCCACGACAGTCTGATCAACGTTGGGGTCGCAAATCCAGAAGAGCTCGCCATTGCTATGTAGATTCAAGGTCACAAGGTTTATGCAAAGCTGTGTCTAGCACGAATGCTTGAGCGCTGCGTAGGAACTAGCAAGAAACGAGCTGCAGAAGTAGCGAGAGATGAGATGCAGTCGAAGTAAGTGTTGCTGCATTGTGCTTTCACAAAGCAGCTGCCGTGAGCAGATGAAAGGTAGAAGAGTGTTTTGCCTCTTCATATTTACAGACCTTATCTTTTCTATGCTTGCTTGTCTACGAATCAATCCTGGTGTGTACAACTTGACATAAGCCCTCAATTAGAGAATTACAGAGTGCCCTTCGTTTTTCTGGAAGCCAACCATTAAGCAGCAATGGCATTTTTTATAGCTTGACACCTCTGAAGTTTCTTGGGCATGACTGTAATTTTTCAATCCGTGTCTCGGCGACGACTTTCAGATTGTGTGTGGGCATTGCTGAGCCGTACGACGACGACGACGACGACGCTTTCACCAAGCTTCCGCGGTGACCATCCATGTCATCACCAACTAGTTGGGCGCTTGACTGCCTTCTCGAGCTTGGCATCCATCCGTATGGCCGGCCAGCTGCCGACGTCCATTGGAGGTGGAGTCTGCAACAACTTCTGTAGTTTCAAAACTGCTGGAGCTGGTCGGCCACGAGCTGCTGGCGCGGTTGGAGGTACACTGTGATCGCGCACGGGCACTTACACATCCTCAGCAGCTTACAATTAGTCATCCTCATTTCAGTACAATTGCGCCTGCAGTGCGCCCACCGGACCGCCTGGTCAGTAGCATGTGTTTCGGCGGTGGCCCTTTGAACGTGGGTGCAGCAGACTGACTAATCTGGTCCCTTATCCAAGAACCACCACCCACTTCATGCTTTCGTCTGTTATATTCCGACCGCGGGAAAAGGCCGACCACGAGCTGTTCTCTCTCTCTAAGTTGCAGCCCTTGATATGTCACTCTTGTTATCTCTCTAAGTTGCACATGCCTAGCCAGCCCTTGATATGTGAGAGTGAGCGAGCTTGAGAAGAGAGCTTAACAGTGGTAGAGAGCATTTGTGGGAGAGCGTAGTAGGAGGGAGACTCTATGCCTGCTCCATAATAAAGCTATCTTTCAAGAACATGCACAACTATTTACTAACTCCATATTCTTGAGGAAATTGTTGTTGTAACGTAGGCCGTCTCAAACCAGAAAGCAACTAGCCTTCCCATCCTCTTCACAAAGCCAACCCTTAGGGTGGCTTATCATCAACACAACCGCACGTAACCAACCAGTACACCAAAATCACTTCCCCATTGTGCAAACAAGACCGTATCTGGCCATTATTGGCATTTTTGGCAAAAGCGACGATCAATGTAACGCAGACATCTACGTCTTTTCCACAAACTGGTAAGTGCAGGTAAACCACTTCTCACTCTCCTTTTAATGCTTATTTTGGTTCTTGGTTTTGTTAGGTTTGCTTACATATACATTGCTTGGATAGCCCAAATGCCAAACCACCCACCACAAACCTAAAGAAAATCTTGTTAAGAACAAACCCAAATTCGCTTCTGCTTACAAACTTCCACTTACAGACATACCCTTGCAAGTTTTTGTATGTATTCAATCCCCGTTGGCACTTAGGAACTTTGACTGGGTAGTCTTTCCTACCTTGCGGCACCCATCCATGAACCCATGCCTTGCATCTAAGCATGGCATGCTAGGGCTTCGTAAAGGTGCCAGGCGGAGACTTCTCCATCTCGCTTAATCAAATGGGCATCCCAATCACGATCTATAGAGCCATCGGATTCATGTACCTAAAACGGTGACCTTCAAACACAGCGACGACTCAATCCACCACCCTCTGCATCTCCCTCCATGGCACCCAACTTAACTACATCTGCCCAAAAGGTCACAATAAGGCCACAGTCCCAAGGTTGGCATTGTCTAACAATCCAAAATTTCATCCTCAGGCTGCAAAAGCATTGTACAACTTTCCTTCATTCCACTGACATTGCTATGCGCAAGCGAGCCGAAGAGCCACCAACACTTCAAAAAGAGGCTCAAACAGTTCACCAATGTTCTTGTAAGGTTGGGTGTCCAAAATTCTTCCATTCTCTTGGATAACCCAACATCATTCATACTCACCTTATTGGCCAGCCCCATCACACATCAATTTTCAATTCCCTATCTCAAACCACGTGTAAGAGTTGGAGAAAGCAAAAAAATAAAAAAAGCAGAGTGTTGGAGTTTTCAAAAGCGAAGAAGCTTCTACACAGGCCCACCTTTTGCCCAAACCCCATGCATGATGCCATCTCTAATATACACATGTTCTTTGAATATTATGGACATGTAGGCACTATTCTTCAAGAATATGCATTAAGCTTGATAATCGATAGCTACCCAAGTATATTTCTGGATAGGGAGCCATGGTGGGCGCAACCTTGGCCTATGGTATGACCCATCTCCTGAACCTTCCCCCAATCAGTAGGAATCTTCTGTGGCCTCATTCGACCACACAACACATGGCTTTCTGTCCATTGCCCATGCACATCACCTACATATTTCACTATGGGCATCACGTTTTTTTTTCACTTCTCGCATCTAACAACACACATACGCATGCACCATCCTCATCAACGTTAACGCTCTAGGTACATCTCTCGATAGGGGAACCATGGCGGGCATAAGCCGCCGGACCCATGGTACGACCCATCACTTTTGTTGGTGGAGAATCCTCAACCTTATAGGTACCGCCAAGGAGCTTCCATAAATGTAACCTCTGCTTTGACTCCAACTCATCACCAACACAATCTCGCTCGGGCTAATGTATTTGCCCCCATGAAGAGGTCCAATCTCTAAGCATCATGCTGTGAGATCCAGACATAATCATGTCGCACCAAGATGTTTTGGACCACCATCTATCCATGCAAATCATTCAATGGTGGTCGTGGCATTCATTTCACAAATCATAGGGATATTAACTGCTTCTACCAACTCCATAATGTCAAAGAGTCCACCCAAGTCCATACCACTTCCACAACCAACGGAGACTTGGCATGAAGACCTCAACATCCCCTATCACTTTCCATGCTGCCTGCTACATCATAGCTATCCAAGGCTTCCCATCAGTTTGCCCTGCATTTGGTGACGTAACGGTCCGAACTATACTGCTTAACCTTGGCCGCCAACTCCATTGCGTATCTTGGACCATCCAAACATTTCCACCTTAGCAACAACTTCACCACACCGAGTTGGGTGACGCGAGAACATGGTCACCATTAGGAAGGGGGTATGTTACCACTCCATTGTTTAACATGGTTTTACATAAGGCGCTTTGCCATCTTACTCACGCGTACGAGCACTTATCTTTTGTAAGACATTGTTGTTACCCTGCACTTAATGTCAAATAGGAAAAGTCTACGAGCTTAGTGTACATAGTTTCTAAAGAGTGGCCAAACTAATTTAAGTTTGGCCATCCTAGTGTGAAAACTAGTCATTTGTATATGTTATTTTTGACAATAAGCAATGCATCATCATTCCCTTGCAATAGTTTTCTTGTGAGCTCTCCTTCTTCTCTCTTGCAATAGTTTTCTTGTGAGCTCTCCTTCTTCTCTCTTCTTTCTTGCTTACATACTATTGAATCTTGCTTCCTTGATGGATGGATGCATGCTAGATAGGTTTGATTAGCTTCTTTTTCTTCCTCCACCTTTTGTGAGAGAGAACAATTGTGAAGGATCATCTCTTCTTGCCTCCATCTAGGCATCCAGAGCTCTCCCTTCATTCCTTTTGCTATGACAACATAGTGAGGATGCGATGGTGGACGAGCTAGTGCACCCACAACGAGAAGTTGCATTTGTGGTTCGAAGGGAAAACCCGACACATGCTTAAGGTAAGCTCTTAACTTGAACAAGGATCCATTAGAACCATGGAACTATATGGCTATCATGATTCGTCACATGTTGGACATGCAGACGGACTCCACATTGGACCACATCTTCACATTAAGAATTGTTATTGAGGAGACTAGATCCTAGAGATGCTCAATTTATTGTTGCTTTGTGGAAAGCTTTTGTCTATGTCCCTAGGGCATGCCTCCTTAGGCATTTGCACAATTTGGCATACCCTCAAAGATAATATGGGTCATCATAGCACTTTCTAAGTTGGTTTCTAGCATGTTAGAGCCCGATAGGGTATGCCATAACAGATTTCTAGTGGGTGAAATAGGGATGCCCCCTCTCTAACTCTATTTGGGATTTACATTAATGAGATCTTTGACTTTATTAAAACACTAGGTGGCATAGGTTCTCCCATCACATGCACCTTAATCAGTCTTCTACTATATGCAAATGATATAGTGCTCATTTCATATTCAACTGAGGGATCATAGCAACAAAGTAGCAGGATGACCTTGGGAAAGCCAAGATTATGATATTCAAAGGCTTCTCGCTCATCAGCATCCAAGCATTGGTTCACTTACATGGGAGATCTAGTAGCATGACCTTGGGAAAACCAAGGTTATGATATTCAATACTTCTCACGCATTAGCATCTAAACATTGGTTCACTTACATGGGAGATCTAGTGGACACCCTCACATCTCATATAGATATGAGAGTCACCTGCACTAGCCTGATCTTTACCATGCATTTGACAACCTTAATTAAATTAAGGAGAGGATATTCAACCTTAGCCTTCCTCAAGATATAGTGCTTGTAAACACACTTCTAGGAATCTAGCACAAAAGAGTGGCTCTTTAACACTTCGGTAACATTGGTAGTAATGTATAGGTTCTCATTCTAGGGACTTGACCTTGGTGAGGAGGCTAGCAGAAGGATTGAAAGGCTCCATGTCATGATGTTTTCCCACATGCGATTTGGAGCAAACCATGGATACCACCCCGTGATCCAAGTAGATTGTGTAGCCAAACCTTTCTAATGGTAGATGCACTTTTCTAGATAGTGACTTACATGCACCTCTGCACCTTGGACACCTATAGACTAATAATGCTTGATTGGAAGTCCTCAACAGCTAGCCGATCATGGACATGACCACGTTTGATATGCTAGATTCACCTGCTATATCCTTACATTGGGGCTTAATATGGATCACGTACCACTTTTTCAACTATAGCCTCTCCCTCCAACTAAAGCCTAACTGATCCATCTCACGCATCACGTTATCAACTAAATCATTAGGTTTGATCTCACCCACCTCCATACCAACACCACATGGATTGTGCCCTCACGAAAAGATCACTTCTTGAGAGTCACAATAGATACCAACACCACATGGATTGTGCCCTCAAACTGCCCACGAAGGTGTAGTTCTAAAAAGATCACTTCTTGAGAGTCACAATAGATGAATCTCTCACCCACCTCCATACCAACACCACATGGATTGTGCCCTCAAACTGCCCACCAAAGTGTAGTTCTAAAAAGATCACTTCTTGAGAGTCACAATAGATGAATCTCTCACTCACCTCCATACCAACACCACATGGATTGTGCCCTCAAACTGCCCACCAAGGTGTAGTTCTAAAAAGATCACTTCTTGAGAGTCACAATAAATGGAGATTCATCTAGAGGCCATGATACTTGCACATATATGTATGTCACACGCCGTGAGGATCACGATTGGATAGGTTTAACTCAGAGTGGAGGTAGGGTGAGAAGAAGGCAGCGCCTAAGAAGAGGACATGATCTGTAGATTGTGCTCTATGGAGGTCTAGAAGGAGATTCAGCATTAGCCGAAGGACGCCTCCCTCCCAGCTGACCACCATTACTTGTTGTTGATGATGACCTGGATAGGTATCTAAGGCCATCAATTTATTTAGGAGGACTATATAACATCATCCAACTCAGACCCATAACCTCTGTTGTTGGTCGTCATCCACAAGGGGAGTGATTAGTAGTAGTAACCCTCCTCCACATGACATTTGATGATGGGGAGCGAGGTTGGCACACTGGGATTCCCTCCTGCAAGCCAAGCCAAGCCTAGCCTAGCCTAGCTAATGATATAGGTGATATTGTCTTGAAACGTATGCATTAACTCTTGTTGGTATAGTTTAGCCATGATATCCTTGTGAAGTGCAAGGACCAACCTGGCGAGAAGAAGAGCTATATCGCTGGACCAACTCTATCAAGAGTTCTCATAGAACAACAAAGACACTGAGTTTAGTAGAAAGTAGATGCTCAAGAGGATGACAGCCACCATAATGAGCTATAGAAGGTCAAAAGTATGAGAGCAATTACCTTTTGTAAGTATACATGTTTGGATTTCAGATTCACAATAAATAAATTACGTTAGATAACTATTTGTTTGATTCCCTCTTACTTATATGTAGCGTGTAAATCTCAAAACTAAAAAATATATACACAAAGGTGTTAGATTGACTTTGACTTTATAATCATTGTGTAAGGATTTATAATCATTGTGTAAGGATTTATATCACATAAATACTAGCGAGACAAATAGGGAACTTTCCATGGGCGTCAATGACATTCTTCCTGACTTTCCACTATTCTCCTTAGACCTATGTCACTTTTCTAGTAGAATAATAACACAAAGGTTTTACAAGTTAGCCTATAGGGTCTCATCTCATTTGGTGATGTAGCTGAAATAATGTGATAAATGATGTGTGTCTTCAGCCAGGTACTCTTCTCTTAGTTATTTTGTGGGTGTTGATTGAATTATGTCCCTCATTGTGCCTTGCCTCCAATGCCTTAAGTGTACTATCGGATCGAGTTGTCATACTTACATGTAGTGTGTGTCTTGTGCACATACTAAGTAGACACAATGATTGAGAGAGAGTTTGTGTGTAAGAGAGAGAGAGAGTGTGTGTGTGTGTGTGTGTGTGTGTGATAGAGAGGGAGAGAGTGTGTGAGAGAGAGAGAGACATTGAGAGAGCCATTAACTTACTAAATTAGAGTTTCATATGTACTATAATATAGATTTGTCAAACTCTTTGTATATATTATTCAGCATGTTGGATGGTGATTTGATGTTGCCTTCTAATGAGTACTTGCAACATGTGTAAGGACAATGTAATCTCTCTTCCAACCTTTGAAGATGAAGAACTGTCTACATGCTCCATTGGAAATAATGGGGGAGAGAGAGAGAGAGAGAGAGAGAGAGATTACTCGCATGATATATATATACACACACACATTTTGTTGATCGAAAATACCAATAACAATTAATTTTTAGTATTTTACAGTGAAACAAAAGTTGCACTATAGATATGTGCATTGATAAAAGCATCAATATACCGACTCTACAAAATTTTAAACCGATGCTCATACCGATAGTAGAGAAACTAAAACTTGAGAAGAGTTCTCCTCTATTTTCCCTTTTCGATGTTCTATTTTTGAAACCACATTCTCCCACATAAGCCCTCTTAACCCCTAAACCTTGTAGATCTTCTCTCCTTTTTCCTCATTACAAGTAGGTACTACAAGAAGGTAAGGGTTTCCTATGTATTACTGTTAGGATTTTTTTTTTGTTTTGCAAGTTTTTTTATACATTTTGAAAATTTTTGCACGTTTTTTTTTAGATTCTCTCCTCATTATCTCCCTGTCTCCCTTTTCTATAAGTAAGTATACTTGCTACATTTACATTGTTTTTTCAACTTTTTTATTTACTATATGTTGTTTGTTTGTTTTTTAGAGTTTTCTAGGATATCTTATGTTTGGCACCACTCTACACGCATTTAAGAAACCAAGTTATTCATAAGAGATCATCTTTTGTATTGTCTTTTGGTTATGGTTTTGTTACGCCCTCGAGTTTGTTTTTTTTAGGCTTTGGGAGCATACATAAGCAAGCATTCTCTCATGAGCTTGAATAAGCATACATGCTCTCATGAGAGCTCTTATGTGAGAGAACATAAGGGCATGCATAAGCTCTCTTGCTATCTTCTTTGTTAATGCTAATATTTTCTTATTTATTTCTAGGTTGTCTTTTGAACCTTAGAAGCAAGCAACCTAGCCTACCGTATTTTCTTATGATGTATCCCCGGTGCTATGGGAGCATTTATTTTATGCGCTATTGGTTTTCGAGACTATGTATAGAGTTTGCAATTAAGACGTGCATACATAGAGTCTGCATTTAAGACTATGCAACTTGACCTCATTGGATTAGCACGGATGGAGATCTTGGGTGCATGGATCTGACTGCTCCATAGACCACGATTGGGATGCCCATGTATTGGGCAAGATGGAGGCTTCTCCAGTGACATCTTCATGAAGTCTAAGTGTGCTAGGTACATTTTGAAGGCTAGTAGCCCTGGACATTGCATGGATAGAAAGAAGGCTAGACTAAGCAAGAACAAGACTCAATGAAGAATTCAAGAGAATAGGTTCAAAGGCATCCATGAAAAGTGTTGGCATGGGGCATAAACCTTGCATGTAAGAATGGGACCACAAGGGGTATGTCACTAAGCTCCATTAAGAGCCTTGCCTAAGCAAGATCGACATTCTCACCATCAATTATCCCCTCGACACAAGTGGCCTCCCCAAAAGCTAACCCAACTAACACCAATACTGGTAACATTTCTACCTTGTAGAATCAGTACCACCGATGCCACCCATCAATCCCCAGTAGCACCAATGTGTCCATGATAAGGGCGATAAATGGTGGGGGTAGTACCAAAAGTAATGCTATACACACAAGATTACTATGAAGGGCAACAGAAAATGTGGGTACTCAAGAGGAAGGTCCAATATACACTAGTTAAAGCCATGCCACCGACTTGGACCACACAACAAAACATCGAACCCCAACCCTGGAAACAAAACATGGGTTATCAAAATGGAGTTGTTCGAAGCCCAAGGGTACTTACTATGCTGAATAAAAACAACTCTGGATACCCAAAGTAGTGCAATCAACTCTGGATACCCAAAGTAGTGCAATCAAAGCCAACTTGTCAATTAAGACCCCGACAAAAATGTGCTACCCAAAGATGGTGTATGCCTAACATGCTTCTAGTGATCCAAGGGTGTATCATGAAGGTAATAGAAGCATTTGGGTCCCTAAGGTCATACCATTGGTTCCCCCAACCTCTTTAGTCACAATAGAAAGAACCAAGGAGAGATCACAAAATGGTAACCCAAGGCTACCAATAACACGAAAACCCTAAGTACAACCCTAGCAAAGAGTAAGGTAAAAATTGACCAATTCATGGAGCCCCATGACTATCTCCAAACATACCCTAGATAGGATATTCTTTTCACTTTGAAGTCAAAAGCCTATGATACAGTTCGAGGCCTTGCATCATCCATTTCCCTACCACAATTGGCATCACTCTCAAGCCTCACTAATAAGTGGGCCTAAAATAGGTACCTCACCTTTGCGAGATGAAAAGGGATACTAATCAGAAAAACCCATGGAAAATTTCAAAGAAAGAAAAAAAAAAGTCAAGGAAAGTAGTTGAGAAGGGGCAAAGAAGAAAGCAGAAACAGAAAGAAGCAAAAGGTTGGAGACTTGTGAAAGAGAGTTCGCAAAAGAAGGTCAATATTATTTATGTAAAATGGTTCTCTAATCACTAGCCTTCTAGGAACTTCTCAGGATGGGGGAGCCATGGTGGGTGAAAATTGGTCCATAGTATGTGCCATCGCCCCCTGATTGTTGCTAGTGATCAAAAGACCACTAAAAATAAAACCCGTGTATAAGATGGGTACGCAAGTTCTCATCTATGCATGCATGTATTCGCACTGCGCATGCACATACTCATCTGGGCATACTTGTTTCCATGTTTCTTTGCATACATGTTTACTTCTTAGTACACACATATGTACGTATTGAGATATGAGTATTCCCTCTCCAGCTAGCTAAACTCTTGCCAATTTTATCCAGAACGCTCCCTAACTTCCAGCACTTTGAATCCTTCACTCTTATCATAGTTAACCCTCTTCACTCACATCTGCTTCCACGTCACTTAGGAACTTTGAACTATACATACTTTTCTACCTTGTGGTCCATCCTTGGAACCCATACTTGCATGCATGCCTTCTGTCAATCGTACCCAATGGTCTAAATTGCACCTTATGACACCCACATTATTTAATTCCACAACCATTTCATAGGGATTCCTATTCTCATTCAATCACATCATTTTTCATCTCATCACATCTTTCCTCAATTTATCCTCATCATATCTCATCCACTCGCATCTACCCATATCCACATCTCATCACATCACATTCATTGACATCTCATCCATTAAGACCACATCACATTCACTCACATCTCATCCATTCAGACCACATCACATTCATTCATATCCATCACATTCATTCTCATCACCATTAAATCATATCACTTCTATCCACATCATATCTTATTCATACACATCTCATCTCATTCATCTACATCCATCCAATCGTTCACATGTACGACTACTTGCATTTGTCTCATACATTCATATATATCACTTCACATCCAACCTCTTGTGTATACTTACATTGTAATATAACCTCTTGTGTATACTTACATTGTAATATAACCTCTTGTGAATATGGTAGCTCTTAAGATGATAAATAAGCACTTTTTGATTTATTTTGCATACCAAGTGAGACTTATGCTCTTGTACTACAAACTATCACTATGTACCAATTTCCTTTTAAGAAATTTAGGTGAAAGGTTAAAAGTTATAATTGTGAATGAATTTTTAACACAAATTTTTAATAATTTCTATTTTGTTGAAAGCTCAAGTGAAACTAGGATAGAATAAACTAGGATGTGGTAAAGCATGAGAACACTATGATATGCTAAGGTAGGACTCTAGTATACTAGGATATAATGTACTAGGATGCAATTAAGTATAAGGATATTATAATCTCCAAGGGGACCATAGTAGATTATGATATCGTAAACTAAAACTATAATAGGATGTGGTAAACTAGGATTCAATGAAGTATGAGGAAACCATAAAATGCTGAGGTGAGGCTTTGGTAAAGTAGGATACATAGTAAACTAGGATGTAGTAAAGTGTTGGGGAAACTATGATGTACTTAGGCATGACTATATTAAACTAGGATACAATAAACGAGGACTTTATCAAACTAGGACCATAGTAAATTAGGGCATGGTAAACTAGAAGTATGGTAGGATATGTTTAAGCATAATAGACTAGAATCTAGCAAAGTAGAAGCAAAACAATGTGCAATGCATAACATACTACATTCTTTATTATTTGTTTGCAAAGCAATATTTGTATCCTACATGAGGGACATGCCATAAGTGATACATGTAAAATATCAAGTTGTTTTAATAGACTAAACTAGAACATTTGTTACGGCAACATTGTGCATGGTTGTGTGTATATGTGACTAGAATACTATATATAAAGTAAATTATGATTTATAAAACTAAGACAGTAGTAAACTAGAAAATTTGTTACGGCAACATTGTGCATGGTTGTGTGTATATGTGACTAGAATACTATATATAAAGTAAATTATGATTTATAAAACTAAGACAGTAGTAAAATAGTACCTGGTATGATAGATGGAAAACAAAGTGAAATGTGCTTAAGACTAAGTAAACTACGACTAAAGTAAATATGGCAGTGTAGAAGGAAAAGAATATGCAATTTGATAAGTATTATATAAGTAAAAGTACATTTCAAAAAAACATTGTAATGGTAGACCAAAAGTATATTTCAAAAAACATTATAATGTTAATCCAATCTTCTTAACCACATTTTAATCTAGATTTCTATTGACTATATGGAACCCAATGTTCTTGACCACATTGTGACTACATGGAATTCAAGTTTATGACCACATTGTCACACATGGATCCACATTTGTGTTGATTTTATCTTCTCAAAGAACGAGAATCCATCTGCTTGGAATTTATCAAATCAATAATTATGAGAATCCATGTCTATGAACTTTATCAATTCAATTCATTTTATAATGCACCAAGCCATTGCCCAAGCATTGAGTTCTTCTTTCAAATTTTGCAACTCATCTTGCATAAACCACTTCTTTATTAGGTGCATCAAGCCAACAGAGAAATGTTTAGAAGACTTATGCATAGTGAAGCAATGTAAGAGCACTAAAGTAAAGTATATTCAATAGGAGAAAGCTTGAAAAGAAGAAATAAGAAGGTACCCAATTCTTAGACCTCTTCCCCAAAAGGCCACACTTCATGTATGCCAGAAGATAGTATTCACAATCTCTTGGAGTGACACCTACAACATAGACCATCAATTAGGCATTCAATAATACTCCAAGGACTACTTTTACTTCAACATACCTCCATCATCAAAAAATCTCAAGTATATGGAGAACATTTGAACAATTCCACCTGACTAATTGAAGGGTAGTAGCCAAGATCCAAAGTGGATATGCTACTACTTCTTGGCCTATCCTCAACTTGGAGGAAATTCTTGTCTAATGATCATAACCTAAATGGTTACTACTCATGACAAAGGCTACATAGTTATACCTAGGAGATTTGATGTTGCCACTTCTTAATGAGGAGGTACTTAAAAAACTTATGGCTAAAGCTCATGATCACATGATCACAGGATACATGAAGCTACATGCTTGAGCATTGCATACTTGTTATGACTTTTTTGTTATATGTAGCTACTAATTTTGGTGATTTTTGTTTTCAAGTTATACATCACAGCACATATAAAATGTACCTTCATGATTGATGAATATTGTGGTCTTTTGTCTTTTCATAGACCATTGTTAATAAAATTGGAGTTACGTAAGGTAGCCCACACTCATTGAAACTATTTGGGCTATATATTGATGAGGTTGCATTCTTTGTGGACAACTTTGGAGGTAGAGGATCACCTTTGGCCCAAACAATGATGCCCATATTGCTATACACCGATGACATTGTCCTCATTTCATATTCAAAGGAGGGATTGCAAAAACACCTAGATGCTCTGAATAGGTTCTTCTTATAATCAATTTAGGGAAAAAGAAAATGATAGTATTTAACACCAACCGACCGACCACCTCATGGCTATCCTTCCTATACGAAGGGGCGCAAATGAATATTGTGTCAAAATATGTATACCTAGCATATTTGGAGAGGTAATGCTTCCAAGCACACTCTTCAAAAAATCCCATACAAAGTGTTGGCTCTTTGACACCTTAGTGCGCCGAGCATATATATATGGAGCAAGGACCAATATTGGGAGAGGATGTGGAGTATTGAGATCACACATGAACAAGAGTAAGCAATCAATGCCCCATGACCTAATACATGCAGAGTTTGGGGTAACCCCATTGGTCACAAATGCTCTCTTCCAAACCATTACTTACATTCAGTATGTATAGTCCTTGGATAGACACCGGTTCCTCATAAGAGTCTTCTATGCAACAATATCACGAGGAGCGGGAGAGCGGGAGAGACATGCATGACTTCCCTCCATCTTGTAGATGGATAAGTATAATACTCCTAGGTGGTTGAATGGTTTTTTTTTGTTTTTCGAGCCGAGGTCAGAGATGAGCATGCTCATCTCTGAGACTCGAGCAGAGAAACGCTTTTGTCATTAGCTTCGTCACCTCGATCGTGAGTACGATTTCGCTACTTCTTTAAGGCATGGCCTCGAAAGACCCAAGAGCTGGGCACGATAGCGACCCAGTTGAATGGTTTCATGCACATGCATTGTAGATGGATCCTATCCTCCCATTTCGGCATAGCTTATAGACCATAACAAGTATAATACTCGAAGAAGGTTGAATGGTTTCATGGATTGTAGATGGATCCTCTCCTCCCATTTTGGCATAGCTTAGACTCTCCCAATGTAAATATTTGGCCCTCCTAGCTCTATTTCACATGACGTAACCCTTGCCTCGACACTAGACAGGTGAAAGAAGTCAAACTGCGTTAACCGTGAGCCAGGAACACCATTAGCAAGAAGAGACTGGGCTGGACCAAAAAACTAAAAGCCGCTTTTTCAAAAAGCAACTCTAAGGCCAAAAAGCAAGGCCCAAAAACTACAAAAGAAAAACTCAAAAACTTTGATTAAAGATGAGTAATATTTTATTAATAAAAGTCAAAAGAGGAAACAAAGCAACCAGAGCAAAGAAAAAAGAATGCCAAAAAACAAGCTTTCCTCAAGTATAAAAGAAGCATCAAACTTCTCCAAGATCATGATCATCGTTGAGAAGTGTGTGAAGTTATTCATCGTCATCAAGGAGTAATCATCATCGTGGAAGATTAAGAGCTCATCATCGAGCGTGGGATTTCTTCAACGCCACCACTGATCGCAGCCTCCTGGCCGCCACCTGACTGTACTGTGCAGCCGCCTAGTCGCCACCCTGTAGACAACGTTGCCGTCTTTACCTATTGTTCAGCGCCTGAGTACCAACCAACCAACTATTGATAGGCTACGCCACCTTCGCTTCTGGTTGCGCCGCCAGCCAGCACCAGACCAGCCAGCGCAAGCCAACCGGCCAACGCTTGTGCTGCTGCTGCCGTCACCTGCAGCACCAGCACCTCCTCAAGCCGCCACTTTCTGAGCAGAGCAAGCAACGCCTCTGTCGTTCGTCGGCCAACGCTGCCACTCAGCCGCCATCTATACCTGCTGTGCAGCTCAAAGCCGATGCCTGTGTCTGCATTCTGGCCTGAAGTACTACCTCTATCGCCTTTTGGCCAGCACCATCTATCCATATGGCTTTCTTGTGGATTGTCTCCTTCGATTTGTGCAATAAGCTTATAGCTAAACACAATAAGCTTCACCAACTACACATATCAACTGTGTTCCTTGGATTTCTACATCGACATATTTGTTTGATTTTTTATTCATTGGTTATATTGATCTTGGTTTGCGAGCCCGTGGATTGTTCTTAAATAAATTCCTGAAAGAAACTAAGCATGTTCCCCACTCAATGTGTGCGCGCTATGCAAAGCTCCCTAATCCCTTCTCTCTATATCATTATCTCTTCGATATGTGGTTAAATCCGTTACGACACGCCCAACTAGGCTTACAATTGTATCAAAGCAAGATTTCTCTTGAGAAAATCTTTTTTGAGGTGACAGAGCCCTGTGGAAAGTAGAGGGTGATCAAGGGCCTAATGAAGGGAGCAACTATGAGGCCGATCTAGGACTTCGAGATGGGAACCAAGGCCCCACGATCCATTACTCACGAGACTACAGCCATGTCATCAACAAAGTACTAAGACTTTCAGCAATTTAGACGATTTCTCAGAGGCAAAGAATTCGTTGCTTGGAGAACCAAGAAGAAACAAGACCAAAGAAGAGCTCAAAGGTTTTAAGATTTCATAAAGGATCAAGCCACCGAAGCCAAAGGAGTTGAAGGAGTTGAAGCTTCTAAAGCTTATCTTCGTACCAAAGGAGTCACCATTTCAAAAGGATCTCCAACTACCCGTTCCATTTCGCGTGGAGGAGACAAGGAGGCTACTCGTTGGCCTGCTATCCCAAATGCCACTTCATCAAGACAAGCAAGAGTAAGAAAGGCAAAGGAGCCTACATCCACCAACAAAATAGAATTCAAGCTGAGGAAGAATGGTGTCAAGTTCGATGCTTTCTATGGAAAGATGGATACACAAAAAGCTTTATCCTTTATCAAGCAATTCGATGCCGCTTTTGGAGGAGAGGACATCTCCAAAAAGTCCAAACTTCGAATGGTTTGATTGCATTTGAAGGATGCTGCCGCCTTGAATTGGTGGCTGAAAGTGGTACAAGAAGGGACCAAGCCAAAGATATGGACCGACTTCAAGGCTATATTCAACAAGATGTTTCTACCCGCAAACTTTGAAGCAGATATGCGGAAAGAGTGGAACGAGGTAAAGCAAAAAGTTGATGAGAATGTGGCATTTTACCTTAACAACTTTTTAGCGATTGCTTTGAAGTTTCCTTCGTATACTCCTATTCCATCGCTAATGGAAATGTGTAACTTTGTGAATGGATTGCAACCTAAGCTAATGCAAGCAATTTATATGGCTGGACCAAAAACTTTGGAGGAAGCTCAAGAAAAGCTTTGCAAGCCAAGGCCTTGTACATGCCTTAGATGGACAGCGAGACAGAGAACGATAATCAGGATCCACCTCAAATGAAGAAGTTTAAAGACCAATCCCCATCAAGAGCCGAGTCTCGAGAGAAGAAGGATGGGAGTGAGGACAAACCTCCACACTTTTGAAGAAGATTTTCCATCAAGCAACGTGAGGACTACACCAAAGAAGGGAAGTGTTTCTAATGTGGAAAGAAGGGACATGGCTACAAATTATCCCCACAAGCCAGTGCAAGAAGCCAAAGAGATCGAAAGATCCACAAATTGACAGCAAGTTCATCAAGAGGATTGTAGTGGATGCTATTCCATTGGAAAATTTGAAAAAGAAAGTCATGGAAATTTTTGTGGAACAAAGCTGAAAAAGAATTCTTTGAAGCATTGAGATTTTATGCTAGCAAAGGATCAGTGTTGATTATTTCATATGTTTTTGAAGTACAGGCATAGACGTCCTGCGAACGAGACAGATTCAAGAGGGAGGGATTTTACCTCTAGCCCTCTTCATTGTATATATATATTGAAATGAAATTGATCATTATTTCGCTTATATAATGATTATCTGGACATGCTCTAGTTTGGATAGCAACGATGCCAGTAGCCCAAGGGGCAAGATTAGTATTTGCGTGGCAATGATGCCAAATGACCCATTGGACAAGCCTTTGTGCCAGATATCTTGGACTTCATAGTCGAGCATCATTGCGACCAGATAGCCCAAATGACTATTGATGAACAGTTAAGTAGTCATTGCGACCAGATAGCCCAAATGACTATTGATGAACAGTTAATTGCGACCAAATAGCCTAGATGATCGTATTGGATTTCATAGTCGGGCAGTCAATGTAACCAAATCACTCAGATCACTATTATGAACTCTCGGGCGGTCCTAGTGCTGCCCAGATGGCCTTCATAGTTTAAGCGGTTTCCCTAGAGAGCCAGATAGCTCAGCACAGTTTTCGATGAAACCAAACAAGACAATACATGAACATAAGGATCATTACTTGTGCATTGCATACTCATGTATGTTTGAATTTCTTTGACTTTGTGTGCTATTTTTAATGAGTGAACAATGTTTGGATTTGTGGCATGTGATAGTCCACTAGGCTCCAGACTACCTGGGTAGTACCTGGAATGCCCAGTAGACGCGAATGATGCATACCTGTTTATTAACTAGCTTCTATCTAGTTTTGGCAAGAGGTAAGTATGCATTTATTTTATCCAACACATGTGACATGCCCTGAAGAAGTACCATCAATTGGTCAAAGATAAGGCATAAAGATGTTGCCAGATAAGCAGATGACACCACAGATATGTGAAAGACCAAATGCACAAGCTCACCAAACAAGGCTAGTACTGGAAACATATGGATGTACTTAGAACATATGGCTATACTTGGAACGTGTGGATATACTTGCAACATATGGATATACTTAGAAAACTTACAGTCCGCTATTGAAAACAATTGTGAAATAAGAGGGAGGGAATGTAACTATTTGGCCCTCCTAGCTCTATTTCACATGATGGAACCCTTGTCCAAACACCAAACAAGTGAGGCATGAGAACAAGGACCATACAGTTTGCTCAAGAAAAAGCACCAACCTTGGTCAAAAAAGTAGAGAAAAGCAAAATGTCAAAATAGGTGCAAGCCAAGTGCACCACTGGCAAGAGGAGACTGAGCCGAACCAAAAATCAAAAAGCCACTTTTCCAAAAAGCAGCTCTAGGGCCAAAAAGCAAGGCCCTGAAGCTAGAAAAATAAAACTCAAGAACTTTGATTAAAGATGAGTAATATTTTATTAATAAAGTCAAAGCAAGGAAAGCAAAGCAAAAAGCATGGCAGAAAGCAAGCTTTCCTCAAGTATAAAAGAAGCATCAAACTTCTCCAAGATCATAATCATTGTTGAAAAGTGTGCAAAGTTCTTCATCGTCATCAAGGAGTAATCATCATCATTATGGAAGATTAAGAGCTCATCAGTGAGCGTGGGAATTCTTCAATGCCTTCCACCAGCATCAGTATCTCCGCCACCTAGAGCCACATGTTGTACTGATCACCGCCTCCTGGCCATACTATGCAGCCTCCGCCACCATGTGTAGACAGCATTGCCATCTTTACCTATTGTTCAGTGCCCGAGTACCTACCAAGCGACTGTTGACAGGCTGCGCCACCTTCGCTTTTCGTTGTGCCGCGCTTGACAAGCCGGCCAACCAACACCAGCCAATGTTGTGAACACCACCAACGCCGCCAGCACGAGCTTGGAGTTTCTTAGAGTTGGATTTGGATCTAGACTTGGATTTGGACTTGGACTTGGGTATTGGATCTAATACTAGCCTGGTGAAAGATTCTTGTGGCTCATCCCTGTGGTCTGCTCGGGATCAGTGATCTAGTGCCTCAACATCGACATTGACTTTTCTACATCGACATATTTGTTTGATTTTGTATTCATTGGTTGTATTCATCCTGTCTTGCAAGCCCGTGGATTGTTCTTGAATAAATTCCTGAAAGGGGACACGGCTTGTTCCCCGCCCTGTGTGTGTCTACTGTGCAAAGCTCCCTAATCCCTTCTCTCCATTCCCCCTCTCTCTATATCATTATCACGACGGCATGTGGTTACATCTGTACGACAGCACGTGGTTGAATCTGTCATGGCACGCCTCGCTGGGCTTACATCCAACCTCGACCTCTTATGATTGACAAAAGACAAACTGGATCATCCGGTTGGATCTACTCGGCCTACACATAGGGTCTTATCACCAAAATATGGGTTCTACAGAGCATTTTTTGAGACTCACCAAGGATGGATTCTTTGAGACCTTGAGGTACATGCATATCCACATCACATGCCACATGCATCGCAATTGGTCTCACCTCAAAGTATCCCCCACCACATTTGAGTAGAGCCTCATGAGAGAGTCGAGAACATTCCACCAAAGGAGTGGATATGCAAAGTACAGGCCATAGGGAGGTAGAGGACGAGGCCCAATATATGTTCGGATGGCCACCATATTAAGAGATACAGGGAAGATTTTACCACCTCTCCGGAGAGGGGTACGGGCCACTGGCACAAGTGATGCAGTATGAGGATGAGAGATGTCTCGGGATGTACCTAATAGAGCTCAGATAACATAGAGACGGAGTATTGAGAGGACATACTGAGAGACAAGGTGTTGCAACCATACAAGACATTGCCAATGATCGTTTACTGATTTCTTCACAACACGAGCATCCAAATCAACCACCCATGCAGACACCGCTGCATCGACATTAATTCATACCAAACACTGCATTGACATCAGCTCATACCAACCATACATAGGGCTCATATTCGTGCCCCAGCAGAGGAGTCTAGTTAGCAGGCCTGCTCCACCTACATGCCAAGCACCACCCATTGTTGTCCAAATTTGCAAGTCTTTCGATGCTAAGTCTTGATTTTCTCATCTACAGCTCCATACTATCGTATAGCATTCCAGCAAAATTAATCTAATGCCCTTTGATCTTCAAAACCTTAACCTTCTTAGCATTTACTCAGACACATTTTACTTCCTTCACAACTACCCTTGGTGCTATGAACAAGAAGAAGGTCACTTTATCTTGGTCCTCCATCTTTGCTAGGCTAACTCCTTGGTGAGTTGCCTTTGGTCAATTCTCTGGTAGATACTTCTTTAGTTTAGCAACGCTAACATCAACACTTGTTTCTTTAGCCGATACTACCGACATGCGTGTAAAAATGTTGAGAAGTAAGAACACATGAACTGAGCTCACCACTAGCAATGTTGATCTCTCTTTTCTCTTTATTAGAATCCTCTTCTTTGCTCCAAATTTTGGACGCTTACTCCTCTTCTGTTTACCCACAGAGACAGATCCATGAGATTCTCCGACAACATGAAAACATGTCCTCACCATACCCCCATCTAACATCAGAAGGCTTATTGAGTCATGTTGTCGGAGAATCTCATGGATGAAAACATGTCCTCACCATACCCCCATCTAACATCAGAAGGCTTATTGAGTCATGTTTCAGTTTTAAGTCTTCATGTTCTTTCTAAGTTTTTTCCATGGCATTGTATACCAAGGTGGAAAGGTATGGTGAGGTACGCCTTCAAGTACGGGTTGCGATTTTGAGGTATGTTAAATACGTAAGGTCAGTAAAAACATTAAAAATATACTATATAGTGTACATATATATAAAGAAAAATGAATGAAAAAACAATTCATTTCTAAGCATTCAACAGCACCACAATTACCAAAATGAGAGCTCCATCTATCAACATGTTTCCTTCGCTATCATACTCACAGATCTAGCTCTGCAATGGCGGTGACCGCAGCCGCTGGCACAGCATCATCACCATCTCTCGCTGCAATGTCTATACCAACGAGAGGTATGGTTATGTTCGCACTTTTCATAAGTCCACTAAAATCAGCGACAGCGGCGACGACTGGCTCATGGTTTTTTTTGGCCTAAAATGTTAAACTGCCACGTACTTGCCAATGAGGTGATAGCTCAAGTGGTGAAGGTGTTTGCCTAGGACCAAGAGGTCTTGGGTTCAAAACCCCCCTTGGTGGTTCCTCGGCGGCATCGCCTATGGGTGGATAAATAGGCAGCTATAGATGAGCGCCCACGGACCGTGAAAAATCAGTAACTATGGGAGGATCTTGAACCAAAGGTCAGTCGGGGAGAGGAGGGGGGGGGGGCTGCCACGTACGGTTCCATATGGTACGGTACTACTGTACACTAAAACGTACCTTATAATAAGGTACGTACGTACTGATGCAACCTTGTTATATACCCATGGTATCATTGTGCTATTCATGCTCTCATAGACCCTTTGTTCGGGTCTCTTGTAAACGTTAATATATCTTTCTCTCTCTCATAAAAATGTTACACTTGTTTTATGATGTTGTGTGGTGTTACTTGCAGTGAATCCAAACATGGTAAAGTGTGCCATGACCCAACTACAAAAACACTGGTACAAGATACAGGTTCTCAAGAGCAGCAACATTATCCACCTAGTAATAAGAAATGGTGGAATGCTCACAAAGTTCCTGATATAAGGGTTGACAAAAACATTGTAATCCTACTATGAAAGATAACCTTGCAAAACTTCTTTGAATCCTCAATACTACATGGACACGCTTGCCCTGCTCTACATAGCTCCTCAGTCTCTACTCTTCGCACGGATAAGAGTAAAGTTTAACATTGCTCAACATAGATTCTAATAAAACATGGGCGCCCGTTCTGTGATTGCCTGAATGCTCTACATTAGGGTGATTTAGTACCCACATTTGGTTATTCAAAGACGAGGTCCTATACAATATATTGACTCCTGCAAGGATACACTGCTTTGGGCTTTCTTAGAAACGCATCTCCAATGTCATCCTCCATGCTTGTGCCATAGTAGCAAACAATTTTATTGATAGATGCTGGAGCTTTTTTGGCTTCAAAGCAAGTATCATTAAGTTCCCTACCTTCAAGGGGTTCACATGATAGTATAAATAGTCAAATTTTTTGAAGTGTCTGCCACGAACACATTTTCCGAACTGCTAGCTGCAGTGCAAATCCAGTTCACCTAGTTCGAGGAAAAGATTTGGTTGGGTTTCAAGAAATAGCTGAAAAGGAAGCGTTATCATGTAAGTTGAATGTAACAAAGTAAAGGAGACTTCACCTTTTTCTTATGGTCAATGCTCAATAGCATGGGCCCTCTACTCTTACTTGTTGAACTGCTCTCTGAACTCGCTTCATTGCTTTTCTGGCACCAGTTCCACAGCTTGATAGATCTGTCATTGCTTCCTGAGACTACAAGTGACCTACTCTGAGAAAACCTTGCAAAAGTGCTGCACCATCCCCACAAAAAAATATCACCATACAACCCATTTACTTCATCATAGATGGTAAGGTTGTCTCTTTAATTGTGCACAACACACAGGCAGGCACATTAAAGTGTGAACGCAATGCATGCACCCAGATATGCCCACACAAACCTGCACACACAGAATTCTGCTCAAATATTTACCTGGATGAACATATGTAGGCACCACAGGCAGGTTCCCTTGCATGCTGAGAGAGAGAGAGAGAGAGAGAGAGAGAGAGAGCTGGCCCTTACACACATGAAACTGATGACATGTGCCCTCCAGCTGTAACATCTGCTATATCAGAAGTCTCCATTGGCTCAAGCGTTTTACCTTTGCTGCTCTTATCTTCATCTAGATATTTAAATTTTGTTCCCTGGGGACGCAATTCCTGCCGATTCTCTAGAGCAAGATCACAAACTTCCACGACCCCATCACCTTTTGCTACGGCCATTACCCTCCCTGCTTCCCCAGACAATTTACCTTCTGGTGTGGCTAAAACATGCACAAATGGGGGATTGCAGAATTGTCCTGAACTCATTGTTTGAGATACACCCACACCTGTTCCATATAGCTATCAGCTGATAGAAAATCCCAAATGCATAAGTATTTCCTCAATAGGCATCAAAACAGCTGCTGACAATGTGCAATTCAAGATTCCACTTTAGCCTTTGGTTTCTCATTGTGTAAGTACAGCAACTAGAGAGTAAGTATTAGCAGAAAGAGGGTTTTTCAAAACTTTAACACTCCAGAGCCACCCTACAACTAGCTAGCCACCCACAAGGAAATAGGAATCATATGAAAATTTAAAGCTTTAGAATAAGCGATAATACTTTGTATCTAGTACTCAAAAAAACATATGGATCGTTTAAATCAATCCTAGTCTTGAAATACTATCACATTGAATTCCTGAACTTATATCAACACAAACAAATTCATATCAAAGAAGCAAAAAAAGCATTAAAATTGAAATTTTGAATGAATGTGTAGTCTCCATGCAAAACCGCCTCATCCTTCTACCATGTGGACTGCCTTTGTTGCAGTTTCTTGCTGTCACTAATGGATACCCCTGCAACAAAAAATCACAAGTGACAGGCAGCACCGGTGCTCCTTGCACTCAAGAGGCTCATGTGGAGTTCTGAGCAATCCATTGAAAAATTCAAAGTGCAATGAGCTATACAGAGATCCAGGACTACCCTCCGGTCATATGCAACATCTGAAAAGCTGATTATTCAACTAGGGACTATATTGGGACTTGCAAGTGAGATGACAGAATTTGTGAATAATGTTAGCCAAATGCTTCCTAGATGCATTCATTGATTTTCCATGCAACCAAGTTACCATCGCTCATCAAAGTACCATAAAGGTTTGTTGTCCTCATTGAGCCTTAGTGCATGTATAAGAATACTTACATCATATCCCCATTTGTGTTATGCACTGTAACCATTTGGCCCTCCTAGCTCTATCCACATGATGAAACACGTGCCTAGACACTGGATAGGTAGATGAAGGCATGGGAACAAGAACCATGAAGTTTGCACATGGAAAAGCGCCACTCTTGGTCAAAAGTAGAGAAAAGCAAAAAAGTCAAACTAGGTTGACCGCGAGCCAGGAGCACCACTGGCAAGAGGAGACTGAGCCGGACCAAAAAGCAAAAAGGCGTTTTTCCAATAAGCCACTCTACGGCCAAAAAGCAAGTCCCTAAAGCCAGAAAAGCAAAGCACAAGATCTTTCGATAAAAATTGAGTAATATTTTATTATTAAAAGTAAAAGAAGAAAGCAAAGTGAAAAAGCCAAAGAAAAAAGCATGGCGAGCACCATGCACAAAGGCATGAAGATCAACAATCAAAGTATGGAACTTATCACCTTCATCATCATCATCATCAGTCGGCTGCTTTCATGCACCTGTTGCCGCCATACTGTTGCGCCAGCTCTGCCTGTGCGCCGCCTGCAACCAACTGCCGCCGCTAGTGCTGCTACCTGTACAACGCCGCTTGTTGCAAGAAACCTAGGCCGCCAGCTGCGCCAGTACCAACTGCATGTGCCAACACTGTTGCCGCCTAAATCACCACCTGAGCCGCCTGATCCCTGTAGCCAGCACCGCTACCCGCTTGTCTACGCTTATGGCTATCGGTCGTCTGTGTACCACCAAGTTCCGCCATTTGCCGCCTAACAGAGCTGCCAGCGCTGTCTGCCATCTGACAATGCCGGCCAGCTTTCGTACGACCTTATTGCAGACCGTTTTCCACTCCAAGATTGGGCAACAATCTTACAGTTGAACACCCTAAGCTTCGTCAATTGCACGAAGCCTCGGTGTACCTTATTTTCGAGTTTGGAAGTTTATTTGGACTTGGATTTGGATATCGGATTTGGGTACTAGGCCGGTGAGAAACTCTTGTGGACCATCCCCGGGCATCAAAAATCTCGTGCCTCAATGTCGACTCCGACTTGGGTTTCTACATCCCCATATTTGTTTAATTTTGTATTCATTGGTTGTATTGATCCTGGCTTGCGAGCCCGTGGATTGTTCCTAAATAAATTCCTGAAAGGGGATAGGGCTTGTTCCCCGCTCAGTGCGTGCTGCAAAATTCACTAAACTCTACTCTCTATCTTCTCTCTACATTTCTATCTCTTGGATACATGGTTGAATCTGTCATGGCATGCCCCGCTAGGCTTACCGTGGTATCAGAGCAAGATTTCTTTCGAGAGGAATCTTTCTTGGGGTGACAGAACCATGTCGAGAGTAGAGGGCAACCAAGGGCCTAATGAAGGGAACAACTATGAGGACAATCCAGGACTTTAGGATGGGAACCAAGGCCATCGATCCATTACTCATGAGACCACGGCCATACCATCAGAAGAGTACCATGACTTTCAGCAATTCAAGCGTTTGCTCAGAGATGAATTCCTCGCTTGGAGAGCCAAGAGGGAGTAGACCAAAGAAGGGCTCAATTGTTTGAAGATTTCATCAAAGATAGAGCCACTAAAGCCGAATGAGTTGAACCAAAGCTTATCTTCGTGCCAGAGGAGTTACCATTACAGAAGGGTCTAGAGCCACCAGTCTGCTTCCTGTGGAAGAGACAGGGAGGCCACTCCTAGGCTTGCTCTCTCGAATGCAGCCTCTTCGGCACAAGTAAAGGAAAGGAAGGCAAAGTGGACTTCAAGCCGGAAGAGAAGAGTGTCAAATTCAATGCTTTTTATAGTAAGCCGGACACTCAAAAAGCTTTATCCTTTATCAAGCAATTCGATGATGCTTTTGGAGGAGAGGACTTCTCCGAAAGGTCCAAGCTTCGTATGGTTCGCATGCATTTGAAGGATGCCCCCTTGAATTGGTGGCTAAAGGTGATACAAGAAGGAACCGAACCAAAGACACGAACGGACTTGAAGACTATGTTCTATTGGATAGGAGGATAGCTAGCCTGCATACACACACACACACACACACAACCTCAAGCACAGAGAAACGTGAGTGCTGGAAAAGATCTACTCAATAATGATATGAAATGAAAGTACAAGTGAGTACTAAAAAGCCTAGGGCTAAGTGCCCAACACGTTCACACGGGGAAAAAACATGTGTCCAATCACAACGAAAAAGTGCCCATGAGTAAGCTGGGTTCACACCTAAACTAGCTGGGAGTGGACATGACCAACAAACCCCCCTCAAGTGAACGGTGTGAATGGGTAGCAGGGTGATAAAGCTGTGAATGCTGCCCTGCACTATGCTCCACAGTAAGAGTGATCAAGAGAGATCACGATGGCAAAGATGAACTACAGTGCCAATGGGAAAAGCAAGCACTATATGACGGGGAAAAGGAGAATCTCCAATGTCACAATGCTAATGCTAGAGCACAGTAGTACATAAACACATCACCTGAAATGCATGTCAAAGATCATGTGGACATCAACTGCATCAAATCAAGAGGCATTGCATAAAACCCCCTATGCGGTCAGTCTCAAGCTTGCCCCGAAGGTAAGCTACACGAGCCTCGTTGCGACCTGAATACAACGCCGCCAAAGTATCCCAAGCACCCTTTGCAGTGGTGCAGGAACGAATGTGCGGAATGATATGCTTGCGGCACGAGAGAGCAATCAACGCATGGGCTTGAGCATCCCTAGCATCCCAAGTACGCTGTTGCTAAGTAGGAGGATGACGAGAAGGTGGACCTGTAGGAGGGTGAGCAGAAATCACTTCACCTTCCGCTGGAGCAGGTGCTAGAGGACACTCCTCAATGCCATCCACATATAGCCATACATTCTTGGCAACCAATACATGACGCATCATATAAGCCCACATAGGGTAGTTATTCCCATTGAGCTTGTCCTCTTGAGATAGCATTCCAAAGAGGTCATTAATACTCATGGCCATGATAACACAGCAAATCTGTCAAAAGTCACCACGAGTAGGCAATGCCCAGCAAAACCGTAAGAATGTGGGAGATAAATAGCAGGATAATCAATGGACTGAAAGGGAACTTCTTCACCAGGAGAAATACATATGCATGTCCCAAATCTGCAAGTGTACTGCACGATGCTGCAAATCTGTCAAAGTGTCCACAATGGCATACATATACTGCAGCAAACCACAAATGTATACATGTGCCGTGAAAAACACAATCAGCTGACACCTATAAGAGCTGCAAGTGCTCAAATCCTGGCAAAATCAAAGGTAAATTGGTCGAATGCTGTAAAAATGGACTCAATGTAGAAAAGCCCCAATTTTTAGGCAGCCAATTAGACCAAATCTGACCCGGATCTGCACCTAATAATCTGCTAAAGCAATTGTCACCTGTACCAAATGCTGTAATGCCCAAAAATTAGAAAAAATGCCCCAATGCCAAGTAAATGTGCCTGTAACACCCAAAATGCCTGCAAATAGTGCCAATTTTTGCAAAATCTCCAAATTTCTAGTGCAATTACGCACTTGCAGGCTCAATGGTGAAAAGCCCCAAATTTCAATAGACAATGTGCAATTTCAGGTCAAAAACTGCCAAATCCCACAATCCTGTAAATCTGTAAACCTGTGGGCTGAAATTTTCGAAAAACTTCAAATGCCCCAAATTTTGTAGCGTGCTAGTGGGTGGAGATGTGTACGCTCACCAGGTACAACAGTTGGGTAGGTACAGGTCGGGCAGGTACAGTCAAGCGGCTACACTCGGGCAGCAGGTACAATAGGCGAGGGCAAGGCGGTGCAGTACAACGGCGACAGCGCTTGTACGATCACGCGGCGCAGGTCAATGGTCAACACTGGTACAATCGATGGGCGGCGCTCGTACAGTCGACAGCGACGGCGACGACTCTGGTATAGAGCGGCACAAGGTAGCGAGTGCGGCGGGTAGCGCGCGGCTTAGCTGGGCGCAGAGGCAGCAGCAGCGCTAGCTACAGCAGGTCGTGAGCAGAAGGACAACAAAAGTGCACAAATGCAAACCTGCAGCGTAGGTGACGTACGGTAGCGGGCACATCTGCATGGAGCAGAGAGTACACGCAGATCTAGAAATGAAATGATATATTAACGTCTTCAGAAGGCCAAAATGACCTATGAGACCAAAAAGGTTACAACAATTGGTGGATCTGATACAATGTCTGTGTAAGAAAAGCTAAAACAACTAAACAACTAACTGAAACTGAAACAATAACTATGAGGAAAAGTAAGGTACTAGGAGCTCCTAATGGATAACATCTGGGGAGGAAAACTCTAGCAACAAAGGTAAGCATCATATACATCACTATCCAAAGATGTCTCTCATCGGCCGATGGTGGATATCCTCAATGTCCTCCATGGTGAGTACTCTAACTGGACGTCTCCCATGATGTGCTAGTATGGTCCTGATCCTCTGTTGTAGTCTCCGCCGGTATCGAGATGGGCCTCTCATCTTGGGGCGCCTGGACCGCCCCAGCTCTATAACCCGATCAATCAGTGTACCTTTGGTGCGGCTATACTCTGGGGCTAGCTGCAATGCCTGCTGGCCTGACTGCTGAATCTCTGGTCGAAAGAAGTCTGTAATCTGCCTCTGTAGGTGTCTCTCCCTCTCTGATCCCCTCCCTCTCAAGAGACCCTCTCTATGTCTACGTAGCTCCAGCAAGTATAATCAGAGGCATCTCTGATCCTGGTATCTCATGACTGTGGAAAGTGGTCCGAAACCCTCTCTGAACAAGCAGTGAAAACGGCCTCGTATCTCATAATATACTGGACAGTGACATATGTAATGTAACTCTGTCTCTGGCTCCATTTGGCACAACTAACAAATCCTAGCCTCAGCTGGTACTCCTCAAAATCTTCCAGTCTCAATCTCATACATGCCACACTCTCTCTAGAGAGAGAGCGTGGCATGTATGATGTGTGCAATAGGCTGAAGCAAAAAGCTCAAAGGCCACACGGGACAAACCCTAACCCTAATGTTGGGGGGCAGAAGGGTGTAACCCTAACCCTAACCACGCTCTAATACCAATGTTGGGTAGGAGGGCAAGCTAGCCTGCACACACACACACACACATGCACACACACACACACACACACAACCTCAAGCACAAAAAAACGTGAGTGCTGGAAAAAATGTACTCAATAATGATATGAAATGAAAGTACAAGTGAGTACTAAAAAGCCTAGGGCTAAGTGCCCAACACACATAAGTGTGTTCACACGGGGAAAAAACTTGTGTCCAATCACAGGGAAAAAGTGCCCGTGAGTAAGCTGGGTTCACACCTGAACTAGCCCGAGTGGACATCAAACATGTTTAACAAGAAGTTTCTACCCGCAAACTTTGAAGCGGATGTGCAAAAAGAATGGGATGAGGTAAAGTCAGTGAGAATGGGATGAGGTAAAGCAGAAAGTCAGTGAGAATGTGGCAACTTACCTTAACAACTTTTAGATGTTTCATTAAAGTCACTTCTTATACTCCTATTCCGGCGCTAATGGAAATGCGTAAGTTTGTGAAAGGGCTACAACCTAAGCTTATGCAAGCGGTATAAATGGCTGGTCCGAAATCCTTGGAGGAAGCCCAAGACAAAGCGTTACAAGCGGAGGCCTTGCACATGCCTTGGATGGTGGGCAAGACGAAGAATGACAACCGAGATCCATCTCATAAGAAGAGGTTTAAAGTGGGATCCCAATCAAAGAACAAGCCACCAAGAGAAGGATATGAGTGAGGACAAACCTCCACTCTTTTGAAAGAAGTTATCCCACAAGCAACTTGAAGAATATGTCAATGAAGGGAAATGTTTCCAATGCTTCCGGAAAGAAGGGACAAATGACTGTAAAATGTCCTGACAAGCCAAAGCAAGAAGCCAAGACACCTCAAACCAATGCATTACCAAAGGAACTTCTGAACTTCAACATCAGGATGATACTCCGCCAGAGAGAAGGCAACTTTTCAAGGCTTGGGGCAAAGTGGCTAACCAACCCGTGCTTATTCATTTTTGACAGTGGTGCTACCCACCACTATATCCATCCCTGAGTGGTTGAAGCTATGAACCTCCCTCCACATAGGTTTGGAGCTCCTATTTTTGCAAGCGCCGCTTTTCAAGGAATGTCAGCAAAAGTGACCCCTATCTTGGGAAAGCTTCGTTTACAGATTGGGGATTATGTGGATCATGAGAACTTTGTTGTTGGTAAAATTGAACATTGCGATGTAATTTTGGGTATGCCTTGGCAAAAGAAGATAGATCCAGCCATTGATTGGGTTAGAAACAAAATTAGATTTCCATTCAAAGGGAAGAATGTAGCTTTTGATGTTCTGTTCCGCTCATCAATCATGTACAGGTTCCTAAAGCAATAAGCAAATAAGCAATCTATTTCTTCGTACTTTGTTTATGTCAGAGTCACTCTCAAGAATCTAAGAGTGATGAATCACTCCTAGCTCTTGATCATGAAAGGAAAGATTTCCTAAAGAAATATGAAGATTGTTTTGCAAATACTCTACCAAGAGAGTAACCTCCAAAGAGATTGGAAGATCATCAAACATTATGCCAAGAAGTTCACCTCTTAACCGACCTTCATATCGTGTGAGTCAGGCACAACAGGAGGAGATTATGAAGCAAGTAAATGAAGGGTTTGATTAGACCTAGTTCATCACCCTTTTGTTCTCCAGTTATACTGGTTCAGAAAAAGGATGGTTCTTGGCATATGTGAATTGATTACAAGGCTCTTAACAAGATCACTATGAAGAAAAGGTTTCCTATTCCTAGAATTGACGACATCCTAGACAGATTGGATGGAGCCACCATCTTTAGCAGGATTGACTTGAAGAGTGGTTACCATCAAGTCAAGATTATTCCAGAGGACCGAATTTAGGACAACATTTGGACTTTATGAGTATTTGGTGATGCCTTTTGGTCTTACCAATGCCCTGGCTACCTTCATGGAGAGAACATTTCGACCACATCGACCATTGAACAAGCTTTGTCACATCAAGTGGTCAAAGTAAGATGTGCCCATTGTAAAAAGGTGGGTCATTTGGCTGATATTATTGTGCATTCTAAGAATGAGGAAGAGCATCGAAAGCACTTAGACATTGTGTTTCAGGAACTACGGAAGCACAACTTGTATGTGAATGGAAATTTGTCCAAAATTCACTACTTGGACCACCTAGTGTCCAAGGAAAGGGGTCAAGATGGATCCAGACAAGGTCAAGGCTATTATAGAATGGCCAGAGTTGACTAGTGTGCATGCAGTTCGAAGTTTCCTTGGCTTATGCTCTTGCTACAGAAAGTTTATCAAATGGTTTGCAATGGTGGCTAGGCCATTGCATGATTTGACAAAGAAAGCCGTGGGATTTTGAAGGACCAAAGTTGAAAAAGTATCCTTCGAAGCATTGAAATCTTATGAGGCGACCAGGTGTGAGCACTATTTGGGCACCCTCTCGTAAACAATTAACACTTATGAAATGGGAACATCACAAGACAAAGACAATGATGAAAATGAACAACTGCATAGTAGGGTTTCCTTATGATGCAAACCCATTTATGTGTAACAAAGGATTTGAGGCCAAAAGTAATGGTAGAGTGCCATGCTTCTCCACCCTACATGGGGCATAGACGCATCTTGTCAACAACTCAAGCTTTGGAGAGCTTTTTTTTTGGCCTAGCATGAGAAAGGACATTGAGCAATATGTTCGAGAATGTTTGGTTTGTCAAAAGGTCAAGTTTGATCGAGCAAAACCCACGGGATTATTGCAATCATTGCCGATCCCGAATGTTCCATGGGAGAGTATTGCTATGGGTTTTATCTTTGGATTGCCAATGCAGGACATGGGAATGATGGAATATGGGCTATTATTGATAGATTCAGTAAGCAAGCCCACTTCATTCCAGTGAAGAAGACTATTCGCACAGAGCACATGCCAAGATTGTTTATTCAGCAAACTTTCAAGCACCATGGATTGCCTAAGTCCATTGTTGGGGATAAAGATCCTTGGACTACTAGTTTCTTTTGGAGACCTCTTTTCGATAACATGGGGACAAAGTTGACTTTCTTTTCGGCTTATCATCCTCAAACCAATGGAGAAAGTGAGATTTCAAACCTCGCTATCTTAGATATGCTAAAGTGATATGCTCTCGAAGCAAAGGATCAATGGGAGAAGTACTTGCCTTTGGTTGAGTATGCTTACAACAACATTGTTCATTCCTTGACAGGCAAAGCTCCCTTTGAGATTATCTATGGCAAACCATTGTTGTTGCAAGGAAGAGATCTTCCATGCAGATGAGTTTGTTCGGGATTTGGATATAGCTTTTGCACAGGTTCGAAAGGCTATTGAGACCTCTCAAGCCAAGCAAAAGAAAGCTGCAAATAAGCATAGAAGGAAGGTCTCATTTGAAGAAGGGAATTGGGTCTTCTTGAGATTCGAGAAAGAAAGACTCAGAAAGTCTAAAGCCAATGTGCACAAGGACCCAAAGCTTGCTCCTAGGAATTATGGACCTTTTCAGATTACAGAAAAGATCAACAATGTATGCTATCGGTTGGTCCTTCCAGTACATTGGAGGATTCATAATGCCTTCCATGTCAGTTTATTGAAACCATATGCAAGACTACCCCCACATGAGCTTGCATTGGAGGATCCACCAGAGGTGGAAGAGCAAGTAGAGATTTTGCAACAAGAACAGATTGTATTCCATTCTATGAGAAAAAGGGGAAAGACGGTGGTCAGAAAGTTCCTCCTAAAATTCAAGAATTATTCCCCTTTGGATGTGAAATGGACGCCAAAGGAGTACTTCAAGGACTATCCAGAGATACTTCGAGCTTATGAGGAAGCAGTTGGTCCAGCCGTATTTAAAGTACAAGCATAGATGTCTTGCAAACAAGATAGATTCAAGTGGGAGAGATTGTACCACTAGCCCTCTTCATTGTATATATATTTTGGAATGTAAGTGATCATTGTTCTGCTTATGTAATGGTTAATTGGACATGCTCTAGTTTGGGTGGTAACGATGCCAGATAACCCAAGTAGCAAGACTTGTATTTGGGTGGCAACGATGGTAGCCTTTTGTGACAAATACCTTGGATTTCATAGTTAGGCGGTCAATGCGATCATAGTTGCAATGAAACGTGTTTCTTACATGTAAGAAACATGTATGAAACGTCTACCCGTTTCATACGTACGAAACGGGTTTCAAACGAAACTTTTTTTAAACCCTAAAAACATCAAAAGTAGAGTACGGGCCAGCTCGTTTTCAGAGGCAATTCTAAAAGTACAACCACGCTGAGTAGCCCCCTTGACTCCTGTGAACGTCGACTTCACTATGCACTCCAAGGACCAAGCGAAGGTGATCCTTGGGCCTTCACCCACTCTCTTCTTGTTCTTGCCTGCAGCCTATTCTCTCTCTCGAGTCTCATCATGCCAAGGAAGAGCTCTCCTCTGTGGGACAATGTGACCTTCGATGCTGTGAATGCAACATATGGTGGAAGCGGCACAATGAAATGGACCTGCAAATTTTGTTTTGAGAAGCATCGTGGAGTTGCTCACAGATTGAAGGCTCATTTTTCCCGAACAAAGGGCTTTGGCATTGGCCCTTGTACAAACGTGCCGAAGAATGTTTATGACAAACTCAAGGCCTGGAAAGCTGAAATGTTGGGCATTTCTACTGATAGAGTGCCTACATGGGATCAGCTTGAGACATCTCTCGCAGCTATTCCAACATCTCAGAGGCCAGTGATCGATGTGGACGATGACGTTGAGAGCACGCAGGTGTCGCAAGCTACAAGCTCAAGGTCCTTGCCAACAACTAAGAGAAGTGCTCCTATAATATGTGCACTGAGGATGTCTATCTTGTTTTCTTTCAGAGATGCATAGCAATGTGAGCTCTCTCTCAAGACTATAGCTCCGGGCCTTGTGAGAGAAACCGGAGTACATGGGCCTTACTCCATACCAAGAAGACTGTCCACAACACAATTGGAGAGTTTAGTTTTTTGCCATTGCAATCTACGATTGCTTGAGCAAAAGAACTACCCTATAGAGCCCCGCCAAGTCAACCCAAACAAGATAGACATCACAAAGTGCAAGGAGATACCTGATATTCCACAAGAAGAGGGGGATATATACACCATGCTCTACGAGGAAATCACTGCTCCATCTCGCAGCACACGATCTCAGGCAGGAGCTTCAGCTAGTGCCAGTACATGCACCTCCACCTGATGAGGATGCATTTCAGGAGTCTTCTGGGAGTGACACTAGCAATGAGGATGAGGATGAGGATGAGGCTGATGATATTGAGCCTGCAGATGAGGATATGGATCTGGCTTGAGAGTCACGACGATGATGAGTCTTGACTCTTGAGTCTTCTATTGTAGGAATCAAGACTCAGGATTTAGGATTTCATTTACAGTTTGACTTGTGTTATTTACATTTATCTTGACTCTTCATGAATCATCTGACATGGTTTGTCATTGAGAGTGCATAGATTTCATTTACATGATTCGAATTTAATCTCGTTTGAGTCATTATTCGTCTATGCTTCTACTATAATCATTGTTGTCTATTGAATATTCATTTATGCTTTTGTATACAATGATGAATCATGATCTTGCTATGTATCATGTATGAGTCATGACATGAGTCATATTCTATATATATACATATTTCCACAGTTATTTTTCAGTCCGAACGAAACTCGTTTCTTACATTTTACAAAACTTGTACGATTCATCATTTATGCATACAATGATGAATCGTGATCAATATGTGTTTGTTATGTATCATTGCTATGTATCATGTATGAGTCATGACATGAGTCATATTCTATATATATACATATTTCCACAGTTATTTTTCAGTCCGAACAAAACCCGTTTCTTACATTTTACAAAACTTGTACAAAACCTATGAAACCCATTTCATACCTCCCATTTCAAAAGTGCATGGCAACTGTGAATGCGACCAGATAGCCCAGATGACTGTATTGGATTTTTTAGTCGGGCGGTCAATGCAACCAGATGGCCCATATGACTATTGATGAACACTTGAGTGGTCCTAGTGACCAGATCGCCTTGAGGATTGACTAAGCTGTTTCTCTCGGGAGCCAGATAGCTCAGCACCAGTTTTCGATGAGACTAGACAAGACAATCCATGAATAGGAGGATCATTACTTGTGCATTGCATACTGATGTATGTTTGAATTTCTTTGACTTTGTGTGTTGTTTTTGATGTGTGGACAATGCTTGGATTTATGACATGTGATAGTCCACCAGAATACCTGGCCAATACTTGGAATACCCAGTAGCCGCGAATGATGCATACCTATTTGTTGACTAGCTTCTGTCTAGTTTTTGCAAAAGGTAAGTATGGAATTATTTTATCTAACACATGTGACAGGCCGTAAAGAAGTACCATCAAGACCAAAGCCATTGGTCAACGACAAGGCACGAAGATGTTGCCAGAAGAGCAGAATACATCACAGATACGGGAATGACCAGATACACAAGCTCACCAGATGCAGCTAAAGTACTTGGAACACTTGTATTCCGCGGTTGAATAAGAGGGAGGGAATGTAACCATTTGGCCCTCCTCACTCTATTCACATGATCGAACCCGTGCCCGGACACTAGAGAGGTAGATGAAGGCATGGGAATAGGGACCATGAAGTTTGCACAAGGAAAAGTGCCAGTCTTGGTCAAAAAGCAGAGAAAATCAAAAAGTCAAACTAGGTTGACCGCGAGCCAAGAGCACCACTGGCAAGAGGAGACTGAGCCAAACCAAAAAGCTAAAAGCCGCTTTTCCAAAAAGCAAGGCCCTAAAGCTAGAAAAGCAAAGCACAAGAACTTTTGATAAAAATTGAGTAATATTTTCTTATTAAAAGTAAAAGAAGAAAGTAAAGTGAAAAAGCCAAAGCAAAAAGCATGGCAAGCTTTTCTAGCAAAAAGTGGGACTTCCTCAAGTATGAAAGAAGCATAGTCAAAGAATCATTAAACAAGTCGTGCACGCTTCTCTAAGCTCCCCCCGTCTTGCTTGTTTCCTACGCCCCCCCCCCCCTCTCGCAATGTTCTGCGCCCTCCCCCCTTTGCTGCTATTTCGCCCCCTACGCCCACTTGTCCTGCCCGCCTCCCCCCCTTCCTCTTCACATTTCTGCCCTTGCTTGTCCCGACCCCCCCCCCTCCCTCAATATATGATATATTATTGGGAGTATTTAAGTGATACAATGCTCCATGGGTTCAATGAACCAGATGATGTCCATGTACAATTGAAATGAATACAGTTACCAAACAAGAGACTTGAAGTAGACGTTCGAAGGAGAGCATCCACTTGAAGAAGTCTAGTCTCTACGGTCCCGTGCCTTCACTGGAATCCGCAGAGAGCGTCCCACTGGTGTTCCAGGACCACGCACAAACAGGCGCTCCCATACTAACGCATGGCTCTCCCGATCTCAGCACCCATGGACCGTAGTTCTCCAGAAGCTTGGACTACCCGGCACCGAACGGGTGTTAGTAGCAGAGAGTATCCCTTGTAAGATTTACACCAAAGACCTTTGCTTGAATCTCAATCCACTCACCTTGTAAAACAATGAATATGGCTTTCAGTAGTACTAGGCACCCACGTATAAAAAGAGAAGCTTTTATTACTGCTGTTGCTGCCAGCTTGAGAGATGGGAGAATGAATTGTCAGCAGCTGTCCGACAGTACGGGGAGCTGGAGTCTCTTGTGCGCAAGCTAGATAGAAGTCATGTGTGTGCAGCCGCCTGCAAGGTGAGAGATGGGAACCTGTATGCAGCCACGCAGCCGCCTATGGGCAATCGACAGAGGAGACCTGGGCAGCCACCTGCGTGCAAGCCGCCTGTGCGCAGTCGTCTCTAGCAGGTTGAAGAGATGGCTAGGCGCAGTCGCCTATGTGCAGCCGCTTGCAAAGCAAGAAGAGAGATGGGAGAAGAACCTGTGCACAGTCACCTGCAAGGCAAGAGGATGGTGGCCTGTGCGCGCAACCGCCTGCAGAGCAAAATGAAGAGAGACCTGTGCGCAAGAGCAAGCAAAGTCGCCTGTGAGCCAGTGTCGAATCCCAAAAGGTGGTCATGCACAGCCGCCTATATACAAGAGGAGTATTACGCCTGATTTGCATGGAGGGGCACACGACGAACAGCTGGCCGGCCCACCTGAATCGCATGGAGGCCGCCAGTTCCAAAGTCCCAAGGGGGGGTGGGTAGGTGGCCATGCACCCACCCCCACACACATGATTAAGTGAGGGGTTCCCTCCCCCCCATGGCCCATACGTGGGTGCCCACCCTACCAAGGGCACTATGAGATATTGGGAGAGGGTGCCCACTCATTAATGAGTGTGAACCTGCAACCTTATAAAAACAAAGGTTAAAAAGAATGCTATAAAATAAACAAATGCAATACACTTACCACCTGTTCACGCGCAACAAAAACTCATCAGAAGACAAAGCAAACTTCACGACTCACTGGCAGGCGTCCCCGCTCAGTAAGTGGCACATCAAACAGGCAAACACAAGAATACAAGATGTGCAAACAATATCATGGACATATCTCCCGTTCATGGAACAAGTACTAGACATTCCTGTCGGGCACAACAATGGCACGACAGAAAGTATAAATCTCGGTCTTCCTATGGAGTGACAGTCCCATAGGTAAGACACAAATCCAGGCACGAGCCTCCCTATGGAATGACAGTCCCATAGGCAAGACACGGCACAAATACTGGTTCTTCCATGGCGTGACAATCCCATGGATAGAACACAGTCCAGGTCATACACGGGTGGCACCAGTCTAGCTCCCGTCAATACCACACCATCCTGCTAACACACGGGTGGCACCAGTCTGGCTCCCGTCCATGTTATGCAAAAATACTGGCCCCTTCACATGAGACACCGGCCTGGCCTCAAGTGAAGGAGACACAAATCTGGAGATGGACCAAATGGTCGGCCAATTGGTGACATCGGGAGTGGGCCTGGAAACATTGCCTCTCGAGCCTAGCCAAAGCTGCATGCCCTCGTGCCATCCGTGTGTGCGCTGCTGACCTCATTGTGAAGATCGGTCCTAAGAAAGTAATGCGCAGATATAGGTATGATGAGACTATCCCCACCACTCCAAACCAATTTCTCTTTGCTGCTGCCCTAGATGTGTTGAAAATCACGACTTTGGTTTTTCCCAAGTTCACCTTGAGGTCATGCTCCTCACAAAAAGCCCCTAGAGCATCCACATGCCTCTGCAGTCCCTCCTTTGAATCAAAAATTAGGACAATGCCATCAGCATAGAGGAGGATGGGTACTAGTGTATCAGCCAGTGTAGATCCAGCCCCGCTCAATCTATCAATGAAGTTCTCAATCGCATCAACATAGAGTCCAAAGAGAGTGAGTGTAGTGGGCATCCTTGTTTCACCCCAATAGTACTCCTGATCTCCTCTGACATATCTCCAGGTGCCCATAATCTCCCTGCCACCGACTACTCATATAGTGTTAGTACTCCTGACTCTAAAAGTGAAGATGTGACATATGGTGGAGAAGGACCTCCTGAACCCCGCCTGAACCTTGGCTCGTTGGCCATGTCTCTCTACATCATTGTTGATTTCTGCTTCTAGAACTTAACCAAAAAGCTTGGCTAGGATGTGCCCTATCAAGATAGTACGGTAGTTTGTGTCGAGGGTATCCCTAGCTTTGTGGATGGGAAAGATTGTGTTGGTAGCCCGAGAGAGAAAGAAAGAAAGAAAGAGAGTTATATTAACGTCTACTGAAGACCCCAAGGCCCTATGAGACCATAAGTAATACAATGGTACCATGGATATATTGTGCCATGGAAAACTGAAAGAAAATGTAAAATGAAAACATTTGACAATATATGTGATCAACAGATGATCCTGTGTAGAGTGATATATGTTGTAATCAACTAATGACGATACCTGCCTCGGCCAGAACCGATCTGATGGTGGAGTGAATGTCAGGCCTCTGTGATGAAAGCGTGTCATGTCGGCGGAGAACCTCACAAATCTGTCTCTGTGTGGTGGAGGGTCCTGATGCTTTGGGTCGGGGATGTCTGGCTTGTAGAATGGATCGAGCTCTCGCTAAGAATTCCTCTGGGGCGTGGAGCTAGAGCGTGGGTACAAGTGGTGGGCTCTGTGAGATTCCCCCGGTCGGGGTTGAGCACAATCTTGGCAAACACTTAAGCTATTAACATAATTAAACAATTTTAAATGGCGCAACACAATAGAGTAAGAAGCTGAATTTTATTTTTGCACACTGCACTAGGGCCGGAAAGGGCCGACCCCCCTTGTAATAGATTTTATTATCAAGGAAAACTGTTACAAGCCTCACGGGCATTCACATGCCAAACTGTTCAAGTGCATCCATGATCATGAAAACAGCATTGCAAACAAATTTGTCGTAGACGATGGAATCCATAGCTTCACTTGAGAGTAGCTTCGTTCCTTGATTCCTTGAAGCTTGTCAAACGCAGCTATGCTCCACTGGCATCCATACACATACACATGTGTGTGCCAGGACCGAGACATAGGAGACCATATTGACAAAGCATTCGAATCTCAAATTGAAAATTGCTTGCAAAATGCTCTTACCAAGTATTGGACGATCAATGTCGAGCTCCACCTCCGTGCGGACGAACTACAGCTTGAATGTGACCGTTTTCCACTTCCGGCTGAAATTAGGGTTTCTGATTTTTAGGGTTTTAAGCAGGTTATATGAGTCCAAAATTGGGCATTTTGGGCTCTTTAGATGCCTATGAGTAAGGGGCACAGCTTGGTATGGTTTCCTCCAAAATTAGGGTTTCTGAAATTAGGGTTTCTGCAGAATTAGGGTTTCTGAAAATTAGGGTTTCAGCAGAATTTGGGGGCGGTAGAATGGTTAGGAGACTCCATATTCATTTAGAAGAGAGAGATAGAGTGAAAAGGTGAGCAACTGGAGGCTTAACTGTGAAAGGAAGAATCTTCAAGCTTTCCATTGGAGCTGGGAGCAAGAGGGAATGAAAATCAGCACTCTCACCAAGCAAAAAGTTAGAGAGAATAACAAAAATAGGCTCTCTTGAAGGGGGGCGCCTATTTCTCGAGAGAGAGTGTAGAGAGAGGTAATTTTCAAAATGAGTAATAGCATGGTGGCAGGTCCTCATACTGCCACCCAGTCCATAACCATCCCTTTTCCACACAAATTTAGTGGGAAGGGTGCCTGGACACTCGCCTAGCCGACCGGAAGGGAATTCTAGTCTATTCTTACTTATAGTTTGTCCGCCCGAGCTTTAATGAAGTGTGGACGCCCAATCTCACTTATAACTTGGGCGGACACACTTATTAAAGTGTGGACCTGCAAAACAAAGAATACATTGCTTTAACTCATAAAAGAGTAAAGTGGTGTACTTACCACCTGTCTACAGCCCACAAACGAGGTCAGAATACAGTTTCACTCGCACGGTTCACAAGAGGGCGTCCCCTACATGTGAACTACACAAACAAATCTTGCATGCAATCAAATAGTTCATGCAAAGACAGGATTTTTAACTTGCAAACATGTTATGCAAGGATGCATTGAACAGTCTCCCTATTCATTTAGCTTGTAGTCCGTGGTACCACACTCTGGATTTGGGCGCAGATACACAATCCCAACCCATATATCCAGCCTACTGGCTCTCGGTGTAGACATAAGTCCCCAACCATAAGATGCCAGTCCATCCTACAGAACTCGTCCATAGGCCTAAAGCGCAGAGAATGCCCAAATAGTGACATCCTCCCCTGCTTCTAAACAGTTGACCGCAACTGAAATGCTTCCAAATATGCTTGGAGGAGCTGCGGATACTCCTGGAAGTATGTTTCATCCATCCATTTTGCATCCATAGGAGAATAGTTCTTGAATTTCACAAGATAGCGCCTCTGGAGTTTGACACCTGCAAACTTTCGCTCCTTATGAAACACAATTTGCTCTGGCTGCAATACCTCTTCCAGCTCTTCCACCTCTGGTGGATCTTCCATAACCGGTTCCAAAGGTTCCGGCCCCACATATTTGCGCAAGAGGCTCACATGGAATGCATTATGAATCTTCCAATGATCCGGTAAAGCAAGTCGAAAAGCCACATCATTGATCTTCTTGATCACCTTGAAGGGTCCATAATACCTGGTAGAGAGTTTTGGGCATGCTCTCTCCTTGCCAGACCTCTTCCTGAGTCTAGCTTTCTCAAATTTTAGCAATACCAAGTCATTCTCTTTAATGTCCAATTGCCTTCTATGCTTGTCGGCAGCTTTCTTATGCTTTGCTTGAGAGCGTGCAATGGCTGTCCGAACTTGTGAAAAGGCAATATCAAGGTCCCTGACAAAGTCATCAGCAGCAAATATCTCATCTTTTGTGCGTAAGATAGGTGGCAATACCACTTTGCCAAGATTGTGCTCAACCCCGACCGGGGGAGGTCTTGCCTGTAGAAGCATGTACCGTATTATTGTATGCAAATTCTACAAGCGGTAGATACTTTTCCCAAGAAGATTTCTGATCTGTCACATAGCATTTAAGCAAATCCAACACAGCTGAATTTGCAGCTTCACTTTGTCCATCCGTTTGAGGATGATAAGCTGAAGAAAAATTCAGCTTTGTGCCCATGTTATCAAAAAGAGCTCTCCAAAAGAGGCTTGTTGTTCGGGGATCCCTGTCTCCCACAATTGATTTTGGGCATACCATGGTGTTTAAATACCTGTGACACAAAAATTTTGACCATATGTTCTGGTTTTATGGTCTTTTTGACAGGTAGAAAATGTGCTTGTTTACTAAACCTGTCCACAATTGTCCATATTGCATCATTGCCATTTGGGGTGCGGGGCAAATCCATAATAAAATCCATTGCAATGCTTTCCCATGGCTGGTCCGGAATAGGCAAAGGCTGAAGCAAACCAGGAGTCTTTTGCCTATCAAATTTTACCTTTTGGCAGGTGACACATGCACGTACATAGGCTTCTATATCTTTCCTCATACCTGGCCAAAAGAAGTATCTCTCAATCATTTGAGTAGTAGGGAGTATCCCTCTATGCCCTGCATAAGGTGGTGCATGACATTCATCCAAAACTTTTTGTCTCATGTTTGAAACCACACATAAGCAGTTATCCTTCATGATATAACCATCTTTGACCACATAAGAAGCATGTGTATGACCAGTCATTAAATCAGCCCATAAATCTGAAAAATCAGCATCCAAATGGTACATTTCTCGCATAGTAGACAAGTCTTGATGAGAAGCAACCGAAATTGCAGCCACATATGGTTTTCTGGACAATGCATCTGCTACCACATTTTTCTTGCCAGGAGTATGCAAAATCTGAAAATGAAACATTGAGAGAAAATTGGCCATTCTCATTTGTTTCTCAGAGAGTTTAGTTTGCGTAAGAAAGTACCGCAAACTTTGGTGATCAGTTTTGACAACAAATTCAGCTCCCAATAAGTAATGTTTCCATACTGTGAGAGCATGAATGACGGCCAATAATTCCTTCTGATAAACATCAAGAGTAAGTTCAGCATTTTGCAATCTCCTGCTTTCAAATGCAATGGCATGTCCTTCTTGATTTAAGACGGCTCCAATGCAATTGCCACAAGCATCACATTCTACCACAAATGGCTTTTGCAAGTCTGGAATGATTAAGACTGGCCCTGTGATAATGGCATTTTTGAGCTTATTGAAAGCATTAATCTCAACCTCTGTCCATTTAAACATAGGACGTTTCTTGGTGAGTTCATGCAATGGCGAAGCAATCATTGCAAAGTGAAAGATAAATCTCCTGTAATATGAACATAGACCAAGAAAGCTTCGGACTTCATGAATAGATTTAAGTTCTGGCCAATCTTTGATGGTTTGGATCTTTGCAGGATCCATTCGTACACCATCCTTTGATACTATGTGTCCCAAGTAGTGAATCTCTGAAAGGAAAAATTCACTCTTTTTGGCGTTGATCATAAGCTTATGCTGCCTTAGTTCTTCAAAGACCACTCTTAAGTGCTTTTTGTGATCCTCCTCATTCTTGGAGAATACAAGAATGTCATCAAAGAACACACCTGTAAAAGTTCTATGATTTCTGAAAATTCGGTCCATCATGCGATTGAAAGTAGCCGGGGCATTTGTAAGACCGAATGGCATAACCAAATACTCATAGAGACCAAAAGAAGTGCGAAATGTTGTCTTATGTACATCCTGTGGCATCACTCGCACTTGATGATAGCCGCTTTTAAGATCAATGCGACTAAAACAAGATGATCCATCCAGCTTGTCCAAGATATCATCAATCCTCGGTATGGGAAACCGATTCTTGATGGTAATCTTATTTAATGCCCTGTAATCCACACACATACGGAATGAACCGTCTTTCTTTTGTACAAGAAGAACGGGTGAACAAAATGGCGAAGAACTAGGCCGCACCAAGCCTTTCTCAAGTAGTTCACCCACTTGTTTCATAATCTCTTCTTGTTGGCAAGCACTAACACGATATGCTGGCCTATTTGGAGGTGAATTCCCTGGAACTAATTCAATGCGGTGATCTTCTGGCCGTGAAGGAGGCATTACATTAGGTAAAGAGTCAGCAAAACAATCCCCGAATTCGCTTAAAAATTTCAGCCTCTCTTTAGTAAGAGTGTCCACATGTACATTACTGTGTTCCACATTATCACGTACAAAAACCAAGTACAAAGAAACACTCTTTTTCATTGCTTTATTGATTTGTATATGAGATACAACGGGGATAGTATCACCCGACACACCTGCATCTAAATGATGCTCTCTACCTTTATACATAAAAGTGATTTTGTTGGTCTTGTAATTCTTGGTAGGCTCAAGGCGTGCATGCCAAGGTTTTCCCAGTAATACATCACATCCACTAAGAGGGGCAACGAGAAAGTTCTCGTGGTCGAGGTATCCTTGGATATGCATTCGCAGCTTTCCAATAAGGGGTGTAACCTTCACATCTTTTTCCAGAAAAGCTGAACATGCATGAATTTCGGGTCCCATGTCACCTACTTCAATCCCCAAGGCAGCAGCCATATCAGTGGAGATGAAGTTGTCAGTGGAGCAGTCATCAAACATGAATAAAGCTGGCTGGTCTTTTAGTTGTCCCCATGCTTTGCATACCATTCTATGCATGTTTGCATGTCCCGTGTTGCCCTGTACATCATATACCATGTTGACATGCACTTTAGGCTCTTCTGGCTTCTTATTCTTGTTAGGGCATTGTGGAGAGATGTGATCTTTACTACCACATCTAAAGCATTTGCCTTCACGAATGTATTGTACCCTTTGTTGAGGAGTCAAGCCATAAACACCCTTTTTTCTGCCACGGTTTCTTTTCTTTTGCATTTTCAGCTCTTTGAGGGGGCTTTACATCCTTCAAATCTGAATTTTCAGCTTTGTGCATGGCTTTGAAATCTCTTCTAAAGGGCTGTCCACCCTTTTGCACATTAAAACCAGCTTTCTCCTTACCCTTGCCCAAGCTTTGGTCAATTCTAGATTGCACCCATTTGACATTAAGCTCTTCGGAAGCCAAGACCGAGTTTATGAGTTGACGAAGAGTTTGGTTTGGATAGATTTGTAGTCCTCTTTGGAAGATGGGTTGCAATCCTGACTCAAATTTCCTCTTCTTTTATTCTTCAGTAACGGTCATGAAGGGTAACACTTCCATTAATACCTCCCAAAATTTGGAGACGTAAGAGGTAATGGATTGCCCTTCTTTTTGCTCCAACCTGTCCCACTTCCTGCATATATCCTGAGTAAAATTTGGAGGCAAAAATTGATCATAAAACTTTTGTTTGAATTCAGCCCATGTAGAAATGGTGTTGCCGGAAAGCTTCTCGGCCAACCACCAATGAGCAGCAGTGCCTTTCATGTACATGCCCACATGTCTGAGTTTTGATGATTCTGAAAATTCTCCCTCATGAAAAGCAATTTCAAATTGGGAGATAAAAGATAGAGCTTTGGTAGAATCATATTCTCCATGAAAATACTCAAACTTAACTGTTTTGTCACCTGCAGTAAACTCTTTAGTCTTCTTCTTCTTATGTTGATGCGTTTCCTCTTCATCTCTCTCGATTGGTTGCTTATTTGCTTCATTAGTAGGAACATATCGCTCAATTCCATCATGAGGAGGGGCTGATTTATGAGTCGGTTCCTTGAGAAGACTTTCATGAGCTTTAATAGATGACCTGTGGGGAGGAGAAACATGTGCGGTAGAGGCATGATGAGAGGTAGCAGACGCCTCTTCTCTTTCCTGTCGCACAATAGATTTAAGCTTTGATGTTTCAGCTGCATGTTGATTCATAAGAGGAGGCTTTTTAAACCTAAGCCCTCCTTCCTTTCGAGTAACTACATCACCTTGTCCCATGAGGTAAGAGACAGCCATATCTCTTGGTTGAACCCCCAATTCCATGGCAACATTTTCCAATGCATCATTCACAAAAGGAGAATGCTTTGACACACGAGATACATGCCTTGGCTGTGAGTCTTCATGCATATCCTTGAGTTGTTTTTGCATCATACATAATTGCCTTTTGAGGTCTGCAATTTCAGCCTGCATAGCATCATGTGCATCACTCTGTATAGCCTTCTCCTTACCTCGGGATGGCTGTCCCATATATACATGAGTTGCATTTCCTTCCCTTCTAACATAAGATGGCTGTCCGGCATGTGCAATACCATCATGTGACCCAAGAAAAACATTTTCAGCAGTGTATTGTTCATGCATTTGAGTATCATCATGCACATTGTCTCCTCTTGGCTTCACATATGTACTCTTCCTTGGATTTACATCCCGTGAAGTACCTGTTTGGCTCGCCATAATGCTTAAGAATGCTAACAGCTAGTGTAAGCTAGATTAGGACCGTCTTCCACACAGAAAGGAGGAAGATCCTAGGCTCTGATACCAATGAGATTCCCCCGGTCGGGGTTGAGCACAATCTTGGCAAACACTTAAGCTATTAACATAATTAAACAATTTTAAATGGCGCAACACAATAGAGTAAGAAGCTGAATTTTATTTTTGCACACTGCACTAGGGCCGGAAAGGGCCGACCCCCCTTGTAATAGATTTTATTATCAAGGAAAACTGTTACAAGCCTCACGGGCATTCACATGCCAAACTGTTCAAGTGCATCCATGATCATGAAAACAGCATTGCAAACAAATTTGTCGTAGACGATGGAATCCATAGCTTCACTTGAGAGTAGCTTCGTTTCTTGATTCCTTGAAGCTTGTCAAACGCAGCTATGCTCCACTGGCATCCATACACATACACATGTGTGTGCCAGGACCGAGACATAGGAGACCATATTGACAAAGCATTCGAATCTCAAATTGAAAATTGCTTGCAAAATGCTCTTACCAAGTATTGGACGATCAATGTCGAGCTCCACCTCCGTGCGGACGAACTACAGCTTGAATGTGACCGTTTTCCACTTCCGGCTGAAATTAGGGTTTCTGATTTTTAGGGTTTAAAGCAGGTTATATGAGTCCAAAATTGGGCATTTTGGGCTCTTTAGATGCCTATGAGTAAGGGGCACAGCTTGGTATGGTTTCCTCCAAAATTAGGGTTTCTGCAAAATTAGGGTTTCTGAAAATTAGGGTTTCAGCAGAATTTGGGGGCGGTAGAATGGTTAGGAGACTCCATATTCATTTAGAAGAGAGAGATAGAGTGAAAAGGTGAGCAACTGGAGGCTTAACTGTGAAAGGAAGAATCTTCAAGCTTTCCATTGGAGCTGGGAGCAAGAGGGAATGAAAATCAGCACTCTCACCAAGCAAAAAGTTAGAGAGAATAACAAAAATAGGCTCTCTTGAAGGGGGGCGCCTATTTCTAGAGAGAGAGTGTAGAGAGAGGTAATTTTCAAAATGAGTAATAGCATGGTGGCAGGTCCTCATACTGCCACCCAGTCCATAACCATCCCTTTTTCCACACAAATTTAGTGGGAAGGGTGCCTGGACACTCGCCTAGCCGACCGGAAGGGAATTCTAGTCTATTCTTACTTATAGTTTGTCCGCCCGAGCTTTAATGAAGTGTGGACGCCCAATCTCACTTATAACTTGGGCGGACACACTTATTAAAGTGTGGACCTGCAAAACAAAGAATACATTGCTTTAACTCATAAAAGAGTAAAGTGGTGTACTTACCACCTGTCTACAGCCCACAAACGAGGTCAGAATACAGTTTCACTCGCACGGTTCACAAGAGGGCGTCCCCTACATGTGAACTACACAAACAAATCTTGCATGCAATCAAATAGTTCATGCAAAGACAGGATTTTTAACTTGCAAACATGTTATGCAAGGATGCATTGAACAGTCTCCCTATTCATTTAGCTTGTAGTCCGTGGTACCACACTCTGGATTTGGGCGCAGATACACAATCCCAACCCATATATCCAGCCTACTGGCTCTCGGTGTAGACATAAGTCCCCAACCATAAGATGCCACTCCAACCTACAGAACTCGTCCATAGGCCTGAAGCGCAGAGAATGCCCAAATAGTGACACTCTGTTGTCCTAGTAGAGGAACTGTTGTGGGCAGTGGATTCTGATGTGGATGTGTGTACCACAAAGAAATCTGTGATGGCTCTCTGTGAGGTGTCCTGTTGGAGCCGGGGCTGTCTCTCAGTATGCTGCCTCAACACTACATCCGTGTGTCGTCTAAGCTCCATCAAGTACATGCCCAAGCACCTCTGATCCTCAAACTGTATCACCCGTATGAGTGGTTTGAATCCCTCTCGAAAGAGGTAGTGGAATCTCCCCCGTATCTCATAGTAAGCCGGGTAACTTAACATATAATGGGCCTCATCCTCTACTGCTCTTGTGATGCATACTGTGCATGTCCTCTCCTGATCTGGGATATCCTCAGCTCTGCCAGTCTCTACTCTGAGGCGGTGGGAGGATACACTGAGTTGGCTGATCGTGATACACATAGCATGTGACATGTATATTTGTATGTATCTCGCAATCTCAAAGAATCCATCCTTGAGTGATCTTTGTAGAACTCACACTTCTTACCAATCTCTAACGGAGACGCCCATGTCTGGTGTATGTGTAGCCCGAGTAGATCTAACCGGATGATCCGGTTGATCTCCTCTCGTGAGAGATCAAGGTAGGGGGAATCTAGGGTATATTGAAACAAGGGGAGACAGTCCATCTATATGCCATGTGCATGAAACCACTCGACTACCTCAGAGTACCATGCATGTGTCGGTAATGGTGGTGGTCGTGTCACTGAGGAGTAGGGCAGTCCAGCTTGTTTCAATCACTCCCTCTCCCTCTCGCTGTATAATTGCATAGAGGACTCTAGTGCTAGTCGTGGGAGGCGATCTCTATCAAGCGTGTATACATGCTGAATATAAGTGACAGTCTGAAAAAGGGGGCCACCCCAAACTCTGCATGTAGAATGTCATGTGGTATAGATGGCTTACTCCTGATCATGCGTGACAACATCACCACCTGTAGCCTCTCTATGCTCCTCTAGTGATCCTTTCCTAGGCCTCGCCCCCAAAAGGTTGCACCATACATAGCCCTTGGTCATACTAGAGTATCAAAGAGCTAGCACTTAGTGCGAGGTTCTTGGAAATGTGCCTGGAAACAATCTCTACATACGGGCTAGGCAGGCGTGCCCCCACGCAAGTCGGTCAGTGACAGTTGTGGTCATGCAGAACAAAGGGCTTGTAAACGTGGCTCCTAGATACACATACTTCTGCACAATCTCCACTTAAGTGTTTCTGTAAACCCTCGGCTGAATCTGAGATCAAGACAATGTCGTCAGCATATAGCAATATGGGCACTACTGTCTGAGCCAATGGTGAACCTCTACCTCCAAAACTATCCACAAATATTGCAATCTCATCAATGTATAGGCCAAAGAGTGTAGGTGAGAGTGGGCAGCCCTGCTTAACCTCGTACTTGGCCGAGTACTGCCTCATATAGTGCCATCACACCCCATATCATTTCATGTGAGAATTGGAGCTCCTGCAAGCGTCCTATCAGACGAGATCGAGGGACGGAATTAAAGGCTTTGCGAAAATCCACAAAGCAGTAATACACATGTCTCTTTGAGGACCTCGCCTTCTCTATGATAGCACGTAGAGTAAAGATATGGTCCAGTGTGGATAAGTTTCTCATGAAGCCTCCTGAGCCTGATGTGGTGGGGTGGTTTGGGGGGGTGGGGGGGGGGAAGCTAGTGGGCATGGGACAATAGGTGGTAGCAGGGGCCGATAACTGCAGTGGGAGGTGATAACTGCAGTTGAGAGGCAATAAGTGGGTTGATAGGCTGGGCAGGCCATTGAGTTCGAACGAGCGACCAAGAGAGGCCTGGCTGACCATAAAGAGAAGAGGCGGGTGCTCATTTGGATGTGAAGTAGCCTGCTAGTGTGAATAGTAACCTTAGCAATTGTTAAAATTGCCAAGCAACGTGTGACGCCAGAGAGCAACGTGAAGGAGCGCTGATCCAGGATAAAGTGGCGTGCCGAGCAGGTGAAGGAGCACCGCATAGTAGGTGTGATGTGGCACCAAGCACTGCGAGCAGACCTTGGAAGCAGGTAGCACTGCAGCATGGCAAGATAGCGGACAGCACCAGTGTCTCCTACATAGTAACCTGGACCGGCAGAAACGGTCGGTTCGGACCGGGTTGGAAACGGTGTTTCCGAGTTTCCGCGAGGTTGGAAACGGCAAGAGACGGAGTTTCTTTTGAATTTATTAGACATGTAAAAAACATGCATAGAGACTTGAAAGCACTTGCCCTTGAGAACACTTGCCCTTGGAGGCTTGGGCTTGAGCCTTGAAGCCTTGAAGAATGGGCAGCCCGGCAGCCACCTGTGAGACTGGAGAGCAGGCTGCTGCAGAGTACAGGCCTTGGGGCCTTGTGGGGGCAAAGGCTTGAGCCTTAGGGCCTTGGCCTTGAGCCTTGGGCCCTTGTGTGGCAATGGGTGATAGGCGCAGCGTTCGTAGAATCGCAGGAAAGGAGGAGCGAAATGAAAAAATCGCACGCGGCCCCCCGTTTAAACTGCCCAAAAAAATGTACGGAAACGGCATTTCCGCCGGTCTACCGTTTCCGGAAACGGCCGAACCGTTTCCAGAGGGCGGAAACGCCGTTTCTGGTTACTATGGTCTCCTAGCTGTTCTAACATTGCCGCCCCATGATGCCAAGTAGCCATTGCCACTATCACCAGATGCTGAGGCGGGTGGGTGGGTTTGCTAGAGGAGTCAGCAAGTGAGAAGGCACCAAGACGTGAGTCTAAAGGGTGAGCAGAGGCGCAAACCAAGAACTGCAGCAACCAGAATGAGATGACGAGCAGCACGACTAGCCATTTTGGAGTAGGCAATGGCCTGAGAAAGGCAACAATGGGCAATACCAGAAGGCCAATGTAAGGCAGGCGCTGAGACTGGGCTACAAGCTGGGTAAGCGAGAGAAACAGGGTGTGGCAAGAATTTCAGGCAGCACAATGGTCTACCCACACACACAGACCTAGGAAGGGGGAGGAGTGATGGAAATTCGACCCCTTCCCCAGCAGGATCACCAGAATTGCTACATCTGTAGCGAACCTTGATGCCCAACAGTTTAGGAAACCAAACAAAGATGATGTCATATTCTTCCATTGCAGTCGCCTTCACTCCCATGTGCATATGGGATAACTGACACATCCTCTCTCTCCTCTCTCTTCAAACCCATTTATAACTCATAAAGCAGGCAACTGACCCCTCTATGCCAATCGCCTTCTTTGATTACGTTGATGTTCAGTACCTGGCACTTGGTCCGAAAACTGTGTAGGACTCCGCACCATTGACTATCTGGACAGACCATCCTTCCCTATTGACGACTGGTGAGTCGGTGACTAGTCCCTTAGTGCACATCTCTAACCCAAAAGTACCCAAAACTTCCTGCACTTTTTCTACAGACCTGTCCACCAGCTCAGCCATAATTCCCGAGATCCATGGCTATGATAGATGCTTATAGATTTTGACCATTTCTATGAGAGATGCTCATGGAGATTTCAGGGTATCCACATTGGGGTTCACACCCATGGATCAGATGGACTCCCACACTCGGGTAGATGCCCACGGCGAGGCTTGCTCAGGTGTATACCCATGACTTAGTTCAAATTAATGGAGAACAAGATTTGGAAGATGGGCGACTGTCCAGACAATATTGCATTAACATTAAGCATAATTACTTGAACATGACTTGCATGTGTGCACTTGATTTTTAATGTGGGCATTTCTTGGTTTTCAATGCGTGATTCGTCAATGAGGCAGAGCACGCTCAGGAACCCCGTGGATGTGTGTGCATGAACCTGTTTGAGGTCTAATAGGTGTATTTTATGGGTATCACGTGTAGTAAGCATAACCTCAATGCCCATTTAATTATTAATATGAAGTGCTACTACCAATGAGGAGCCCCTCCACATTCATTTCTCTGAGGAGGGTGTTAAAACAGCTTTGTCTGATGTAATTTCTTTTAATCAAAAGATATCAGCAGAAAAGAAAAAGTTAGCCTTCTTTCCCACTCTGCAGATTTTATTTTTGGTTGCTTTTTTATGTCATACGTGATATTTGTTGCATTGTCTCATAAACCCTCATGGTTTTTCCTGGACCATGGCATGTAAGTTTCAAAATGTGAAGTTCTCTTTGGATACTTACGGGCACTATCAACAACCTTTGCATACCTTTGATTCAACACACTCTTGTTTAGGCATTTAACATAACTAACTTCACAATTCAATATTGGTGATTCTGCACAAACCTTGGTCAACAACCTTGAGTGGCTTGCCTTTGCAAAAATCCCACTTAATAATTTTTGAATCCAAGCCCCCAGTCATCACTGTATTGATGCAAAAATGGAAGTAAGTCAAACCTTGAGGCTGTTATGGTCTTCAAACTAGACTTATCTCATTGACAAAATTGTCATCACATAAAGGAATCAGCACTGAAAAAAAATTGGCTGATTTTGAATGATAGATATATAAACAAAGAAATTTCCACAGAAATTACTTTTCTTGCCATTAGAGCAAGTATATGATTGGAGACAGAGAACTGTTCAAAAGAGACTTAAAAGCTAATAGGGAGCACTAGCTTTTGGGCACCTTATTTAAGGATTTTACATTAAGATATCATATACTTCCAAACATGATGTAAACATTAGCTGGAGTGCTGTGTAAACAGCCAGCAGCAGAACTTTGTCTGAACTGTATTGAGAATTTCAAGCTCCTTACTTACATTCCCACGGACGATGAGGATGGAATTGTACTGTGCTGCAAATCTGAAAGTGTGTGAAGGTCCCTGCTGATTAAACACGACAAATAGAAAGTAAAATCACACCCTTTATTGTTTCCATAGCCAGCTTGTGAACAAATATAATGCAAATGCACAGCCACCCATTGCTTCTCGCTGCATTGATGTAGGTATTTCTTTCAAAGATAACTGACTCAAGGATACATTTTTATGAATCCCACGTAGCGTCTTCAGTAACTTATGCCTATGTAAATCAATAACCTGCAAAAATATACCGAGATAGCAGATATCAGGGCAGCCTGAAGATCATTCTTACTTTAGATACTTTGAAACAGGTTCCTCTTTTTTTCTTGCAAGGAAGAAACTTCTATAAAGTAGAACATAGCATACGAGGACAGAGTTCTTTAAAAAGGACTGTTGTTAGTCGTTGTAGCTTTGGAGGATCCCTGTATCTTACCCCAAACGGAGGGTAGTATCTGACCAGATACTGCAAGAGACTGCATACGAAAGTTCTAAGGCCTCTATACAAGAATCTCTCCAAACCTGCCATGCAGTATGGTCTCCCCATCTGTGTCCACAGCTGAGTGATGACGTTAGAGTGACTTGGAGACACGCCTTGAGGAATAGTCTGAACATTCAGCAGAGGCTCTGTCAGAGTAAATGGCATGATCCAGAGGTTCCCCTCATAGAAAGCCCAGACTCCTCAAGCCAGGCCACTGCACCCTCAGTGAAAGGAGTCAAATCTCTCCCATACTCTCTGAGCCTCTATGCATCTCCACACACACAATGATGAATGAACACCACGCAGAACTGCATCTAGGGCACTCCAAGGCGGTACAGTGAAAGTGTTACAGCCTCATGGATCTCCTAAACGCAAAAATACAGGTGATTAGTACAAACCCCCTAAGGGGGTGCAGGCCAGCTCACCACATCAATAACACTTCTTGATACTTCCTCCTAAGGCTACTAAAAATGTAAAACACATGTCTACACCAATCCTACCCCAAATAAGATCTTGAGGCTGTCGTAAGTGTAACACACTCATCCATGACAATCCTACCTCAACTTAAACTATGCCTGTAGCAACTCAATGCGTAAAATCATACCTGCATAAGGCTATCTAGATCTTGAGTATAGCGACCACAGCTAGATCCTGTGACCCTCAGTCGAAAATACAAGAGGATAGTCTTGAGAAATGCTACATTTACCTAGAATAGTACCATTTCTCAAAAGAAAAAATAATCCCACAACGAAGTTGCTAAACTCTCCCAAGGAATCGACCATACACCCATTTCCACCTTTGTATCTGCGCACTAGAAACTCAAGTTCCATCCAGCAGATAAAATCCCTGGATGATCAAGTTCTATCAAAGAACCATGACTCTCATAGAGGAAGGGATAGTATCTCTCACCTCGAAATCTGAGACGGAACAAAGGTGCATCCAAAATGTGCCCTAAGAAAGCCTACTATCATCAAGATCCTACAAGAAATGTCATCTGCAAAGAATGTGATTGTGGATTGAAAATGATCGGAGAGAGTGTTATGTAGTTGCTTGGTATTTGCAGCTATGATTGGGTCTATGTTCTGGGTAAAGTGGTTTAGCTTTACCAAATGCGGCTAAAGTAGTTATGCTTTATTAGACACTTGTTGAAGCTTCTTTGCTTCACAACGACAGTTCTGAGGGATCTTGATGTGCGCACATATACTTTGTAGAGGTCCAGACTCACAAGAGATCTTGCTCATGCTCATATTGAGATCAATGGTTTCCTTGTATAGATTTATTCTCCCGAGAAGGTTCAGCTTGTATGCCGGAAGAGGTTCAGCTTGCTAGCAATATTTGGTAATCTTTTGGAAAGCTTACAAGCTAAGGAGTGATGGATTTGTACGCCGTATATGGGGTAGGTGGTATGGGATGCCAAGATTTATCACATGTGTGGATTTATAGGTTTCTGTCGAGGCAAATGTTTTAGCCTCTAATGGGATAGTTATCCAGAACTCACGTTTACTGAATAGTCAAACTGATGTTTTACTCACCTTGGTTATGGGGTAGGTGTTCTAGCCTCTGACGCGGAAGATGTTCATCCAGTTTTGTTGGCCACACCTCTGATGTGGCAGATGTACAGTTTATTGGCTACGCTTTTGACGTGGCAGATATCCAGGTTATCAGCTTTACTATGGGACTGTGTAACAGGGTATTGACTAATGGGGTTATCGTAGTTCCACCCGGTTCTACTAGTAGAGTGTTGGTGTTGGCAGATTTCGCTTACATCTTCATTACCTTGACACAGTGGGTTGAGTTGGTGCTTGAAGTTTCTGGATAATTTAATCCGTTAGAGTTCGACTGAAATAGGTTCCTACTCATGCTCATTTGTTCTGAATCTGTCTAGCAGCAGAGAGGATATACCAGTTCTGGTGGAACATTGCACGTGTTCAGCACCGAGAGATCATTTGATTGATCAGGATCTACCTATGATGATACCGAACAGGTTATGTTTGGTATAGGTGTCAACCCGAATTTTCCCTTGAGAATAAGGACTTGAAGATATAGTTCTAGGTGCAGATTGCCCTAGAAAGAATTGACCTCTACATTCAATTACACAATTGTGCATTTGACAGATGTTATGGTACAGAAGGAGGATTATATCAAGAGTTCTGGTTTGGGCACGGTCTTTCAAAGGTCATTTAAGATGAGTGTGTTCAGATATCTGATAGTTCTGCGGTTCTGAGAGAGAGAAGGCATTTTTACCCCCTAGGTACGAGGAATTACCTAATCCAAACAAGATAGGTAATTTAGTTGGCTACGATAATTGTCTCTATGATGTCAAATTTTCCTATTCCTCAGGAATTGGATTTAGGGATTGTTATATTCCTCACGACTCTGCTTTGAGAGTTCCTCATGACTCTGGTTCAAGAGTTGGTCCAACTTTGGCTCCACTTAGATGGTTGTATGAACAGTGGCTGGAGATCTAGCTAGTTTCTATGAGAGAGTTATGAGTGGAGAGATTACACGTATGAACCATCATGGAGTCAATTGTCAGATGACAGAGTTATGAGTGGAGAGATCACACATATGAACCAGGTCATGGAGTCAATTGTCAAATGTAGTTTAAGTTTCCCTTGTTGCTCAGTCTTTCATGTCAATAGAAAGACATGTTGGGAGTTGAGGACAGCATTGTGCTTCCTCAGGAGTTTGTTGAGGTCGAGGACTTCTCTTATGTTCCAAGACTTGTGTTGGGAGACAAATGCTAGTTTATAGCATAGGATCTCCGAATTTCTTAGACAAACTTTGTTCCAAGAGTGGAAACGTCTGAGGAGGAGAAGTATGTAATGTACCTCATTGCTAATCCTCGGATTAGTGGCATCCAACAAGGTTAGGGGAGCCCTCGGATTAGGAGAAAGCAGGCTAATATGGGTGGCTAAGGTTATTATTAAAAAATCCATGTGTGCTGGTTGTTTATAACAGTTTGGTTATTTATAGCAGCACGATTCACTACATAAGTGAACCATGGGTTATTGTTGTTGTAACCTCACTTTTGGTAAGAGTTCGACCAAAACTCTAACAACGTATGTGGCAAGCATAGGACGGCATGCACAAGGACTGGCATGGATATGTGGGAGTCAGACCTTAGCACCTAGCTCGGGGGTGGCTCGAAGCATAGAACCTATGGTTAGGAGGTGAGCTAGCGTGCACCCCAAGGGCTCAAGGGGTTTGTACTAATCACCACTCGTATTTTTGCATTTAGGAGAGCCATGGGGTTGGAACAGAAAGCTTGCCAAAAGTTAACCGATAGTGCTCCATGAGATTTTAGCTGGTGACCACCTAGATTCTGTGATAGCTCCAAAGTCTCCTCCAAAAGACAACTTAGCGAAAGAGACACGGTGAATCTTCAAATATAGGCGTCTGGTAGAAACCGGCTTCAGAGATATAATCAAACTCTAGTGCCCATTCTTTATAGTGTAGTCAAAGAATAATCTGGAATGTCCTCTCGGCATTTATCCATCCCCACTCACCTAATCCCACTACAAATATTTGATGGAGTACCCAACCATATAGCCGCAGTTGCCGCTATGATCCACCAACCATATGGAGAGGAGAGCCTATGTTCGGTGCTAAATGCTTACCTTGTCGAATCATGTGTAAACTTCGCTGAAGAGCCACCAAAGCAACTTCCCATTGTGTGTGTGCTAGCCTGTCGCCCGGATCCTCACTCCATTGTCACACCAGAGAGCTCCATGTCAACGGGGTGTGATGGAAGAGCTAATACCACCTCGATGGAGGCAAGGAGAAGATTCCAACACCCAGTTCACTCAAGAAAGAAGCAATGCAAAAGACACTCATATAATGAGGGAACCCAAATCACTCCCATCCAGGCGAGCTTCCGTCAAGCACAATGCATGCAAAAGAGTAGAGGGTGAAAGAGAAGAGAGCTCACACAAATTTTATTGCAAAGGGAATGACTTGTATTGCTTAATGTGATAATTGTTTTTATACAAGTGGCTACTGTTCACACCTGGCCAACCATGACTGAAAATAGTCTAAAGCAAGCATATACATGAAGTCCTTGACTTCCCCTAGGGCCTAATTCACATTAAGCTTATGGTAAGGTCGCTTTATATATTCCAGCACCGTCTTATAAAAATAAAGCTTTCTTTACAAAAAAATGGAGCAACCACCTTACAAAAGTTTGGACAAGGCAAAGTCATGTTAATCGGAGTGGTTAACCTCTATACTAGTGCTTCCAACACTGAGCAGCAATCATCAAGATGTATACGTGATCCATGAAGACAGTGGTGGAGGTTATGGATCACCGAGTTACCACGGAGTTCAAACCCTCTGGAGAGCAGCCAGCCTGCCATTCTGCTCAACATCCTGTTTCTTAGACTCCCCTATCGAGTAGCATAGGCACTAATGCACTAATAGAGCAAGGGTCTCGGCCCTCTTTCCCGTGCTGAGTCCACCAAGGTCAAACTCTCAGAGATCTTGCAAGAAACTATATCATTAGAGTAGATGCAGTCCGAGACTCTCACTCTCAGAGGGTATTCACTCCAACATGGAGAGTAAAGCCGTCCCTCTGACATAGAGAGTAAAGCCGTAAGACCACTAGTGAACGGTACAAGGGAGTGGTTCCTCCTGTAGGTTGATAGAATTTGTGCCAGAAATATTTTGAGTGGATGAGTGGGCCTTGACAAAGATGGCACTACCTGCACATGATTATACAATGTTTATACACAAGAATCCAATTTTTTATGCACTGCACAATAAAGCACAAATAATTAATACACTCCACACACAAAAAAATCAGACATATGCTCGAAATCTCACCTATCTTTACAAAACCATACAGTAGCTTAATCCTAGCATTCCTCTCTGACTTTATCCTTTGAATGCTAAGAACCACAACCTTCATGGAAATTATTAACCTCCTAGCCAGTCCTTCCATCCAGCCAAAATTTCAAAAATAAAAAATAAAAAAAATCTGCAATGTAGTAAGACCCACTACAATTTGACCCAGATAGAGGAAGGTATGACTTTATCCAGCTAAAGCCCTTGGCACATGGATCAAGCTATTTGAGGATGTAGACTGTTGACAACTTGGATAAACATGTCGATTAGGGCATGAGGATTCAATATTCTAAATAACATGCCAGCAGCTTACTTTGCTCTATTTCCTTTCTGGTTTTTTCTCAAGATAACATGCTAGGAGCTTACTTTGTTCCGTGTCCTCTACTTTTTCTCAAAAATCTTCCGCAACGTCGTCAGCTCTGAAGCCATGTGCAAACTTCAAACCAGATCGACGGGATAAAAATTACTGGGTGGGTTGTTTATAAAACAGATAAGCAAGAAAAGGACTTTTCCTGACATCTCTATAGTATCAAGGAAAAACCCATTTCCCATAATTCAACAACACCCTTGAGTCAGCAAACATTCACCCCTTGCATCAAATTAGAAGCTCAGCTCAAACTTCAAACATGATAAGTCATCATTATTGAAATTGGTGGTGTGTTACAATAAAATGGTCATCAAGTAGCTTATATGTCTCGTAAGTTACTGCCCGCTCGATAATACCAACGACATGACTTGTGAACAGCCAGAGAGATTACCAAGATTGAAAGCTTCTACTTAAATGAGTGATAGCATTGCCTTTTGGAAAATATTTGAGAAATCATCCCCATCTCTCTCAGTCCTCGCCATGCATTTGGGAGAGGACTTAATTCATGGACCAATTCTGAGCGAATCATCACCAGGCAAATTCTCAGGATACTTTTTAAAATGAGCAGCCCGAAGAGAGTGTGCCAATGTTCGCATACACCTCTCTAAAAACCTCAGAAAAAATGGCCAGACTTTTGCATCTTATCAAAGCCGAGTGTACCACACCACTTGAAGATCTGTGTCTCAAATATGATCTTGTGCAGTCAACATTCCATATAGATCATAAATTAATATTCTTCTTCATTTTTTGGGTTTTAAATAAACAAGAAATGTATCGCTTTTTGTACCTTGACCTCTCCACTGTCATCCGCTGCTGCAAGATAGCTTGCCTTTGGATTCAAAGCAACCTTGCATGACACATATCTATTTATGCTTAGACAAATGCTTTGATCATATATATCTGCCTTTTGATGTTGATATATTTTACTCTTTATTGAACAAAACAAAACGAGAAATTTACAAAAAACTACATGGATCATAAGTTGCAAATTCAGAAAATACATTTTCGATTTGTTTTGGAATGTGTGTTACACTGAAGGTGGACAAGTGTATCACTTCAAAGAAAGAAAAAGAAGCCACCAAAGCTGGTGTGGGTGAATTTCTGGAACTGTGCAAGATGTACCTGGTTTATCTCTTCGCTATTAAAATTGTATTTCATTACTGCTCCCCCCAATGATCCCTCCAAACAACAAAAAAAGACACCCAGTTCAGCCAGTGAAAGAAACAACCTTCCCTCAGCACCCAAAAAAAAAACATTAACAGACTGCTGAATATACCAATCGTATGTCAATACAATAAATTGATGTTCCAGCAGCAGCATATAAGACGTCAGAGCTTGCTGTTTCAAAACGGAAGGTTCAAGAATAAGAATCAGACACTATCTTGAACATTAAGATACCTCACAAACAAGATAATTCCTCCATGACAAAACATGACTTCAATTATCATGTAGTATAGCCTATAGGTGTACTTAGTCACATGGATTTGTGTGTGTGTTTTCCACATGCATCATTCTTTTATACGATTCTTATCATGCATGTTTTTATCTCACGATAAGCTTTAAGACAACAGATGAATACTTTTGCAACAACTTCTGCCCCACCCAGTTGCATCCATGCTGTGAGAGTTTGCAAATCCTGCACTCAAGATCCCTTTTCTATTCCCCATCATTCTCAACATTTATTAATGTGATAGGAGAACCATCATATTGACTTGACAACTCACGCCCACTGGATTTCAGTTTCACCAAAGGCAAAACTTGTTATGAATCAAGGTAGCCAAGGTCACCAATTCATCAACCAGCCAAAGAAAAAAACAAACTTACTTAACCAAAAGCCCTGCAGCTCAATCTTTAGAGTTCATGGTGATAGAATGTGCAGCGGAAGAAGGGAAAGTGGAAACACAGGAGAGAGAGTGTGAGAGAGAGATGGAGAGGAAACACAGGTGAGAACCAGCTCTCAATATCATCATCCAAAGGAATACATGTCCCGAGCAAGAGGGGTGAAAACCTCGTATGTGAGGGACTGCAGCAAACAATGCTAAGCAATCAATGAATAATGAGGGAGGCAAGCCAACTATATATATGCCAACATGAAGGCAGCCAACTAGGAAAAAGATCCTCCACGACTAGGGAAAAAGTGCCCTAAGACTCAATAAAATGGGGATAAAATATGGGTAAAATAGGTGAGGGGTGACCAGCCCCTATAGCTAACATGGTCAGCCCTAGAGGCTAAAATAAAACACCAAACAGGAAGTCAACAACAACAGAGAGATGATGTCTAACACCCCCTCTCAGCACCAGATGTTGAGTGAACTCCAAGAAGCCAGAGACGCCGTCCTCGATCAAAGATGAAAGACTGCAGAAACAGGTACCAGGAAAGCTCCACAAGCAATCTCCTCAACAACTCAGCTACAAAAGCAACAAAACAAGCTGCCAGGTACACCGCTCCTCTGGAAGAAAACAACCATGTAGGTTGCGACGTGCTGCTCCAAATAATGGTTCCAAACCCAAGTGTAAGAACAATCCCCAAAATCGTATGTTGTGTATCCAGCCTGGAGAAGGTATGAAAAACCTCAAAAACAACCAAGATCAGATCCTGTAGATAATCAATCCTCGGAGAAGCAGGCTGCTCCTCACTTGAACCCTCAAAAGAAAGAGTCAATCTGCTCCAACTCTGTACCAAGAGTAGCCAAATGCTGTACAAAAGCATCCTCTCAAAAGGTCACCATCGCAAGATGTAAAGACTCCGTAGAAAAGATAGGGTCCATCTGCTCAAACTCCGTACCATGAGTTGCCCAATGCTGTACATAAGCACACTCCGCTGAGGTGGGCATCGCTAGATGAAAGGACTCCACATCCCCCTCTGAAAAAATGATGTCGTCAGACTGGTACAAGCCCAACCTAATTCTAATCCAAAAAACTCTGAAAGTATCACTGTGCCCCAAGCACGGTTAGCAACCACTATCCAAAGCATCCCACTGGGTCCAAAAAACCATCCTCCAAAACAACAAGCCTGCACACCGCATCAAACTGGCAGGGGGAGGCGCATCCTCAGAAGCATCACAAAGACAGGAAGAGGTAGACTCCTCACAATGAGAAAGGGAAGCAGGAATATAAACTGCAGTGGTAACAAAGTCCTCAAAAGCATCACTCAAAGCAGAAGACTGTTCCATAAGTAGAATCAACAAAAAATAAGTGATCCATGCGAAAGGATCACACCTCACAGGCAAAACACCCTCCTTTCTCCGCAAACACTGCAAACAACACAAGCTCGGACAAAATAAACTCTGCTCAGGATCTCTAAAAAGATCACTACTCTCCTCCAAAATCTGTAAACTCCTATCAGAAAAGAAAGTCTCCACAGATACAAAACAGCTCCCGAAAACTCATTCTCAAGTGAAGTAGCTGGAGTAGGGGCCCCTCTGAGTGTAGAAAACTCCTATGGGAAGCAAAACGCAGCCAAAAACACTGCTATCCAACAAAAATAACACTCCACCGCCAACAGAAGGCAAGGAACATAAAGAAACACAGTAACTGTGTAGGCCAGGAACAAAACACAGGTACAGATGCTCCAAAATCAGCAAAACGCTGACTGAAATCAGAAATTCAGTATCCTCCTCAAGTACCAAACTGCCTCCAAAGCCACAATCCAAACAAAAGGCCCCCTCTGTAAGTGGTCTGCATCCACTAGAGAAAAAATCGCAGCCAAACAAGGGCTACAAACCTGAAAATTCAGGCCAACCAATGTCCACACCTCCTATGAGGGAAAATGCTAAAGAGAAGGTACCTTTGGGTCCAACGGGAGGAGCCCAGGTGAAGTAGAGCTACCAGCAGGATCAGTTCAAAAAAATGCAACAACCATGGCTGCAAATCTGAAAACGCAGAGGTATTCAGGGCAGTAGAAAGGGAAAATTTTGGAAACGCAGAAGAAATAGGTACACCCAAGCCCAGATCAGCAAATCGGCAACAGAAAACCTGTAGGAGAAAAAACGCGACATATAGGCTGCTGCTGTCCTGCACAGAATAGGCGGCCAGCACTACAAGGGGGGTAGATGCTGAAGAAAACGCTGAAAAACTGTTTGTAGAAACCACCTGTAGAAAAACGCAGCACTCTAGGTGCTGCAGCCTTGAAAACACAGCAGAAACCAGGTGGGGGGAAGTCTCAAGAGGTCAAACCGGCTATGGATGACCACGGGCTACAATGGAGAAGCGCCTGAAAGAGGCAGGCGACCAACAACAACCTGAGAGAAAAAAAAACGCAGATTTGTCCACCTGCAGAAAAACATAGCTAGGAGGGAGATGAGGGAGCATCCAACACTGAAGATCATCGGTGCTCTAATACCATGATAGAATGTGCAGCGGAAGAAGGGAAAGTGGAAACACAGGAGAGAGAGTGAGAGAGAGAGATGGAGAGGAAACACAAGTGAGAACCTACTCTCAATATCATCATCCAAAGGAATACATGTCCCGAGCAAGAGGGGTGAAAACCTCGTATGTGAGGGACTGCAAAAACAATGCTAAGCAATCAGTGAATAATGAGGGAGGCAAGCCAGCTATATATATGCCAACATGAAGGCAGCTGACTAGGAAAAAGATCCTCCACGACTAGAGAAAAAGTGCTCTAAGACTCCATAAAATGGGGATAAAATATGGGTAAAATAGGTGAGGGGTGACCAGCCCCTATAGCTAGCATGGTCAGCCCTAGAGGCTAAAATAGCACACCAAACAGGAAGCCAACAACAAGGAGATGTTGTCTAACACATGGCACAAGTATTCTTCCATGTATACACTTGGAATTCCCTTATACCTGTCTAGGTACTTTGGATGGCATTGGGCAAAGAATTTGGAGTAATATGGAGAGAAGCTTGTAGAAAAGATGTCACAGACGTGACCGTTTGGCATTGCATTTGCAAAGCATTGTCATAGGTCAAATCATATCCTTTATTTTCTACGATTATCTAATACTCATTTATGCAAATGTTTCCTTGATACTTGATCATAGGTTCAGAGACAATGTTTCCTTAATATTATGATTATAGGTCAAATCATATCCTTTATTTTCTACGATTATCTAATACTGATTTATGCAAATGTTTCCTTAATACTTGATCATAGGTTTAGAGACGATGGCCACTTCAATCACAAGTACCATCTAAGGAGTCTATCAGTCAAAAAGCAATGTGTGACACCTTTTTAAAATGAAGTGCCTGCCCAAGTCACTCATAAAGAAGGTTTTACAAGTTTTTCTACAACATAACTGACGGAGTTTTCCCTGTTCAAGTCAGCACGTAAAAATGTTAACAAACAAAGCACACCACTCGTCCTCAGCCTACGTAATTCCGGGTGTCCCCGGCTCCTCAAGACGACACAAAACAAGTCAAACAGACAGCAACAAAACATGCACTTGCTCGGGCATAAATCCAGTGTCACACTCTCTTATGCTAGTGCAACACACTCATGTACAAATCTCCATTCACAATGCTTTACCATCACAAGCTCGTTTAACACTAGATCCAGGAGTCATACCACTTAATCAAGAGGACCGGGGAGTTGTACCACTTAGTCCTACTGCTTCTTTTGATCCAGAGGACCGGAGAGTCGTACCACTTAGTCATCCTAATGGCACAGATCCAAGAATTGTACCGCTTGATCTATCTTGCCACTAGGCTCGAAGAATAGTACCGCTTGAGCTTCTAGCTAACCATTGGAGCTAACACACCTAGACTCCGGGGATCGTACCACTTGAATCCGCTAGTGTAAACATATTCATGGATGACTAGCCGACAAATAACTTTTCTAAACAAAATAAAAATTATTACATAGATAATCGGGGACTAATGGTCACATGACTTACCCTCCTTATACATTTGTTGTCCTCATGGAACTAGTGGGCCATCAATGATCTAAAGCCAGTGCAGCCATCCAGATAACTTGGGCTCTACCCTCACCTACTTCTTTGTGGGAGGGCAATCACGGAAAAGCATTGTCCAGAACCCCAAGCAGTTGGACATGGGTGAGCCCGACGTTGAGGAACCGTATTTCCAGTTTGTAGAAATAGATGATTTTGAAGAGGTTTCTTCTTGAAAAACCTCCACATGTCAGAGAGTCCTCACTATTGAGAATTCACGGAAGAATCCAGATATTATTGCATGAGTCTAAGAGTAGCTTGATGAGGTTGATTTCATTCATGAATCATAAAACAGAATAAGACTAGATGATGAATTTTTTCAATCATGTAAGAGCCAAGGCGTCATATTCCGGATACTGGTAACCTTGGTTGAGAACCAATTTCAGTACTCAAGGATTCTTTTTGTATATTCCCCCTGTTTAATAGATTTATATGCAGTGTGTCTTGGTGGTATGGAGACGCCAGGGTTTCTGCATGTGAGGTCTCTTTATGCCTCCATATCTCTAGCTCAGGGATGAATATACATGTGAGTGTGGTCACTTCTCAAGGTGTCTTGACAATAGCAGCTACCATGAAAAAGAATTCCTGTTGGTTATGGTCAAAATAGGGTAATTCCTTAGTGCTTACTAGATAAGGTAACTTCCTAAGTGATCATAGGATTCATTACACAACCTCTCATGGTGGTGGCCAACTGATGTTTGAACTTGTGCCCTGTGTACAAAGAATCTGCCTCAATACTATATGAGAGAGAAGATACGTTTAACAACTTCTAGGTCAGCAATCATGAGTCTAAAACCATATGGTTGTGCTCTTGGTTAATTTCTGGGGAAAAAGTCATTTACTTACTTTAGTATAAGGCTCTAGATGTGGACAAGGTCCCACTTGTCGAGGGTTTGTCATGACCAAACCCTCTGTAAGATCCCCTAAACACAAGACAAAAGCCTAGTTAAACCAAATTAGGTTCTGCAAGCTCAAGCTCACCACCCAACCGTAGATCTAATACGTTGGATTATCCTCAAGCATAGGACTCAAGCCTCTCGTCCATACAGACTCACACCAGTCAGCCTTAGTCATACCACCAAGATCTACTCTGAGGGGCCAATCGGTAGATTTCCTCCGTCCAACTATGGATTGGCAAGAGTGGGTTTACTAACCATCGTGATAGTACAATACAATACCATAACCCAGCTCATCCCACTTCTATAGTCACTTATTAGTAATTAGCTATAACTTATGGGGCTATTACTTATGAGCAATGACCCTTATTATCAGCTTGCTTTTCCTAATCCCTGAGTCCCTAACCCCCAAATTAGGCCAAGTAACCTTATGGTTTGCATCACATACATACCATACTTCCACTCCTCAAACATTTACTTACGTCCTCGTAAATGAAGTCAAGGAGTCTATGATTCAGACTAGCCACTCTCTCCCACATTGAGTCCTCCAATGCCCTATCTTCCCACTTAATCTTATATTCAGAAATCAACTTATTTCTAAGCTTCCTCTCGGTAAAATCTACTATTAACTCCAATTCATGTGAGACAAAGGACAAATCCTCAACCTCAATCCACGCATTGGTGCTTCATCTCGTCTAGTCCTATACTAGTGAGTTTCATGCATGTGGGTTGGATATGGGAATCGGTCCCTTTTCTACTAAGTGCATCGTCCACTAGGTTGGCCATGTTAGCATATATCATCTCCTGTTTTGGTGGCTTTTCTGGTGTCTACGGGGCCCATTTCTATGCTCTGGCATTCCCCATTTTTTCCCTATTTTTTGGGCCTTTGATGTGGGTTGCCCACCCTTTTTATATATATGCTGCCCTCTTCCTCACTTTTTCATCATTCCTTGATCATCCTTGATCATTCTTTCTTGATCACTTTGGTGAGCACCTTCAGCCCTTTGCCTACGGAGTCCACTCCTCGCCTACGGGCTGGTTGTATCCACTCTTTTCTTGAGCATTAGTGCATCAGTGTTTTGCTGTTTTCTCTCATCTCTCTTGGAGCTTCAGCGTTTTTGTCATTCATCTACATCTTCCCTCTGCCCTTTGACATGCTATCAAAGCCCAGAGATGTCTAGACCTAGAATCATTGATTGGTGATGATTTTCTGCGTTTTCACACAAACTCGGTGGCTGTACGGCGGTACGCAGTGGTTCATACCTGTGTTTTCTTCTCCGGAGGGGCAGATCTGCATTTTTGTGTTTTTTTTTCTCCTCTCCACTTTCTTTCTATCTTGCCTACCCTCCCTACCAAGGTGGAAAGGTACGGTAAGGTACGCGCGTATTCAGGTACAAGTTGAGATTTTGAGGTAAGTTAAATACGTAAGGTCTGTAAAAACATAAAAAATATACTATATAGTGTTCATATATATACATAAAAATGAATGAAAAAACAAATCATTTATGAACATTCAACAACAACACAAAATGAGAGCTCCATCCGTCAACATATTTCCTTTGCTATCATACTCATAACTCTAGCTTTGCAATGGCGACCGTACCGGCTGGCACAGCATCATCATCATCTCTCGTTGCAATGTCTGTATCAATGAGAGGAATGACTGTGTTAGCACTTTGCATAAGTCGACTAAAATTGGCGACAGCAACCAGCCCAAGGTTTTTTTTGGCCCAAAATGTTGAACTGGCACATACTTGCCAATGAGGTGATAGCTCAAGTGGTGGTGGTGTTTGCCTAGGACCAAGAGGTCTTGGGTTCAAAACCCCCCTTGGTGCTTCCTCGGCGGCATCGCATACGGGAATCCGCGATCTTCATAAGCTTCCAAAGTGCAAGTGAAGAAAGAGCAAGCCTAGGTCTCTAATTATGGAAGAGGGCTGAAAAACTAGGCATGCTTTTGACTTATTATTTTTAAAAGCGAGAAACCTGAATTTTAGGGTAAGTGTCCAAATAACACTTTTACATGCTTTTTCTAGACACCATGTTTTTTTTTAATTAATTTTCTGAACATGCATGTCTACCTGCCCATGTTTTCACGTGTGCGCCTGCATGCCTCTGTTGTACAGATAGAAGCGCTATGCTCTATGCAAGTGTTGCCACGTGGATGCACCACCTATAAAGCCAAGTAAGCTGGCTGCAGCACGTTAAGACCCTAGATATCCACGTGGTTATCCTTAAATTTTTCTTAATTATCATTAATTATTTCAACTTATCAAAAACCATTATTTATCCATTAATTCCTTATCAAAAGTCATCAACATGATATTTCCACTCATTTGAAGTCATTCCCAACCATTTTCCAAAGTTTCATAATTTTCGATATTGGAAGCATCGTAACCCATCGTGCTTGTTTTTAGCGTGTCTTTAGTAGGAAGATGTGTTGTCATTCCTAGAACTCCACATTTGAATGGATAATTATCTTGGACTAATGACATAAGTTCATTAACTTTGTATCCCAAGGCCTAAACTTTGAAGTGGTGACATTAGGGATCATATGATGGAACACTAGATGTCATGTGCACCTCTTCACATGAAAAGAAGGTTATAGGTTACCCAATTCCCACTTTCGGTCATTATTGCATGTGAGTTTGAGAGCCCTATGCCATATTACCATTCCTTTGAGTGATTTGCACTTACTAGAGCCCAAATTCATGGATTCCAAAGCAATTCCAACACAATTTTAAAATTCATGAAGAAGAAGATGCAATCTTTGATTTGCGGTGCATAATCATTGAGATTATCAATCTAAATACCAATCAGCCTAATTGTCCCATACCACCAAGACCTGTCCCAAGGGACCATCAATAGACTGTCTACATCCAACTATGGACTAGCAAGAGTGGGTTATCACTCATGTCCCGAGTACCACCATCACGATAGTACAATACAATACTATAATCCACTCTATAGGCTCATCCCACTCATATAGTCACTTATGAGTAAAAAATAGCTAAGACTTATGGGATTATTACTTATGAGACTTGACCCTTATAATCAGCCTGCTTTACTTGGTCCCCGAGTCTCATAAACCCAAAATAGGCCAACTAACCCTATGGCAACATCAGGTATATGACATCACTCAAACATCCCAATGTTTCAAGTGTGGACAAGGTCCCACTCATGTATCCAATGCTCCAAGGTCTCACTCAGGCATTAGAGCCCTTGATTTTGCTAAATAAAAGGAAATTCCACCAATGTCTTACAGGCTACAGACCATGGACAAGAAATAGGTAAGGTATACACTTCCCACTCGAAGTAAAGTTCCCGATGAGAAGGTTGTGTATTTATCAAGGTCCTTGGGAAGTTAAGACGACGCAGCAGTGTAGGTGTTAAGTTGATCACTTTGCCCCACAACTAAATTGGCAACTAGTAGTTAGCTAAATCCATGAGCTCATTTGAGCTTATTACCCATCTCAAGAAATCCTTTGTGGATGAGAAGGGTAATATACGGTTCCAAAACTAGCTAGACAATTTTAATCAGTTTGCCATGGCAATTGGGATAGTGGTGAGATCTAGTTAATAAGATCTCTTATATCAATGGCTTCTTCTCTAGGAACTTGTTTTCACCTAAGAATCTCCGTATCATGTTGAGATACCACTAACTAGTAACACAAGAAAGGTATTTTGACTTATGTAAATGTGAAAAGCTTACCTCAAAGAAGGACCCAATTTGATGGGGTGAACGTAACTTAAAAGACTTTGATGGGGTGAAAGTAACTTAAAAGACTTTGACTACAATAGTCGATGGGGTGAAAGTAACTTAAAAGACTTTGACTACAATAGTCGGTTTCAATTTCAATCAGAGAGAGTACGACAATTGGGTTTTCGGTTAATGAGGAACCACTAGTTACAAGGTTTGAGATGGTGATGCCTAACAATTCTAAAGAACGGCCTTTACCGTTGCAGTTCCACTAACTAGAATGGTTTTGACTTCGAAAGGAATCATTTATTGGATTACTAACCTCCACAATTATAGATTGGTGTATGGAACGTCTCCATAAGCATTAGGTACGTTGTTACTATGAGATGACATCATTATATAAAGAATCTAGTGGTCAATCTACTTGGTAGCCAATTGATCTTACAGACCTTACGAGATTGGTAGATAACCTTGCAATTTTTCATGAAGGTAAACTCAGTGAGAGGAGTATCGAGAAGTCTGGTCTTTCGAGCCAAGATTTCATTACTGCTTGGGAGAACGTCAATTCTCTCAAAACAAGTTGGTTAACTTATTCAAATAATAATCCTTCAATAACAAGTTAACAAAGGACCAAATAACTATGATGTCTCATGACACAACTTTAAAGATTTTGGAACCTTATAGCACATAGAGTTTTGTGAAGAGGGCTAAATTGTGCAATGATTTGGTGCTTAGGTTGTCCTTAATGAGACTCATGTTATCGCATTCTAGTTTCTCGTTGTAAATCAATATTCCAATTAATCAATATTCCAACATTTATGTCGATGGAATTGGATTGGTGAGCTAGTAACCTTAGTGGAATTGGACTGGTGATCTAGTAACCTTAGTGGAATTCTATGATTTGAAACATACTTGGAATAGTCCACAGATTTTTTATTTTGTAGCAGCTCTTTTGCAACGTTCTCAAACATTGCATGCATGTATCTTTTGCAACCAAAGCTGCAACTCATTACTACTTGCATTTGCATATCCTCAATCTTGACATATTCTACAAATTGCTGACTCTTAGGAATACATAGGGAAACTTGCCTCCCCCACTTCAATTTGAAGAGGTGTCTGTCAAAATCCTTTAGCATGGGCTGATTTTTCCTCTTGGACCAACCATGCATTCAGGGTTCATGAGATCCTTTTCACAATGCATCCCCATCAACCATGGTAATGCTTTGACTTCTTTGTGAAGTCTTTTTGACAAAATGTAACTTCAAATTATCTTATGAAAGAAAGAGCTCCATTTGGATTAACCTTACCATAGAAATTTCTCAAGCTTTATTTCTCTATTGTCGGATTTAAGCTCCTTGAGCCTCTTCTATTGATGAAAATCTTCACGCCTCTTTCTCTTATCTTCATGACAAGGTGAATAGTCAAAGGTTCTCCTCACAATTACGAAGTGTTGTTATCAGTCTATACCTTGGTCGAAGAAGTGGACTCCAAATCACTTAACGTATGGCTAACCATTGCAAGTTAACTAAGAAAACAACCAAATCTCACGAGATAGATTGATCGTTCACTTTAAAAACATTACAATAAACCACAACAATAATACCACACATGCAAAGATCACAATACACCTAGACCTGCCCTACCCATTTGATATATTATTACCAAAGGAGAATGAGTTTGTCCAAGCTTTGTGCCTGTCCAGAGAAATCTCAACCAGCACACCAAGATTTCCAACACCAAATGCATTGAATACAGTAGTAAGACAAGAACTCGCCAATGCCATTGTTGATTTTTCCAATGGATCCCCTTTCCGGACCTACCAAGCAAGAGATCCAAACTTTCTCACAAGCTTGCCACTCGACAACCTCTTTCTCTACAAAAATAGGTCACAAGCTTACCACCTGGCAACCTCTTCTCCAAAGCTCTTTCAAGGGCCTTCCTTGTCTTCAAAGTCTTCAAATGAGCTCTTTGATCAGCATCGGTCAAGAACTCTCCTCCAATGCTTGGATAGGTTCTTCAAGATCTTCAAATAAATGCTCCAAAGCCTTCCAAAGTCTTCACAATCTTCCAATGCCTTCAAATGTCTTCAAAAGTCTCCAAATGCCTTCAAATATGTTCAATTGTCTTTAAAAATCAGCTTGGACACCTAATTCTTCTTCTCCAACATATAACCAAGCTTCCCAAGTACCCAAAGTAGCTCCATAATCCAAAGCAGAGCCAAAACAGCCCTCAAACATGGCCATACGGCAGCAAGTAGATGGAAAGGTTTCCCTAAACAGGCCGTACAGCAACAAGTACGTGGAAAGGCTGTCCCAAACAAGCCATACAGCAAGGGGGTGATGTAAAGACTGCCCAAAACAAGACGTACAGTAAGAGGATGGAGTAGAGGCTGCCCAAAACAGGTCGTACAGCAACAGGATGGAGTAGAGGTTGCCCAAAACAATGACAAACAGGTGTGTAGAAGAGAAAAGAGGGAAAGAGCATGCCTCCCTTAGGCTGCTGGACTTCTCCTATCCCACCCACCACCTTTGCAAGTAGGTGTTGACAAGTGGTGGGCAGCCCCACACAAATTCATAGAGTGCCCACCCACTTAGAGAGTGGCCTCAATAATGCTGTCCACGCTTTATTAATGAGAAGGGTGCCTTGTCCGCCCTGTTATAAGTCCCTGCACACTCCACCTCCGTAATAACTATAATAATGATTCGAATGAATTGAAAAGAATCAGGGATTACACTTACCACATGCGAGAGCCATGTGAAACCACCTGTTAGTCTAATAAAGGGTCAAGCAGGAACATCCATGGACATTCACAGGCAATAAGTCAAGGCAATGTCCACTCCGGAAACGGTCTCACCCGTACAAATCATTTCTCATTCATCAAACATGCAGAGTATCGATGCATAAACAATGATCAAGGACAATCTCTCATCTTCCAACACTTGTACCAAGTAAATTTACAAGAAAGGAATCAAGCTGGTGACATTACCCCACTACACGTGCCAAGAGGGTGGCACGTTAATACTTTTACACAGATTGCTTAGTTCTTACACATGCACAAGGTATGTTGGTGTTATAGCCTCCCAGTAAGGGTCTTTTGTTCCCCTTCTTCCCCTTGATGTTGTCTCTCTCCAAAATCAGCTAGGCTGACTTTATCTTTGTGGAGATTATTATTTTTGTCTCCTCTTAGCTGTGGTGTGAATATGTGGCATGCTTTCAGCCAGTTGTACTCTCAACTTGCTGACAAAAGGCTCTTTTTTCATAGAAGGAAAAATCAAATGCACCTGAGGAGCTACGGACATCAGTAATACAACCCTGCTCGCCACAACCCTGGCTTGCATTGTGTCTCAGTGATGGCTACCTGCTGCTAGTAGCCAACCTCATGAATTTCTTCTCACAGGAGTGATCAAGAATGAATACCCAAGCTAACAAGAGTTAGAGGTCCCCTACTTAAAAGTTTCATTCTATTGTGTTCTCTGCAAGTAGATGGAGTTCATGCAATAAAAGTACCCTGAGAAAGAACCAAAACAGCTTCTAAAACCCGATGAAGCACAAGCCACTGATGATAGCTAGGCCGAAAAGGCTAACATACAGATCAGGCCAAATAGAAAAGGGAAGAGCAGTGGGGGATGGGTATTAAGGGAAAGAAAAAGGGGAATGTGGTGGCAAGTCAATGGGAAGTAAGACAGGCATAGAAGACATCTGAGGCTGGTACTGAGCAAGGCAAGCAATGCGTCGACAGGGCAGGCAGGCAGGCAGTAGCAGTGCAACCAAGGTAGGCACTTGCAAGGCAGGCAGTAGCAGGCAGTAGACTTGCAAGGGGTATGTGGGATGCAGAAAAACTAACAAGAGAGAGGGAGGAGAGCACCAGCAAGGCAGGTAGCAGAAAACACACTGCAAAGGCAAAGAGGTGTGTGCAAGTGTATACATCAGCACTAAAGGAAAGAAGGAAAGGGGGAGAGGGGGGGGGAGCTAGTCATGGATGCTATACAATTAACAAAGCATATTAGCATTACTTAGCAAATGAAAATTTTAGCTACTACAATCATGCGCTTGCGGTTTATATACCTGGGGTAAAGCAAATTGAGGAGACGCCTTCATGCCCAAAGCATTCAAACCTCTGCACATTGTCCTTGTTTCGAAGGTCAAATAAGCAAACCCTCCCATCCTGTGATAGCACACGCGTAATGTAACACTCAAACAGTTTACTGCTAGTCATCAAGTTGTGCAGATATTCCAGAACTGTGAACAAAACAAGGAAAGAGAAAAGCATATGTCTAGGTAGGTTCCCCAATTGCAAAAGATTCTTTGCAGAACAAATTTTAAGTCCCTTGATCAATGGCATGCAAAAGATCCCCAAGTTAGATCACCAAAACAAAGCTCAACCTTCTGAAAGGTGTGTTAATGGTCAAGAGCATTCACATTGATAAGAACAAAAAAAACATCTACAGTCAGGCCACGACAGGTTTGAATGAAGAACATACTCAAGAAGTGCTTTCAGCCCGCACACCCTAATTCTCAGTCTGCTATAATGATCACTTGCAGATAACAGTCCAGGGTCCCCCCTTTCTCACCCCCCAACCATGACCCTGGTTGGAGTAAAGCACGATGATCTCAGACGCTTCCAGACTTATCAGCCATTGCCCAGCAGTTGTGGCCTCCTTTTAAGTTTGGCTTGCGTGTTTTGGGTGCTACACCTTTTAATTCCTAATTAAAGCCATGAAGCCTTCCTTTTGGTTCTTGGCTTCATATAGGACCTTGACATGATCACTTGCATCATTCCAGATCCGCTCAGCTCCAGCCCTCTCGATTTTCAAACTCAAGTAACATTCTCAAGAGATCCCATATAAATGAGCACACGACACATTCCCCGCTAACAAAAGTTTACATCCCCAGAAACATTCTTGGAAATCGTGTTCCTTCTCCCAATTATTTGATTGTTAGAACATTTCTTCAAGCCTATCCTTCCAATTTACTGGATGTTATATGTGCTCTTAATGTTGAAGACCCCTCATCCTCGTATCTAAAATCCTCTTGGGTTCATGTCAAAGACTAGGTGATCCTATAAGGAAACAAGGAGTTCAAATTATCTTCATCGACTAGTTTATTCCTTAAACGACTTCCATGAGAAACTAGATATTTCAAATCCCTATAGTTGCAAGGAACTTTTCCTATCTTCTTGGCCACAACAGTGCCTATATAATCGCTTTGCACATCGACCAATTGTTAGGGTTTCAAAAGCATTGAGTGCCCTCAAAAAGATATTCTCTTCCTAGGCAAGTTCGAACCTTCTGTAGTGTGGGGTGTATGTGACTTCATCTGGTTTTAATGTTATCTCAAGCCCAATTTTCAATTTGTTTCAGATTATCAAGAAAGTCTATAATCCCTTGTACCTTATCCTTCTCTAGTCATACTGCTATTAGCACCCTGGGCAAAAATCCATACAGCAAAATAAATGGACTAAAGCCAGAAGGTAAATCTCTAGCCCAATTAGTATGCCTCTTTTTTATGTACAAACACAACTTTTCCTCGCTCAACCTCTCTCACTATCTGTAGATGTTAAACAGCCCTCAGAGAAATTCTTAAAACACGACTAACAATACTGGCTGGTGGCCATTAACCCTCCATACTCAGGCTCCCTATAAGAATCATAGTTCTTATAATTACTGTGCTGAATCTTATAAGTTAGATCATACATTATGCCTACACTGATCTCGTTCTGACAACATAAATTGTAACGCAGAGACCGACGTGAATAGTAAAACGTAATTTTGTGTCCCCGAAGGCATGTCCCTCATAATAGCAGCAAAAAAAGAGAGACTAGGTTTGTAATGGGTGCAACAGTCTCCACCCTATGGAAAACCTTCAGCGAAGTTCACAACAAACCTTCTGTCAGAACGCACCTGACCCGATGTAGCAATGAGGGTGGGGTTGGAGAGAGGACTGTGGCAGCAGAACAACGAGCTAGCATGGCCTGAAAGCCTTGTGCTTTTTGACGCCGCCGCCGCCGCCATGAGAGAACCCAACTCGCTGGAACCACAAGCTTTTAAAATGCCGTAATGTCATAGACTGCCCCTCATAGCACCATGGGGGCATTAAATTTAATGTATGTTACTTTTTTCAAATGTACTAGCTAAGGATAACAGCTTCAAAATTGGCAATATAAATTTTCATAATTTTACCATTTTGCATGATTCTCTTCCTTTTGTTTTTTCTCACTCCACCAACATGGAGGGTCGAGGGTCTCTCTCGTCATCTCGTAAAAATATTGTTTGTCGATTCAAGAGGGTCTTATATGGTGGCTATTGATCAAAGTGCAGTGAGAAGACCCATTGATTCGAGAGGGTCTTAGGTGGTGGCTATTGATCCAAGTGTAGCGAGCTAGACACCTGAGACCCCCACTGGTCCAACAATATGCTCCATCCGACAGCTTCAAATCTCTGGGTCAAAGGACCCACTTTGATCCCCTCAGTTTATCATTGTAGCATTGTACCAATGGCACTTACATGGCCACCCCCCCCCTTCATTTTTAAAATGTTTTAAACCCCTCTTTCTTTTTTTCCCTTATAAACACACACACACACATACATTAAAAATTCTTTTTAAAAAAAGCATGGTTGTATAGTCGAGTCCCTTGTGGGGTGCTAGCCAAAGGCCACAATGGGCCTACTAACCTTAGGCTAGCTAATAGCCAACCCACCCTAGGCGCAGGGTCACATATACGCCTAGGCCACGGCCCCATTCACCCATCTCCACGAAGTTGCCAGCAACAAGCAGCCTACCCACACAAGCAAACCCCCACACCTTCGTGGCCTCGTCATGTGCCATCACTCCATCAAGCCAGCAAATTGTGCACCTGCGTTTTTCCTTTTTGCTTTCTTGTCTGCTCCGCCCACACGATCTGGCCCTTGACTAGATCTAGCAAAGGAGGGAAAGTGAGATGTTTCTCTCTATTTGTTTCCGCCCACAACACACACAAAGAGAGAGAGAGAGAGAGAGAGAGAGAGAGAGAGAGAGAGAGAGAGAGGGAGGGAGGGAGGGAGGGAGAGAGAGAGAGAGCAGTGTGTTAGAGACTTCATTAGAAGGAGCTTCTACGCAACACACCTTTAGCCCAATGCCCATGCACACGAACATCTTTAATATACACACAGGCTTTGCATTCAGTAGACACATCTAGCAAGAATAGGCATCGACCATCTCAAACACTTGCACAAAGCTTCATTATGTCAAGGTACATTTCTGGATGAGGGACCATGGCGGGCACAAGCTTGGCCCATGGTATGACCCATCGCCTAGATAGATCCTCCCCTCATATCAATAGGAACCTTCCGAGGCCTCTTCTTTGCCCACCCCAACTATTGATCCACATAGTCTCTATCCCAAACAAGAGAGGCTGTCCAATTGAAGTTACGCGGAAAAAGTCCACTGCCACACATTAGCATCTCATGACCTTGATTCCCACCAAGAGAGGGGATGTTGGGTTAAAGAAAGTCAAAGAAAGCAGATGAGTTGGAGAAATCTTCAAGATTGGGGGAGTACATACACATTCCACCATTTGCCCATGCACATGGTGTGACCAATTGTGCCATCCACCTTTTTGCAAGAACCTCCAAAGAGCTTCATAAATACAGCCTCTACTTGAACTCTAATTCAACACGAACATAACCTTGCCCTAGCTGACTTGTTAGCCATGAAGAAGCCCAATCTCTAAGCATCTAGATGTGAGAGATCCAGGAATAGTAGTGTGTCGTTAACAAGGTCCAGACTACCATCTACGCATGCAAATCTTTAAGTGGTGATCCTAGCTTAATTTCTCCAAATCAAAAAGGCGCAGGCGCTTCTTCTAACCATCTACCCATGCAAATCTAGAAGGAGACCTCCATGAAGAACTTCTACATCACATATACCTTTCATGTTACCTTGACAAGCTGTCTACCCACTAAGGCTACCCCAAGATTAACGCCATCTGGCTGTGGCAAATCTACAACTTAACCTTGCACGCTCATTTCATGCCATATCCTTGACCATCCACACCTCTTTGGCCTGATCAACTTCACCATCATCAACCTTGGTGACGCAAGGACACAATCATCACCATTAGGAAGGGGTATGTTAACCACTTTGAATGGGCACCTATCTTTCATCATAGACGATGTTGGACTTTATAAAGTGGCCTTAACATGAGCTTAATGCCAACAAATAGGAAAGTTACTAACTTCATATACATGCTTTTGACTAGAACTAGTGGCGTGAGATGATTTTAAGTTTTGTCCAGCCTAATGTGAAAGCTAGTCACTTGTATATAAGTCATTTTTTATATTAAACAATACACATTTATCCCCCTACAATAGAATACGTGTGAGCTCTTCTCTTCTCTACTCCTACTTCTTATACTCTATTAAATTTTGTATGCTGGATGTATGCTTGCCATATAGGTTTAGTAGTAGGTTTCTCCCTTTCCTTAGCTTTTAGATAGGTTCCCTTGCTTCTTGTGCTTTATTAAATTTTACATGCTTGATGAATTCTTGATAGATAGGTTTGGTAGTAGTTTTCTCCCTTTCCTTAGCTTCTTCTTTATCCACCTCTTATGAGAGAGGGCCATTGTAGGCATATGCTTACTTATGGTAGTGCTATGTGTGAACAGGGCTTAACCAAGGGCACTTTTTCCCTGTGGTTTTTTCCTTTGGATATTAAGTGTGAAAGGACACTCTACATATAATATTTTGTACTTCTATTTTATATGGATGTGACACACATGCAAGGGTTGACTTGCATTTTGTGGCTACCACACTTTTCTCTCTCTCTCTCTCTCTCTCTCTCTCTCTCTCTCTCTCTCTCTCTCTCTCTCTCTCTCTCTCTCTCTCTCTCTCTCTTGTTTCTATGTGAGCTTCTCCATCCTGCAACTAACCCTAATGTGCAGGTTTGTGTGTGTGTGAGTGTGTGAGTCCAACACCAACAATTGGAATCAGAGCTGGGGGCTGCCTGTGGAGTTCTGTCCCTAAAATCTGTAGCAAATTGTGACTTTCTGTCCGACTACTATGAAATTCCATCGCTTGCACAGTTTTGTCCGTCGCCTGCAAAATTCCATCGACGGCCTACGACCAATTCTCTATTCATTTGATGCTTCTCATGGAGAAATTCTTAATTCACAAATCAAACTCTAGGCTTGTGAAGCTAGAGGTTAAGAAAATGGTTTTTTATACTTATATGCTTGAAAATTATGGTAATATTATGAGATAAATCCATAAATCAGATTTAAGGTTAAAAGATAGTCATACTATCATAATTTAATTACTATGTCTTATTCTTTTCAAGAATATTAAAATTTGCCAGTAATAGCAACGGAGCTATGGTAAATTTTTTAAGAAATTGATACATAATTTATTCTTATGCATAATGTGAAAAGAGGACTTCCTACGCCAGTCCGTCCGTCGCTGTGGTTTTTTCGTATGTTCCTTGTTTCTGTTCGCCCGTTTCAACCGCCCATAGCCAGCAGCACTACTGGGGAGAGCACCGCAGCCGCTCAGCCCACGGGCGGCACCTCCCGTTTCAAACGCCTCAGCCGACCACACGATACTTCACAGCCAGTTCTGACCACTCGTCGCCGCCTCAGCCTATTCGGCGCTTGCGTTTTCCGTCCGGCGTCCTTCGACACAGCCTGCTCCCGTCCACGGCGACCTGTTGTGCTCTTTGCCCCGCCGACCGTCGAGACAGGCGCCAGACTCCAACATCCAGAGCTGTACCTTCGTTCCTGAATGCACAACTAGCGGCGGCTGTGCCTTGCATACACAACTTGTCCACTCGGTGCTGGGCACTCGCGCCACCCACCGCCTTCAACAGATCACTTCCCTTGCTCTGCCCAACCCTCGCCCACCAGCCCTCGACGGTTTCGCTTGTGCTTCCGGTGTTCATGTGGTCTGCATCCCGTGCTGTGTGGGCTCTGGGCTTCAATCTCCCTGGATCCAACCATCTACTCATCCCTGTGCCCTCTCTTCCCTCCCTTACAACGCCCACACACTTACTAGTCTCCTGCTTCCTTCCATTTCCCTCCCCCCGCTAGTCTTACACAGAGAGTTAATTTTGGGGATCTTGCAAATTGAAGGCTTCATCAAATTCCATCTATTGGGTAAGAGTCAAAGCCAATCATTACACAAATTTAGGGCTTTTCTTATTTATGGCAATTTTATGTGAACAAAATTTTGGGGCTTTTCATTATGTTTAGGGTTTTCATTATGTTTAGGGTTTTCTGAAATCAAGGCATTCTGTGTGACATTCATTGTCAATTGGAGATTTTGTCAAAGGCATTTGTGAGAATCAAAGCCATTCAGTCAAACATTTTGGGGGTTTTCTCATTTTTGCAAAAATTGAAAGCCAATTAGGTTGTCAATTTTAGGGCTTTTGCCATTGTTTGCATAATCAGCCATTTCTGTCCAAATTTGGGGCTTTTCATAATTGGGGCAATTCATGAGAAATTTGGGGCTTTTGTGAAAATTGGCCAATTAACTACACATTGAAGCGATTGGAGTGCATAAAAATTGGGACTTTTCAGATTGGAGCATGTAATTGGGCATTATAGCTGTGATTTGTTGCATATGTATACACATTGTGTGTAATTGGACAATTTGGTGTAGGTTTACACTTGCTTCAGTTTGCACAGGCAAACATTTGCACAGGACATTTGGTTGCCTGGCAGTGCACATTGGTGCTTGGTTTGCTTGCAGGTAAATTTTGTTGACATGGCTCAAAATGCTACAGATGTATTTGGTGTGCTCACCCAGGAGGACAAGTTGGATGGATCTAACTACTCCCTCTGGAGTTTTATGATCCGTATTTTGCTGGTAGCCAAAGGGCTTTGGGGCATCGTGTGTGGTGATGACACACGCCCACTTACCATACAGCCAGCCACGCCTCAAAGGGGAGGTGCTCAAAGAGCTCCTAAAGTAGAACCTGCTCCCACACAAGAGCAGAAGAGATGGGACTTGAGGGATGCACAGGCCATGTCATTGATAGCCCTTTCAGTGAAAAGGACTATTATTCCACACATTCGTTCTTGCAAGACATCGAAGCTTGCATGGGACACATTGGAAGCAATGTATCAAGTACGCAACGAGGCAAGAGTTGCCTACTTGAAGAGGCAATTGGATCTTCTTTCTATGGATAAGGGTGACTCCATGATGGCAGATCATCTCACCAAAGTGAAAGATATGCAGGAACAATTGCTCAACATTGATGAGGTTATCCTAGACAGATAGCTGGTCACCAACACTCTTCATTCTTTACCACCTTCCTACTTGGGCTTTCACACCTCTCTCAACCTCTCTATGAGAGGAGGTGGTGATCCCATCACTTTTGAAGAGCTGGTGGGTTTACTCTTGCAGGAAGAGCAAAAAAGAGCAAACTTATCGAGCAACTGTGGTGGAGACAAGGCATTTACAGCCAAGGATAAGGGTAAAGCAAAGAGCTTCAAGCATGGGGGACAACAGTCTAGCAAGGCTGATCATGGACATCCCTCTTCTGGTGGTGAAAAGTCTAATAAAGGGGATGCAAACAAGCCCAAAAAGAAGAGCAAATGTCACTACTGCCATAAGCCTGGACACTACATCAGTGAATGTAGAAAGCGGATTGCAAAAGAGAAAAGGAAAGAAGCAGGCAATGCAGTAGGAGACTCTTCTGATAACAAAGCACAGCAATCAACTAATGTAATTCAGGAAGAGTACACTTTTTTGGTCACATGCAGTAGTGACACACCAAGTGCTTCAAACAATGATATGTCTTGCATTGCATCTGACAAACAGGATGTATCATGGTATTTTGATAGTGGTGCTTCGAGCAACATCACTTCATGCAAAAATGTATTTCAGCACTTGGTTTATGCTTCAAATGGCCGCACTGTATCATGTGCAAATCATACCACATATCCAGTAAAGGGAATTGGCAATGTCATACTTATTACAGCCAATGGTGCCAATATATGTATGAAAAATGTATTGTATGTTCCAGGGATAAAGAAAAATGTATTGTATGTTCTAGGGATAAAGAAAAATCTGCTCTCCGTCTCAGGCCATAAACGACCAAGGTTTAAAGGTTTAATTTGAAGATGGGAAGTGTTTGGTATAAGACCCATCAAAGGGTTATGAAATAGTCACTTCTGGAACACGATACAAAGTCTTGTATAAGCTGGACAGCTATGACAAGCGTATTTATGATGCAAATACAGTGGCTGCCCACACTCTTGCTATGCATGATGCAGAGCTATGGCATGCTCGTTTTGGGCATGTAAATTTTCAGAGTTTGATGCTTTTCTCCACCACCAAGACATGTATGTGAGGGGTGTATTTTGGGAAAGATGCAACGAAAACCATTCCCCAAAGATGGAGCTGTTAGAGCTGAAAGTAAATTACAGCTCATACATAGTGATGTATATGGTCCAATGCGAACACCATCCATAGGGGGTCATCTTTACTTCATCACATTCATTGATGACTACTCCAGGTTTGCTTGGGTTTACCCTTTGAAAGCGAAAGTAGAGGTGTTTACATGCTTTTGACACTTTGTAGCAATGCCTGAAAATATGTGTGGATGTAAAGTCCAAATACTCCACTCAGATAGAGGTGGAGAATACATGTCAAATGCATTCAAGGATTATATGCTTCAAAAGGGCATCAAACACCAATGTACTGTGCCTTATACACCGCAGCAGAATGGTGTAGCTGAGAGGCAAAATAGATCTCTCATGGAGATGGCAAGATGCATGGTGAAAGCACAAAAGTTGCCTCAATTTTTGGATGGAAGCTATAATGTGTGCAACTCATGTGTTGAACAGGTGTCCAACAAAAGCTTTAAAAACCATAACACCATTTGAGGCTTGGTATAGCCGAAAGCCAACAGTGGATTATATGCGTACATTTGGGTGTTTTGCTATGCACATGTGCCAGAACAACTCCAAACAAAGTTAGATGACAAAGCAATGAAATGCATTTTTGTGGGCTATAGCAATGAGAGCAAAGGATACCGTCTTTATAATCCAACAACACGAAGGATTTTTGTCAGTAGAGATGTGGTATTTGTTGAAAATTCAGATTAGCCCATGTACAGCTTGTATAAAAGTAATGATACATGCATACAGGACATGTTTGATGGACTATTACCCATTGCAATTAGGGGGGATTCAGATCAGCCAGCCCCTACACAAGAAAATCCTCATGTAGAACATGTGGAACAGCCAGCCATTTAGCCCCCTTCTATGGAAGAAGTGGAAGATCTTGTCAGGGAAGAGCAAACAGCCATAGACACAGCCAAGTCAGTGCCAAGATGGTTGCTGAAAACTTTGCAAGAAAGCAAACTTGCAGCTCCACTCATCACAGGTAGAACAAGGGCTAGTTCCAGCCATGCATTGTGAATATACATCGTGGGGAGTCTGCATTAGCCATGGGTGGTCTCCTTGATTTAGAAGAGCCTTCTTCTTATGAAGCACATGGGCCTTCTTCTTATGAAGAAGCACATGAGAATGAGCATTGGGTGCAAGCTATGCAAGCTGAAATCTCTTCTATCATGAAGAACAATACTTGGGATCTTGTGGAATTGCCTAAAGGCAAGCATGTCATTGGAACAAAGTGGGTGTACAAAGTCAAAAGGATGTCTGATGGTACTATGACAGGTAAAAAGCAAGACTTGTGGTCATTGCTAAGCTAATGAATGCCTGGTCCCTCAATTTGGACAAGCATTGAAGAAATTAGAGCACTTTTCCTACTGCTTTTACTGGTTTTTCTCAAAACAGAGAAGGGGATTTGATATTTCTGGTATGTATGCACCTTGGTTGGTGTTAATATGCAACATTGAGCTTGTTTAGGTCTTAATGCAAGTTATCCACACTTGATTGAACCACTACATTGCAATTTGAAGCCTTGGAAAGCACGCCAAAGTATGGGTTAAAGCAAGCTCCAAGAGCTTGCTTTTGGTATGATAAAATACATGCTCATCTAACCAGCCCAAGAGCTCCAAGAGCTTGGTATGATAAAATACATGCTTATCTAACCAACCAAGGTTATGTGAATAGTCCAGCTAAAAGCCCATTGTATGTGAAGAAAACCGGTGCCGATATTCTCATAGTCATCTTGTATGTTGATGACATGCTCATTATAGGTACTAGCAAAGCACAAATTTCAGATTTCAAAGCTGATTTGAAAGCTGAATTTGATATGTCAGATTTGGGGCCTTTACACTACTATCTCGACATACAGTTTATGCATATAGATGATGGCATTGTTATGCCAGTAGAACCAGGTGTATGGCTTACTATGCATGATATTGAAGAGCCTTTTGAGGCCGGCATTTACAGCCAAGCAGCGGGATGTCTCATTTACTTGTGTAACACAAGGCTAGACATATCTTTTGGGGTGTCTTTGTTGAGCAAATTCATGCACAGCCCAGGCACAAAGCATTGGCAAGCAGTCAAATGCATTTTTCGTTATTTTAGGGTATCCTAGATCTTGGTTTGTTCTATCCAAGGGGGGGCAGCTCGTAGCTTTATGCATACAGTGATTCGAATTGGGCTCGTCAATATGATACCAGGCAATCCACCAGTGGGCTGGTCAATATGATACCAGGCAATCCACCAGTGGGAATTTTTTTTCTTGGCAGTTCATGCATATCTTGGTTGAGCAAAAAGCAACCCACTGTTGTCACATCTACTTGTTGTGAGGCTAAGTACAGAGGGCAATCTTCACAGCTACAGTAGATTGTGTATGGTTGAGGAGATTATGGGCTGATCTTCGTGAGTGTCCGTAGACACCCAACCATTCACTGATAGCCAGAGTGCTATGGTCGTGGCACGAAATCCAATATTTCATGCACGTACCAAGCTTATTGAGATTCATTATCACTATGTCAGAGAGAGGTTACATGCAGGGGAGATCAGTTTATCTTACTGCCCTACACAGGATAATGTTGCAGATCTATTCACAAAGGCTTTACCTCGAGAAAAGTTTGAAGCTTTCCGCAAAGCTTTGGGCTTACTCTCATACAACGAGTGATCTACTACCTTGTACAGATTCACACTTCCACTACAGGGGGGATTTGTAGGCATATGCTCACTTATGGTAGTGCTATGTGTGAACAGGGCTTAACCAAGGGCACTTTTTCCCATGTGGTTTTTTCCCTTGGATATCAAGTGTGAAAGGACACTCTACATATAATATTTTGTACTTCTATACTATATGGATGTGACACACATGCAAGGGTTGACTTGCATTTTGTGGCTACCACACTTTTGGCTCTCTCTCTCTCTCTCTCTCTCTCTCTCTCTCTCTCTCTCTCTCTCTCTCTCTCTCTCATTTTTGTGTGAGCTCCTCCATCCTGCACCTAACCCTAATGTGCAGGTTTGTGTGTGTGTGAGTGTGTGAGTCCAACACCAATAGCCATCGTAAGGGTTACCTCTTCTTGCCTCCATCTAGGCTTAGAGAGTTCTTCTTTCACCCCTCATAGCCATGGAGCATTTAGGCGGGAAAGGCTAAGGTAAGCTCTTGATTTGAACCTGGGGTGAGGCTAGGGTGCGGGCAATGTTGTTAGGACCAGAGCATTGGAGCAACACTTGAGAAGCCCGAGAATACACCTGGGGTATTTTGGTTCCTTAACTTTGTAAAGAGTGATCGTGTTGACTATCACTCGAGGCTCAACAAAATTGATGTGATATCCACCTTCCTTAACTTTGCAAGATTGATCGTTGACTATAACTCGAGGCTTAACAAAGTTGATGTGTTATCCACCTTCTTACTCTCATGCAATGTTTAAAGTGAGAGATATGGATAGGTTCAAGATCCTCAGCAAGTGACTTGCAGTATCGTCTAAGTTGCCAAGTCTAGACTAGACATGCTCGCTTAGATCTTGCTCTCAATTCTTTCTCACTCTCACTCTCACTCTACTTAAACCAGCTCTCACTCAACAAGACAACAATAGACGATAGTTCCAAGTGAAGGAGACATTGTGTATACTTTGTATTATTATATTGCAATGATGAATTATAAATGGTGGGGCTTGTACCAAAGTTTGCTCTTACAAAGGTATGATCATAATGTATTATGGATTACAAAGCTAGAATAGAAGGAGACATTGTGTATACTTTGTATTATTATATTGCAATGATGAATTATAAATGGTGGGGCTTGTACCAAAGTTTGCTCTTACAAAGGTATGATCATAATGTATTATGGATTACAAGGCTAGAATAGAAGAGGATTACAAGAACACAATGGCATCAACTGAATCAAAACCGAAACCCCTCTTAATGAGTGATGAAGATTATTTAGGTTCTTGGATTGCTTCCCAATTATTTCAAATGTTGGTTCTTGGATTCCTTGTGCTTCTTTAGCAAGCTTTAGAACCTCAAGCCTCTCGCTATGAAGGCCTTTGGTTTCTTTGAAGCCCTTCTTGCTAAAACACTTTTATGCATAATTTGGTTGTTTCCAACTAACCATTTGGTCCCGGATCAAAAGCTTTGATTCGAGCTTCCATTAATTCTTCTGCCTCTCGATTGGTGCTTTCATTTTCTCGAGTGATTATTCTTTGCACCATCCTTGGGGTGACTTTGCAAGCCCTTATTTCCAACTATAGAAGCTTGTTTATTAAAGCATTCAACTACCCAAATTTCGATCGATTGTTTATTAAAGCATTCAACTACCCAAATTTCGATTGTTTTCACCCCCTCGACAATCTGTTTTAAATATTCTTAAATTAACTTCTTCTTTGTAACGGTTTCCCTTCTTCTTTGTTACAGTTTCCTTTCTTTATTCTTTTAGATTTTAGACATAATAGTCTAAAATCTCAAAGTGCTTGCTTGTTTTCACCCCTCAGCAAACTACTTTAGATACTCTTGAATTAACCTCTTCTTTGTCACGATTTCCCTTCTTCTTTGTCACAGTTTCCCTTCTTCATTGTTTGAGATTTTAAACCATGTGATAATAGTGTAAGATTATGTAATAATAGTTTTTCACCTTTAGCTTAAGATGTCTCGAGTACACAGCATTGAAAAATTATCTTTATTTGGCCTATGTAATAATAGTCTTGCACCTTCAGCTTATGATGTCTCGAGTACACAACAATGGAAAGAAATGTGGAAAATTATCTTCATTCCAGTCTGAGAGCATATAAGAATACTTAAGGTGTTGTGGCAAGGTGTTGATGACACTTGCAAGAACTACGAGAACCATGACACAACTCATTGTTGGTACTAGGGAAACATGGCACCATAACCTATGCTCATGCCAGTGCAACGGGAACCATGATACAGCTCATTGTTGGTACCAGGGAAACATGGCACCATAACCTATAGCACCAAAGCAAACCCCATATAAAATGCTTATCAACAGGCATAAGCTCTAGGGCCTACATATCAAAACCCCATACCATGAGGTATACCACCACCAATACCATACCCACCTTTGGTATTGCCACCCCAACCGATTCCTCCTAGAGCTACATAACAGTACTTGGTGACTTTGCCAATGGACACCGAGACTCTAGAAAGGAGAGCTATGAGTCATATATGCAATATGATTCATATAGATATCGAGAGCAACCCCCAATCACCGTTGACTATACCTCTTGTTAACCAAATCAACATGCTACCTTGCATAAGAAAGGGAGAGAAGAAAAGAAGGAAGACCATGCAAGGGTCGGTTCGGGAACTAGCAAATAGCCAACCCTAATGAGGGTTAACTCCCCTAGGTGAGGCCACTAGGGGATCACTCCAACCTCCACTTGTGTCACTCAAATGGAGCTTCAACAAGCTAGGTAGAGAGCAAAGAGAAAGGGAGCTATGGAATGCTCAACCTCTACTCCATGCCTTTTGTGTGTGCAAGAGTGATCTCAAGAAAAAGACAAGAAGAGGGAGAAGAGGAAGCAAGACAAGAACCATCACCTACATGCACACAACCACAATCAAGCAAGCAAGCATCAACCCATAGCCACAAGAGAGTGTGTGTGAGAGAGAGAAGGCAAAACTCAATTGTGATAATAGGGTTGTCCCTTTTCATATTTCATAAGTCACTTATATACATGAACTCACTTTTTACAACGATTGGCCGCCCATTTAACAATTAGGGGCCCAAAACTAATTTCCTAGCTCTATGTACACCTAGGTTGATTCTTGTGGGCCTGGGATTACACAAGTCGTAAGCTCGGTCATCCCATATATCTTTTACATGAAGCCCTTAGCGCAGTTACATAATAATGAGTTATAAGAAGCCTAACCAACGCTTAAAAACGATGTTAACCATACCCCCCTCCCTAATTCAGATTCGTCCTCAGAGCTGGCAAGGAGACTCAACAGTAGTAGATGGAGTAGGCTTGGACGAAGTTGTACCATGACTTGGGATGCGAGAGGATCGTTGAGATTTTCTCCTTCATCATTGCCATCATCATTGTCAGGGGCACTTCGAGTAGAAGAAGCCACGTGTCTCTTCAGCTTCCTAGGGGGAGAAATCTAGGGGGAAGGTACGACCGTGCTAAGGAGTGTACGACCGTGCTAAGGAGTGTACGGCCATGTGGCTAAATAGGTGACAAAGGAATGGCCGTGTCTTCATGAGGGTACGGCCGTGTCTTTATGAGGGAACGGTCATGTCTTGGGAGAGAGAGTTTTGGGACACCTTGTAAATAGGTTTTGTGCCCTAGGGCTATATAGCTAGCACCCCATTACGGGTTTTTTACTGACTTCTTGCCTAGTTTGCAAGAGTGAGAAGACGGCTCCAATTCGATTTTGGCAAGGCTGGTAGCTCCATTCGGAAGCTTGGAGGCTTCCATGGAGGGAGTTGCTAGGTGAAAGGGGGTTGGAGAAGTAAGGGATTGAGTGGGGGTGCACCGAGGGAGTCGAATGATATGGAGTGGTGGAGTAGCCGAAGTTGAAGGTACATCATTGTCGGGGATAGTGGATGGGGGTGGTGTGATCATGGTGTCCTCATGGAGTTTTGCTTTCCCTTTGTCCCGCGAGGTAGTAGTGGCAGTGGCAGTGGAGGCTTTTTTGGGTCGCCATTGAAATTTTTGCGGTTCCGAAATCATGGGAGTAGGAATGGTGCACCTTGCTTGTCATTGCGGGACCCAGATTTGCCAATTGCCTTCATAGAAGTGTTGACCTTTAGGAGAGGCTTAGGATCCACCTGTAAGTAGTTACGCGGGGGAGGACAAAGTTGGTGGCGATGATGGTTGGGCCTTGTTGAAGGTCTGCATTGGAGGTTCTTCTATATCCTATGGGCTTGTGGTTGTTGAATTAGAGATCGACACATGAGGTACGAGGAGTTGGTTGTTTTGGGGCGTGAGTTGGGGAAGTGGATCTTTACGCAATCCACAGAGTTGTCACGCTTGCATAATAGCCTTGGGCTACAGGAGCTTCTTGGGTTTTGTGTATCAAGGCCAAAGTTGTACGTGGGGTTGGTTAGTCTTGTTAGTGGGGTTAGCAGTGGTAGTGGCTTCTTTGATGTGAGCTTGGGTTGTGCAGAGCTTGGTGTGTAGATGAGATTTGGTAAGGCAATTGTGTATTCACTATGGGGAGTGGTCTCTTTTTGGGTGGCATGGTTTTGTGCTGGTCAGAGAGCAAAGTGATGGTGGTTATGATAAGGGTTCTTCATCTGTCTCATCATAGGATTGTAACTTGACCAAAGGCCAGTTGTTGCAGGGTTGCCAAACTTGCATTCCAATCAATTTGAAACTCGTTGTGTCCCATCCATCCACACCCTAGAAGGATCTCTTCGCTCATTATTCCTACAGGCATCACATAAAATTTCCGTTCTAAGGGGTTATTGCCAATGTGAAACAAAGTTGTAATTGTGCATAAACATTAGACCGATTGTGAAGCAACAGTAGTGACCATGGCCGGGGTGTTCAGTAATGATGGGCTCTCGAGGGAGTGCCATGTGTCATAGGACATTAGATTTTGATTAGCTCTTATATCAACGAGAGCCAATTTTGTGTGAAACTTGTTGGGGTGGTCATTCCTAACCACAGTTGCACAGGTTTCACCTCCCAGTCCTCTTCCTCGAGGACCACTACTTGGGCCATGTTTTACCACGATGTTTTTGCCCCTAAGTTTTGCTTACCGCTCTTTTGCTTTGCATTGGGCTGTGTCTTTCATTTCCTCGTGCTATTTCTTTTGCTGTTTTTTTTGCATGAATGGCCCTTAATGTGGTTTATGAGTGGGCCATAGTATCGTTTTAGTTTGCTACCATTGAAATACTTGCCATCTTGATGCCGTCAAGTGTTTCTATGCGCATTACACCTTGTGGGGTTATTTCAATGACTAGGAAAGGTCCTAAGCCTCTAAATTTAAGTTTTTTTAAAAATAGGTTTTTCATACTGTAGAGAAGGACCATATCATCCTCACTCATTTCCTTATCTTTGAGTTGGTCGGTCAAACCACTGTTTATGCCTTAGCTTTTCCACAATCATATTTACATAGCTAGAAGGCGTGTTTCATCAAGCCTTTCAAGTTTGAAAAGAAGTATATTGCCCATAAGTTTCTCCTGTATCGCAACTCTTAAGCTAGGTACTAAGAACTCCATAAGCATGACTGCTTCAGTACCATAGGTTAAATTGAAGGGTGTTTCATTTGTGGTTGTCCTGTATGCTGTGTGATACACCCAAAGTGTGGCGGGTAACTTTTGTTTCCAATATTTTGGCTAGCCTTAACTGTTTTGGTCAGGATGGCACAAAGGACTTTATTTGTGCTTTTGGCTTAGCCATTGGCTTGGGGATAGTAGGGGGAGGATTGCTTATGGGTGACTAAGAATTCTTGTAACAAGAATTGTATCACTTCTTTAATGAAGTGTGTGCCATTGTCACTCACTAGCTTAAGAGGGCACCCAAAGTGAGTGATCACTGATTCATAAAGAAAATTTGATGTGGATCTCGCGTCAGTCTTGTAGGTAGTCCTAGCTTTAACTCATTTAGTGTAATAGTCAGTGGGCTGCTATGATGTAACGTGCTTGAGTGTACCGAGCCACCGGACTAATGGGTCGTATGAAATCAATGCCCCACTTCTCAAATGGTTGTAAGGACACAACCAGGTTCAGGGGCATTCTATCCTTAAATCGTGGGATTGCCACTCATTGGCATTCATCACACCATTTGATGTATTCCACAGCGTCTGCCACCATTAAGGTGGGCCATCACAGTCCTACTACTATGAGGTGGGCCATCACAGTCTTGCTATGAGGATTTTGCAAGTAGTAATGTCTGCTACAAACTGTCCACCCACACTTCAAGAGTGGGCTTGCTCTCTAGAAGGAAGTCATATTCATCTTCTCTCAGACATAGTGTCTTATGATTTTGTTTTTCCCTTGCCTATAGAGTTACCCTGCAACTCTAATCAACTGGTAAGGAGCAACCTTTTTAATGAGGCGTCGTGCTCAGTCTTTGTTGAGGAGTAGGTCAGTGGGGAGGCCATTGGCAAGAAAGTGTGCAATTTCCTCTCCCCATTCAGGGATTAAGCATAGTTGGAACAAGGTGCCATCTGGAAAGTCATCATTGACACCCACCGATGGGGCTCACCGCCATTGGGGATGCATGACATATGGTCAGCCAAAACATGGTGTGAGATCTTCTACACCGTGATGACAGTGAAGTCAGACTCAAGTAGAATTAGCAGCCACTCTGGTGATTCTGCCTCGATGGTACAGGGTTTATTTACAAGGTAAAGGAGAGCTTGATGGTCCACAAAGAAAATGAACTTAGTTTTACGAGAACATAATGGCAAAACTTTTTCACCATGTAGACCATGGCTAATCCCACCCTCTATGTGGTAGTATAGTTTCATTCTTCCTTGTTCAGTTGGCGCTGGGGCAAAGCTAATAAGGAAATTCCTATTGTGTTCGTGCCGGGTTGAGCCAATATACACCTAGTTGCAAAGGTGGAGGCATCGATGTGAATGTGAAATATGATATCCCAATTGGGGGATCTCAAGATGGGAGTGCTTTGGCCAAGGCTTTCTTCAAGGTATTATACGCATGTTGGCACTCCTCTGTCCATTAAAAAACGATTAAAAGTCCATAGAGGGGACAAGCAATGTCGGCATACATGAAGATAAAACATCGATAATACCCGACATGTCCCATGAAGCTTTGGACTCCTTTGAAATTGGTCTCGGTAGTGGTAGCTCAAGAATGAGTCGCACCTTGCTATTGTCTGTGGAGATTCCATGTTTTGAGATAATGTGTCCTAAGATGACTCCGTGCCCAACCCAAAATTGGCATTTAAGAGGATTGAGAGAGATGTGGTAGAGTCAGCATCTCTCTAGCACTTTCCATAAACACTATAACTGTGCTTTCCAAAAGTAGAGTTGACACAGAGGTCATCCATGAAGACTTCAAGGAATTTTTGAAGATATTCCTTATAGGCCATGCACATTGTGTTGGAATGTGCCTAAGGAATTGGTCACCCCAAATAGCATGACACAGTATGCGTACTTGCCCCATTCAGTCACAACAAAGGCTATTTTATGTTGATCCTTTGGGTCGATCAACACTTGGTTGTATCCAAAGAATCCATCAAGGAAGCTGTAGGCTTCCTTTCCTATAGCTCTCTTGACTACATGCTCTATGAAGGGTAATGGATAGTGATCCCGTATTGTGGTGGCATTGACCTTTTTGAGATCTACGCACACTTGCACTTTTTTGTCTAGGCACTATCATTATGGGTGAAACCCATTCTATGTGCTCTATCTCTCGTAGATGAATCCGACATCTATAAGTCTTTCTATCTCCTCCCGAACCATCTTGGAGTATTTGGGGTTCATAGGGTACGCCCTTTTCTTTATTGGTCTCACTCCCTTTACCATGGGAATGGTATGTTTGACCACTTCTGGACGTACACCCTTCATGTCTGTGTACTTCCATGCAAAGCAATCCTGAAATTCTATGAGAAGAGTGACCATGTCTTTTTCTTCTTTAGCTACTACTGAGAGGTCTTCCTCTATGTAGGATCTTCACCCGGGCGGCTTGCCAAGTTGACTTCTTTAACTTTGGTTGGCCGGACCATCATAAGATATCCTTGGCTCTCCATCATGGGTTCTATCATGGGCCGAGTCATATTGTACAAGACGATCAGCCATCTTGAAGGTCCTAAAGTGCTTGGGGACTTGTTTAGTCTCCTTAGCTTTAGTGCTTTCTTCTTCTATCAAATTTTTGGCTTCTTTTTATGCAAGCGCTAACTTTTTGTCATGTGTGTTGCGTGCAGAGCAAAAAGCTTTTGTGGCTCAGGTTGGGAATCAATGGGTTCTTTTAGTCTAAAGGTGGACATATTGACTAGAATGGCAACATTGGCAAGCTCCTTTTGCTAAAATTGGTTGAAGTATGCATGCACGTCGATGTCCCCTACATATTTCAGCCAATGTGTTTTCGAGTCAATAGGTGTCATTCCCAAGCTCATAACTTGTGACTTCAGGCATACACGCAGTGCTTAGCATGTAGAGGGACATGATTTCTTGCCTGTCAGCTGTAGCGAATCGAGTTCCTTTGCATCTTGGAAGTATGTCCAAGGTAGCAAGGATATGCATCCAATTCTTAAAGTCTTCTGGCTCTGGGAGGTGCAAACTCCACGCTATCCCTCTCCTCATCAATCATCTTATGGCACGTTTGGCATAGGTGGACTACGGTGGACCAGGTTGTTGTCACCAAATCCTCTATGAAGGGTTGGTGGGATGGACTTTCCAAGTGCATAGGCTAATGTTTATCATTTGGTTTGTCTTCTTCCGGATATAGGTATGATCCATGTCCCAGTCATAGATCATTTTGGTCTCTCTCATGAAGGGATGTCCTAGGATGCAATCATATGAAATAGGCTATTGGCTCACGAAAGTTCATCACCACCATGAAGGTGTGTCGGCGGAAGTTGGTCCCGAGGATCTTGATCTTCAAATTCCAATCAACCTCCCAATCAACCTTTCATCAGAGAACTTGTCTATGTCGTTATAGCGGGAGTGGAGGTATCTCTCCTGGTTGATATAGTCCCGGATGAATTCCCCATCCTTCTGTTTTACGTTGTGCAGTTGTTCGATTGGGCTCCATTGGGTTCCTTGCCATGAGTATCCCACTTTTAAAGCCTCTTTCAAAGCTTCAAAGTTGGCCTTATCCTCTACCTTCAATGATCGAAACCACTCCCTTAATTTAAAATCTAGAGTGAAGCCGAAGGCACTCACCTTAACTTGGTCATTCACGTGGCCAAATGCCTCACAGATCTGATGGAACATTTCTAAATGTGGTATGGGGTGTTCCATTCCATCAAACTTGGTGATTAACTTGGAAATGTGGGGTGGTTTGTTTCACTCTTGTCTTGGCCCTTGTGCTCGTTGAACTGGTGCTAGTGGTGTTATTCCAACAGCTATGCCCTCCCTATTTTCATGGTTATCCTTAACATTTCTAGAGTTAAGCCTGCCATAGTGGGGGATGGTGTGGGTTGGGGTAAGATAGGCGGGGAGTTGGGCTAGACGGATAATAGGAGAACCCCTAATGGTACTTCATAGGGTCCCATATGGTATCCAGGGTATATCTCACCATGAGGCGAGTATTGTTAGTACATTGGTGCAACAATTTGATAGGATTGTGCAGGGTAAGCTTTCTCCCTTTGATAGGACATTTCTGGGTCCTGGGGAGAGTGGGCTCCTGACCTAGGTTTAACATAGGTCTATAGTCTTGGTATGAGCCGGCCCTTCCAGTAGTGTGGTTGGCATGCCCCCCTAGACTGGTGGATTAGTCTGGGTTGGGTTACCCTTGCTTTGCCCTATCTTTGGCCTACGATCTAGGGGTGGCGTGGCCTCCCTCTCTGGTTGGCATTCCATGCCCCTATCCTTGGGATATGAATCTTTTGATTGTGTGTTTCCCAGGATAAAGTTTTTGAGTCTTAAAGTAATACTTCTTTGCGACTGCATGGGGGACTTTGGGTCTTGCTCTAAGGTAGGTGGTTTGTCCATGGACTAGGCCACCAATCCTCCTACCTCTAGGTCAGGTGTAGTGCGTCCCATGCTGGATGCTCCTCGCTCTCACTGGTGCTGTCAAGGACTAACATCGTTTGGCTCCACGCTATGTTGACCGAAGGGGCTAATCTTAAAGCAAAGGAGCATCAGAAGGGTTGACATCGTCGAATAGAGGGTTGTTTCGCATCGATTTCCTTGAGTGTAAGTGTATGAATGTGGGAAGTGGAAGTGTTGAATACCTCTTTGAACAATTCTTTTTTGGGGTGAAGGTACGGTCGTACGTGAGGTAAGGAACGGGCATACTCTGAGCAAGGAAAGGGCATACGCTTGGGGATGGCACAGAGATATGCTTGAAGAAGGCACAGAGATATGCTTGAAGAAGGCACAGAAGTACACTTGAAGAAGGCTCGGACATGGCTGGGCAAATGATACGGGCATATCCATCTAATAAAGAAATGTCCATGTAATAGATGAATTTATGAGTTTTTATGATATAAAAATCAATGATTTTATTAAATGATCCATTTCTACTTAGAATCTTTAAATTTTGAGCCCAAATTTGGAATCTGCGTGCAATTTTATCCTAATATAGGATTTTACAGCATCCAAAACGGACACCAGATCAAGCTTATACGTAAATTTTAGTTATTTTTAGTTAATAAGCGACGACCTTTAAACCTTAATAAATGCACAACCGGGCGTCTAATTGACGAACGGTCTGCACCCCAACGACGACCAGGGGAACATCCCTGACAAAAAAAAAATTACCTCCTCAAGGCGGCGGTCCGGCATGCAAATCGAGACCAGCGCTCCAAATTTGGAGACCTCGCCCCAAAAAAGAGACCGTACACACTTACCAGGGTGCTCGTACAATGGCCGCACAAGAACCAAAGGTCGGTCGCTCACTGTGTGGTCCACTCACATCGCTACGTGGACACCGATGCTGCCTCTAACCAAATAAGGTACATGCGTACCACTCCTTTCCCTGTTGTTAACCCCCACTGTACCTTTTCCCTAGAGCCATGTAGGCCACTGATCCACAGCCTTTGCCGCCGGCACACCGTCCTTTTGACCGTGCCTTGCGTAGCACCCACACCCGTATCCCACAGCTATATAAACCCTTGGGGTGCTCCATGGGTAGCACACAATTCTGCGTATCCTATACTTTGCCGTGTCGCCGTTTGTACTGCCATTTGTCCCTGCGCAGTGTACTTGCTGCAGTGCAGCTGCCCCTCTCAACACCCCCTCATTTGCCACTTTTCAAATAAGGCAACTTTTCTCTACTCCCCCCTTGTTAGAAGGCAGTGTTCTTAACTCTTCTCCCCCCCTCCCCCCCGTGTGAAGAGATTTACAGCAGCACCTCCCCTTTAGTAAAATGTTTTTGTTAAGGACATCTTACAAATCCCCCCCCATTTGCGTGGACTTTAGCAAGAGGTTTTGGCCTTAGAGAGGATTCATGCGCTGTGGTCTTTTGCTCATACGGTGAGCAAACGATCTCGGAATTGAGATCTGAGTGGAGCATTTTGACCATAACAGCGAGCCCTACAAGGCGACGTCCAAGATGGCCCCATCCTGGAAACGCCAAAATATTACCTCGAGAGAGGAGCGCACAACAATGAGATTAGAGAAGATGCTCCTAATGCAGCCCCAACCCTCCCGTTACAAGCTCCTCAAGGAAATGGTGGCCAGGTTAGCTTGGTTATCTTTAAAAGAAGAGTTTTTTTAATAAAAATATTAGTGTTAATAAATGTGTATCTTTTCCTTTTAAAATAATGAAATAAAATTGTATGAAGCTACGATTTGAAGTGATGCTGTATTCAATGAATTGTATTGAAATTGTTATCTTTAAGAGAAAGAGTGCAAGTTTTTCCTGGCTTCGACGCTAACTCTATTCCGTGCTTGTGTAGCTGGGTGGCATTGTTAGCAAAGCCCAAGGATGGCCCAAGGTATCCCTCATACCATTGGGAGAATAAGGTTCGCCGATTGAGGCGAGAGATTATGATGCTGTCTAGTTCTGAGGGCCCAGGCTAGTGCGGTGAATAAGCCCACCCTAGTACGCAGACATCCCTCTGAGGGACAGGAGGATTGGGGCGACGAAGCCTGAGAGGGCGACAGGCCACTGGCTTGAGTCCTCGCGCCAGTGGTTGACGATGAGGTGTATGGTCCCGTAGGGTTTTGCCCAACATATAGAGGCTAGAAGGCCGAATTCTAGATCATCGCTCGACAGTATAAAGGAAAAGAATAAGAGAGCTGGTTTGGCTTGTATGGAATTGATTCATGTATAAACTTTTTTTATAAATCTTATCTTTGGCATTATTGTATTGTGAAAAAAGGCTGTTTTAACAAACCTTGTGAAAAGGGCCTCAATTAAGGAATATGTTTATTTATGTCAAACAGTGTGGTAGGATTAATTAGAAAACAAATTGATGCGTGAGTAGGGTGGAAAGTGGGAGGATGGAATGCCCCGACGGCACCATCCTAAGGATGGGTGGACCCGATTAGTCGAGTAGCTTTCCAACAGATTAAGTGAAAGCCTTATGCTAGATTAATAGGTTCTTGGGCAATTCTATTATAGAAGACTAGGCCAGCGGCTATGCTTTGCATGGATGAGGAAAAAAGCGTTATCTCTAGGAATCAAGACTAGTAGTTGCCCAAATTAAGATCAATTACCCTATAGGTGATTTGATGTTTAGAAGATCACGCTCCCCCCTGCGGGATAGGACTACGTCGTACCTATGAATCGTATCCTTGAATCTCTGTGCATGGTCAAGGTGTCGATGAATAGGAAATTTTCTCCAAGTTAAGACTTAGTGGACTATCTTAAGTGTTTCCCCCATTTTTGGAAGGGGAAAACCTTACAAGTGGTATCAGAGTCGATCTTAGCTCCTAGGACTTGCCATTAAAGGACTATTTTACAATGTATGTTTTACCTAACATAATGCTAATTAATAAAAACATCCTACTAAAAACAAGTTGAATTGATGTTTGAATGATTGTAGGACGAGGAAGATGCCTACTAGAAGTTTCCAGTTTTTCAATGCATCTTCGAGACTGCTATCACTCCTTAAATTTTGAGTTCCGTGACACCATGGTGCAGATACGAGAGAAGATGTCCCTCCCCCATTTCTCTCGTATCGAAAGAGGATGGGGTAGAGATTTCTGGAGTCGCGGGCCAAGATATTTCTTCATCTGAGCAGATTGAATTGGGAACCTTACCTCTCCGACCTAAAGCGGATTCGTTGGATTGAAAAGTTCAAGATGATCCGTTTATTTTGGTTCATCGTCGATCCTCCCAGGGCCGCCAACACCTCTGTGACTATAGATGGGATTCACATACCTCAAGATCGCTGGGTATATGACCGAGTGATGCACATCTTACCTGCTGACAGAGTAGCTGTGTTGGGACCTACCCCAATCCAGAGCCTACCACCCTTACCATCAGTTTTTCGAGTCTTAGAAACTACAACGGAACCCCCATACTTCACCTATGTGGACCGCTCTACCCTTATGTCATAGTCAAGCTTTGATGACAAATAAGACTAATTATATTAGTCTCAGATCTTTGTAATAAAACTCGTCCTTGTAAATATTTGGAAATAAAATGATTTCAATGTTTTACTCTCCAAAATAAGCGTTGTGCAAGTATGAATCTTGTAATCTTAAAATTGTTTTTATAATGATGGCCAGGACGATCAGCCTCCACTTTCCAATGCGCTTTACACTGATATCTAGGAGAAGAAGCTCCTACTCAAGCAAATGCAACCTCCCTCCTTTAAAGGAGAAAATTCAAAGATTGAGAAGGATGCTGAAGTCTGGATTGAAGCGATGGACGATTATTTCTCTGCTGTCGGTACTAGAGTAGCAAAACAATCTATGCTTGCACAGTTTCAGGGTTAGCAAGTTTTCTTAGTCAAGCTCAATAAAGCCATTGAGCCTAAAAAGGAGACAGAACCCTCTTGGCTCCAAGAATTCTCTGACATCTTCCCTGACGAGCTTACAAGGCTATCGCCTCCTTGAGAAGTCGATCATGAAATCGAGGTGATCCCTGGAGCTCAACCCGTCTCAAAAACGCCCTATAAAATGTCCTTTTGTGAAGCCATTGAACTTAAAGAGCAACTTTCCCAACTCATTGAGCAAGGATTCGTGCACCCTAGTAGCTCTCCTTTGGGAGGCACCTGTTCTTTTCCAAAAAAAGAAGGATGGAACTCTCCACCTCTGCATAGATTATCGAGGGCTAAATCTAGTCACTGTCAAGAATAAGTATCCTATCCCTCGCATATCAGCAAACTTCTTGATAGGCTTCATGGGGCCAAAGTTTTCTCAAAAATAGATTTGAGGATTGGTTACTATCAAATCAGAGTCAAGGAAGCAGATATACCCAAGACAGCCTTCAATATGGCCACTATGAGTTTACTATAATGTCATTCGGGTTAACCAATGCTCCTGCAACCTTAAACCACCTAACTAATGCAAGATATATTCCGTCCTTACTTGGATGAATTTGTGCTTGTTTTTTTTAATGACATCTTAATCTACTCTAAATCAATGGAAGAGCATGAGGAGCAGGTGCGTAGAGTTCTGCAATTGCTGCGTAGACACGAACTCTATGCCAAGAAGAGCAAACGTACTTTCTTTACTCATCAAATTGAGTATCTTGGGTTCATTGTCTCCAAAGATGGCATCTCAGTAGACCTCGCTAAGGTCAAAGATATTCTGGAGGAGTGGCCACCCCCTAAATCAGTTCGTGAAGTTCGTGGGTTTTCGAGAATCACGGGATGGTATAGGATTTTTATCAAAGATTATGCCTTGGTAGCTGCACCTTTGACGGATCTTCTTAAGAAGGATTACAAAATAGTGTGGCTGCCAATCCATCAAAATAGTTTTGATCAGCTCAAGGTCATTATTACTTCTGCCCTAGTCCTGAAACTTCTTGATTTCACCAAGGAATTTGAAGTGGTTACTGATGCTAGTAGTCTAGCACTTGGTGGTGTCTTAGGCTAAGAAGAAAGACCAGTCGCTTATACCTCCTGCAAGCTAAAGTAATATGAAGCAAATTATGCCACCTATGATTTGGAGCTCTTAGCAATTGTACATTGCCTCAAATTATGGAGACATTATCTCTTGGGGGCCAAATTCCAGCTTGTAACTAACCACAAAAGTCTGAAGTGGATCTTCACCCAGCCTAACCTCAACATGCGGCAAAGGAGATGGATTGAAATTCTACAAGAATATGACTTCAACATCAAATTTTGCCCTGGGAAAGATAATGTGGTAGCAGATGCACTTAGCCCCACAAATCTTTCTTAAGTATAATTTCAATGCCAAATAATCCCATACTGGTCAAGGTGGACGAAATCTCATCTCATGATCCAGATTATCAAAGGATGATGAAGTCAGTAGAAGAAGGGAAAAATTTAGAGAAAGAGAAGAATCTAATCAAGGGATACTCCACTCATGAAAAGAAGCCTCTACTTCAATCACAGGCTATGTATGGATACTCCACTCATGAAAAGAAGCCTCTACTTCAATCATCACAGGCTATGTATCCCTAAGGATCCTGCTTTAAAGAAACTAATCCTCCATGAAGCTCACGATAGTCCTGCTCTGCAGGACACCCAAGCTATGCAAAAATATTAAATGCAGTAAGAAGGAGCTTTCATTGAGTAGGCTTGAAAAATGATGTCCTTCGGTACTTGAAGAAATGTCTCTCATGCCAAAGGATCAAAGCTGAAAGGGTCAAGATGCCTAGGAAACTTCAACCCTTGGATATTCCCCAAATGAAGTGGGAGTGCATTAGTATGGATTTTGTCACAAGTCTCCCCACTGTACAAGGAGGATATGACCTCCTTCTGGTGGTAGTGGACTTACTTACCAAAGTAGCTCACCTTATACCAGTAAAGAAGACCTTCAAGCTTCTCATGTTGCTCGAATATTCATCAAGGAAGTCTTCAAACTTCATGGTCTCCCAAAAAGGATAGTAAGTGACCGGGATTCTGACTTCACTTCAAAGTTATGGCAGTCCTTATTTTAAGCCCTGGGCACTCAACTTTGCTTTAGCACAGCTTATCATCCAGAGACCGATGGCTAGACTGCGAGAGTCAATCAGGTAATTGAAGACATTCTCAGAGCATATTGCCAAGAAGATGGATTCAATACCTTCCTCTGGTAGAATTTGCCTACAATACATCTTATCACATCAGAATATAGGAATGTCACCATTCAAAGCACTCTATGGGCAGCAAGAATGTTTATCTCCTCTAAATTTCTCTGATTTGACCATAAGAGTTAAGGCATCCAAGAAAATGCTCGAAGAGATGGAGGAACAAACAAAGGCAATCCAAAAGGATATTAAAGCTGCTCGAAGAGATGGAGGAACAAACAAAGGCAATCCAAAAGGATATTAAAGCTGCTCAAGATCGGCAAAAGCATTATGCTGACACCAAGAGGTCTGAAAGGATCTTCAAGGAAGGAGACAAAGTCCTTCTATGAGTGCAACCCAAACGAAGTTCTCTATCACTTAGGAAATATAAGAAGCTCAGCCCTAGGTATTGTGGTCCCTTTATAGTTATCAAGTGTCTAGGTAAAAGTGCCTATAAACTCCAGCTTCGCAGCCCATATCAAAGTCCACAATGTATTTCATGTAAGTTTGTTAAAACCTTATGTACCCAGTCTCGATCATATTCTTGATGATGAACAAGTTGTAATCCCTACTCAAGGAGTCCTTGAATTACAGCCCAGTAGGATCTTAGATTCTAGGGAAAGGCAACTCCGAAATAGAACTCTTGTAGAACATCTAGTACAGTGGAAAGATTACCCTGAAGAGGATGCAACTTGGGAAGATGAAGCTACATTCTTAAACTGGATTCATGATGAGATGAGGACATCTCGATTTCTTTAAGGGGGGAACGACGTAACATATCCATCTTCACTAATAAAGAAATGTCCATGTAATAGATGAATTTATGAGTTTTTATGGTATAAAAATCAATGATTTTATTAAATGAGCCATTTCTACTTAGAATCTTCAAATTTTGAGCCCAAATTTAGAATCTGCGTGTGATTTTACCCTAATATGGGATTTTACAGTATCTAAAACGGACACCGGATCAAGCTTATATGCAAATTTTGGTTATTTTTAGTTAATAAGCGACAACCTTTAAACCTTAATAAATGCACGACTGGGCGTCCGATTGATGAACGGTCTGCACCACAATAACCAGGGAAACATCCCGGACAAAAAAAAAAATTGCTCCCCTAGGCAGTCCGCCGGCATGCAAATCGAGGCCGATGTTCCAAATTTGGAGACCCCGCTCCAAAAAAGGGACCGTACACACTTACGAGGGTGCTTGTACGATGGCCTCACAAGAACCAAAGGTCGACCGCCCACTGTGTGGTCCACACGCATCGCTACGTGGACACCCTTTGACCAGATAAGGTACATGCGTACCACTCCTTTCCATGTTAACCCCCACCGTACCTTTCCTCCAGAGCCATGCAGGCCATTGATCCACAGCCTTTGCCGGCACACCGTCCTTTCGACTGTGCCTTGCGCAGCGCCCACACCCATACCAGACAACTATATAAACCCCTGGGGTGCTCCATGGGGGCAGCACGTAATTTTGGGTAGTAGCCTATACTCTGTCGTGTCACCGTCTATACCGCCATCTGTCCCTGTGCAGTGTACTTGCTGTAGTGCAGTGTACTTGCTGTAGTGCAGTGTACTTGCTGTAGTGCAGCAAGCCGCCCCTCTCAACACCCCCTCATTTACCACTTTTCAGATAAGGCAACTTTCCTCTACTCCCCCCCTTGTGTTAGAGGCAATGTCCTTAACTCTTCTCTCTCTCTCTCCCCCCCTCCCCCCCTCCCCATGTGAAGAGACTTACAGCAGCACCCTCCTCCCCTTCAGCAAAATGTTTTTGTTAAGGACATCTTTAGTAAGAGGTTTTGGCCTTAGAGAGGGTTCATGTGCTATGGTCTTTTGCTCATACGGTGAGCAAATGATCTCGGAATCGAGATCTAAGTGGAGCGTTTCGACCGCAACAGCGAGCCCTACAAGCCGATGTCCAAGATGGCCCCATCTCGAAAACGCCAGAATATTACCTCGGGAGGAGCGTGCAACAATGAGATTAGAGAACATGCTCCTAATGCGGCCCTAACCCTCATGCTACAAGCTCCTCAAGGAAATTATCTTTTAAAGAAGAGTTTTTTTTAAAATATTAGTGTTAATAAATGTGTATCTTTTTCTTTTAAAATAATGAAATAAAATTGTATAAAGCTATAATTTGAAGTGATGCTGTATTCAACGAATTGTATTGAAATTGTTATCTTTAAGAGAAAGAGTGCAAGTTTTTCTTGGCTTCGATGCTAACTCCGTTCTGTGCTTGTGTAGCCCGAGCAGCGTCGTTAGCAAAGCCCGAGGATGGCCCAAGGTATCCCTCATACCATTGGGAGAATAAGGTTCGCCGATTGAGGCAAGAGATTATGATGCTGTCTAGTTCTGAGGGCCCAGGCTAGTGCGGTGAATAAGCCCACCCTAGTGCGCAAACATCCCTCTAAGGGGCAGGAGGATCGAGCGACAGAGCTTGAGAGGGTGACAGGCCGACTTGAGTCCTCGCCAGCGACGGTCGCGACGATGAGGTGTATGGTCCCGTAGGGTTTTGCCCAGCATGTAGAGGCTGGAAGGCCGAATTCTAGATCCGACAGTATAAAGGAAAAGAATAAGAGAGCCGGTTTGGCTTGTATGGAATTGATTCATGTATAAACTTTTTTTATAAATCTTGTCTTTGGCATTATTGTACTGTGGAAAAAGGCTATTTTAACAAACCTTGTGAAAAGGGCCTCAATTAAGGAACATGTTTATTTATGTCAAACAGTGTGGTAGGATTAATTAGAAAACAAATTGATGCATGAGTAGGGTGGAAAGTGGGAGGATGGAATGCCTCGACGGCACCATCCTACGGACGGGTGGACCTGATTAGTCGATTAGCTTTCCAACAGATTAAGTGAAAGCCTTACGCTAGATAAATAGGTTCTCGAGCAATTCTATTATAGAAGACTAGGCCAGCGGCTGTGCCTTGCATGGATGAGGGAAAAAGCGTTGTCTCTAGGAATCAAGACTAGTAGTTGCCCAAATTATGATTAACTACCCTATGGGTGATTTGATGTTTAGAACATCACGCTCCCCCTGTGGGATAGGACTAGGTCTAACCTATGAATCGTATCCTTGAATCTCTGCATGGTCAAGGTGTCGATGAGTATGAAATTTTCTCCAAGTTAAGACTTAGTGGACTATCTTAAGTGTTTTCTTCATTTTTGGAAGGGGGAACCTTACAATTCTCTTGTGAAGGAACAGACATACGGTGGTCAAGGGACAGACGTACGGTGGTGAAGGGATGGGCGTTCTCTTATGAAGTAACATCGTACACTGGTGAAGGATGGGCATACACTTGTGAAGGAATGGCGTACGCTTGCTGGCTCAGCTAGAGAGATCTTAGGGTTTTAACACAAGGATTGTCCTAACAGAGTGATAATGATCCTAATGTGGGTAGGTAGGAGCATCAGCCTCTTTAATGAGCCCTAACTTGTTAAGTGTATAAGGAGGACTTATTTATACAGTCCCCCTAACTTGTTAAGTGTATAAGGAGGACACCTCAAAAAGCTCAGGAAAATACAACACACGACAACGATGTCATGACCATTAAAAGTTGTTTGGATGATAGCTTTAAGGTACCTCCTTCACATAAATAATGACTAATCTCCTATTCAAACTAGCTCTTTCCAAAGAGAAGAAACCCATTAACTATGAAAACCTCCCAAAGGAACTCAAGGAGTACCCCAACAGCGTGTTGGAGAGGAAGAGCGAATGAAGTAAGTCCAAGAGCTTTTGAGAGAAAACTTGAGCAAGTGGTTAAGTACAAACTGATGGCCCTACCTGAGCCAACTCAGAGCTTATGAGGTGGTGCAGGCTGGTACTTAAGCAAGTGGTTGAGTATGTGACTCTATTTGATCTAATCCCTAACCCCAACCCAGATCTAGTCATAGAACAAATAAGGAACCCCAGAGTACACCAAAGGCTTTGACTGAGATTGTAATCCGATCCCTTACCCCAACCCAGATCTAGTTATAAAATAAATAAAGGAACCCAAGAGCATACCAAAGGCCTTGACCCAGAGCATACCATTCTAAAGAGGTTGTGAAAAGAGCCAATTCTAGAGTTTTTGCGTTTGGAACCAATCCAACCAATTCCACCTTGCTAGATGCAATGAAGGAGGACTCATTGGGAGGTGAAAGTTAGCCTTCCATGGGTCATGATAGTCACCACAATATTTTCTCCGATGTGATAGGTGACGATTTTATGTCAATGACCCCATCAGAGGCACCCTCTCATTGTTGGGAAGGATCACTCCACATCCCTTACACATTAGCAGGTCCAATCCCACCTCCGAATGAGTACGAGCTAAGTGAGCCCGGATATTGTGTATGAGGGACATAGCATGCCTCATAACCTTCTTATCCTCGGACGTCTGAGTCCCGATGGAGATACTTATCCGACTAGATGATGGGAATTTAAGAGTCCACAAAGCTCCTAAACCTAAACCTAAAGAAGAGGAGGATGAGCCATGCCACAATGTTCACTTTCCTTCCATACCCAAGATAAAAGGATGGTTAAAAGTGCCCATGAACAAGCTGGGACACTACTTCAAAAGCGATGAAATGAACGTTGTGTGTTACCTGTTGTTTATAAAAGAACAATGGTCTCTACAATCTTGGATGGTGGTGCTGATGTCAGCATAATCACCAAGGATTTCTAGGAGGCTTAGGGAAGCTCACCACTCGTAGGCATAAGCCTCGTGTGGTTAAGATTGATGATGGGAATGTAGCTTAACCTTTGCGTGTCCTTCCAGGATGCAACAATGTCCTAGCTAGCAATCACTTGAGAAACATGGGACCACATCTCCAGCTTTTAAAGGAGCATCACACTTCCTTCCAAACAACTAATGCTTACTCTACTACCCATTGGTACTCGTCTTATAGCCCATTTGGTGTCATGGATGTCTGTCTCAAGGGAAATGATAGCTGCAGTATCCCCCTTATCTTTCTCAATTGCCCTACTCTGTACATCAACACGATCAACAATGACAGATACATAATCAGGTCTATGGCTACAATTTGCAGCATTCTTTGTGTTCCCCTGGTTCAGAGGCCTCTTTGCTCTCATTGTCTTCTTCTCTCCTTTGAACTTCATTCGATCAACAAACATGGGCATTCCCATAATAGCATCACCCACCACTCTAGAGGTTACTAGGGGAAGGTGTTGTTTTTTGGTGTGACATGGTCCTATCCATGAGCACTTGCAAATTGGGGCCACTTCCAATGTACTTGTCCTCCATGAATGCAAGTTGTCGAGCACTTTGCAGGATTGCATTTATCAGGTAAGTGACGCATGCATCATATAAGGATATCTTGTGTTTATATTCCTCTCCAGCAAGCCAGCTCCCGTGTTTTGATTTAGCCAGGTTTATCCGTGGCACCATCGCATTTGCCATTGGGTCCTCAACCCCTGAACGATAAAGTGTCCCTAGTATCCTACCACCAACTTAACCAACTATCAAGCTTGGGAAGGCTGCAATCTGCTGCCTTACCAGTGGCCCACCGAGCATGGATTTTCTAAACTAAACCAATGCATCTTCAGTAGTAGCACATGTTTTCCATTCTTCACACATTTTGATGTGGCTTTCACGAGATGACGTGAGAAATTATACTTCTCTGTGTGACTATTGAGGCTATCTTGACCCAATGAAAAAGACACGACCTCTCCCTATCTAGCATTGCATCTCCATTGTTGACCGAATGGCATTCCAATTGGCAGATGCCTCGTCAGCCACCACCATAAAACCACAAAAATTAGCTTGGTTGCATGTGTACTCAACGATTACAGCATTTAGATTATCCCAAAACATTGCATGGGCAACCTCGTCCTCCTACTAAAACTCTGCCCATGCTATTGTCAATAGTTGCTACAAACTACTGCCCACAAAGAACACAGCAATTTCAATGGACAGACAAGTTAAAGAGCTAATCCATCTTTCTAGGGAAGGTGATGAATACTTACTTCGGGTCATACACATGTGCAGGCATCGTGTGCCACATCCACCTATTCGATGAACGTGATCAAAACACACCCATGCATCCTTGAGGTCTCCATTCTTATCAGCGTCCATGCGTTGAACAATATCAACTCTTGAACCAGGCCCTATGGTGGACATTTTAAAAATGTGGGTACGTTTCAACTCACACTATGCTTGGAGAGGAAATCGGCTCGCATGGAAGAACTCAAAATGGCACTTCCACTTTAAATCTAAGATAGCTTCAGGCCCACTCCCAGCAAGTTGGTTGCCCTTCCTAGCTTGCATTACCATTTGCTTCAACCTGAAACGTAGTTACATCAGATCAAAAGTGAATGCAATAATGTGGGATTTATAATAGCATGGTATGGTTCCTTACTTGTCCAGCCAGAGCAAGCCTCCCAATTCGTTTGCCACCTTTGCAAACTCTAGCTTAGACATATGCTCTCCTTGTAATCTGTCTTCATCAGTGAATGCCTTCAAAATGAGCTCACTTGCAACAATTATTTGTGCTTTTCAGGGGCCTGCATTATGGTCCATTTGTACAAATTTTTGTACAAGGATCTTGGTGTTACAGGGGCCGCTCTGCACATGCCTCGTTGAACCTGGTGGGAGTGGAATTCTCGATGTATAAACAAGCATGTATGTGTTGATTGTCTTGGCATGAAATAGTGTGCATTTTATCTCCCCATAACTACCCATTGCTAGATCCTTGAGGTGGTGTCTTTATCAATTGTCTTTTCCAGTAAAGCTTATTCAGCTTAGAGGAGCGTAGCAAGAACACACACGTCTCATTCATGCACTGAAAAGTGCCACCACAAACTAACTTTCTCAATACAAAGGACTTGTTTGACCTGGTCTGTGTTTGAGGCTTTGTCCAAAAAATTCCTTCATATTTTTGCTCCATCCCCATATACTTTATTCCATTCGTAAGCTCAAAAATACAATTTCCATTATATTCTTTGGGGAGGAACTCTAGCTTGCCTTTGTATTCACAGTCTCTCTCACACGAAATTCTGGAACCGATTCTGGAAATAACAGATCTATGTCAATGTGTCAATGACATCTTGGTCAAAGAACTTGCAAGGGGTTTGCATCTCTTCATCTTCTACTACATTGTTTCGTACCCAATGCATGGCACAGGACCACAGGTTAGCACTTGCACACACTTGCAATAATAGCATGGTTAGCAATAGCATAGAAGTGTAATAATAACATAATTTAGAAAACATACACGGGTGATGCTGCACTCCCCGAAGCCTTTGACATTGACCCTATAACAACCTCGTCACCACGTGCCAGGTAGAAGTTGGACAGACTTTGTTCAAGAACAAAGTACTTATCCCCCTTGATTCCGGGCAGTGTGGTTGTGGGACCCAATATCTCAAGACCATCTTGTGTTTTCAAAAGAGCTTCCACAGTGATGTTTGAGAAGACCCCTAAGATAGGTTGCAATGATTTCTGCGAAGCCCTTGCCCTCCCCCCTATGAAAGGAACCTCCAAGGAAGCACCTCCAATCTCACCCAAAAAAATGGTTGCATTAATGACGTCCCTATGTAGAAAAGTTGGTTTAGAATTGTTGAAGTTTGACAAGAAATAGGCTCCTCATATGTCATTAGGATAGCTACCTATCCAACGACTAGTTGTTGCAAGGTAACACTTTGCAAGTCCTAGTCTATTTAGCATTAATGACGTCCCTATGTAGAAAAGTTGGTTTAGAATTGTTGAAGTTTGACAAGAAATAGGCTCCTCATATGTCATTAGGATAGCTACCTATCCAACGACTAGTTGTTGCAAGGTAACACTTTGCAAGTCCTAGTCTATTTAGCATTGATTTTTCCCCTATAGGCATAACGTACAACTTCCCTTTCGAGGGGTTATTTCCAATGTAAAACATACCAGTGAATACCCGTAGCTTCTCATTGAGCCTCACATTTTAGTGCAACTTCTTTTATTTTCTCCTCTTTCTTCTAATGAACGGCCTTCAAGGCATTCAATCCTAGTTAAAGGGCCACAGTAGCATCTAAGTCTTGCTACCATGTATTTCCACACCATGAGTGGAACCCTGGTTGCCTCATCATGTACTGGGGCTCACATGGGACGAGTTTCCACTCCAAGTCCTACACCAACCTTATATTTGATAAAGTTTTCTTTCTAATCCATTCACCATGACTGTGTACTATGGTGGCAAAAGAATCAATATAGCAAATATTATATTTTGTTTGAGAAAAAATAATTTATTTTGTACCCACATTATTGTTGCACAAAGACATTGATGGTAAATCCTCTCATTTATATCTCATATAACACTTTTGATGCTTTATTGTCTTTAACTTCACTAGTATTGAAACCCCTCTTATCAACATAGGTGTGCAAATTGGTGATAGCTTGTGTAACTTACAAAAGGGGCTTATGTTTCTCAGTTTTTGAGTATTCTTACGTGATTTGGAAATAAGGTCCCGTGTCCACAAATTTGCAAAATAAGTTGTGTAAATATCTCTGCTAAGGTTTGGAAGTTTTCAAGCTTCAGTTATCGTTGTATATGGCTAATAATTTTCAAGGTTTAGTTATAAATCTTGGTAAGCCTCCCAATTCTTGTGTGAATCGTGGTGGTTATCACATTGCATCTCCACTGGAAATCAAGAGTCGACTTATATTTTAAAGTGCCGATTTATTATTCCATTTTTCTTGTCAAGGAATTTTTCACGTCTACTTTTTTACCTAATTGCTATATTAGGTGTATTGTCGTGGTTCCTGATTTTTTGAATGCAACTTGTGCTTTTTTGGGTGACCTCTATTGAGTTAGGGTTCCTAAACACGAGCTTATCCCATGAGGTCACCTATAGCAAAATTCTCCCCTCCACAAGAAACTCACTTCACAAAAATGAAAGGTACATCTCTCAAATTCCATGGATAGTTTGCTAACACAGATCTTTGGCGCTCCAATGAGTTCGGTGAATAGTTTGAATGGTCTTGCTATGTAGGAAGCATTAACCTTTGAAAACGTAAATATTAACAGAGTACCCTTTGAAAATTATTGGGAGGTGTTGATTCGAGAGGCAACTTTCTTTCACATTGAGCGTGAAAGAAAGTCGCCTACCCCAAATCAATGGTGAAAGCCTCTTCGTCCCCAAATCTTTGGCTCTCCAAAGAGTTCATTGAATAGTTTGCATTTTTAATCATATAGTAAGGTCTTGTTGTGTGTAGGAAGCATAAACCTCTGAAAACGCAAATATTAGCAAAACATAGGCCTCTGAAAATTATCAAGAGGTGATGATGCGTGAAAGAAAGTTGCCTACCACCGGTGGCACCCTCTTCGTCCCCAAATCGCTGCTGGCATCCTCTGACCTCTGGCATCTCCAAAGTCAGCCTCCTTGGAGAAATAAAGGTCAACATCTTGCCAACCTATACACACCAGTGAGGAGAAAAAAAGATGTTGACCTATAGTCACACCAATGCTGGTGGCAACCTCTGGCATCTCCAAAGTCGCGGCCTCCTTGGAGAAATAAAGGTTAACATCTTTCTTTCAACGCTTAGCGTGAAAGAAAGTTACCAACTTATAATCGGCCTATGAGTAGAAAAAAGGTTGACATCTTTCTTTCACGCTTAGAGTTAAAGAAAGATGCCGACCTATAGTTCGGTCTGTGGTGGTGAGGATCACTAGATTGGCCTGTGAGAGTAGAAAAAAATGTCGACATCTTTCTTTCACGCTGAGCATGAAAGAAAGATGCCAACCTTTAGTCAATTTGTGAGGTGATGTAAATTGGCTTGTGGGTTGGCAATATGGGCTTTCCCTTGGCCATTAAATCTAGTAGAAAAAACCCACCAGAAAATCAGGAGATCTAGATAGGTCAAAAACCCATCAAAAATGGGAATTAAAAAAAGAACTTCTAGCATGCACAGTAAAGAAGACAATTTTTGAGTTCGATATTGACATTTAGATGCACACAATATATCTAATTGACATTTAGATGCACACAATATATCTAATTGAAATCCCCTTGCACTCTGTGAGATCTGTTGTTTTTAAAAATGATGGAAGATATGTAGATGATCCGAATAGGTGGGTGCCACTTGATGGTGGGTGCCACTGGTCATCTGACTTCATTCATTTGGGGACATGGCTGATATTAAATTAGTGCATTAAGGAATGTTCTTTGTCCCAAAAAATTGGTAGTTGGCGGCGGATGCTGCTATCTCGAGTGTCAGCAAGGGAATATTCTATTATGTTTATTTTATCCATTTATGAATCAATGCACAACGTTAATATCATCATGTACGTCAATGCCTGATATGTCAGAAAGTCAAAGTCGAGAGAGTAAAAATGCCTGGGAAGTTACATCCATTAGGCATCCCCCCCAGATGAAGTGGGAATGTATCAGTATGGATTTTATTATTACTAGACTACCTTCAGTGCAATCAGGTTACAATTCCAGCTTGAACATGAAACCATTGAGGAAGGAAGTATACTGTTTGTAAAAAATGAGCCTTGTATCTGGAAGCAATATTGACAACAAATCCTCTCGATATCCACTTCGTCATCTCTGCTCCCAGTCTTCAAGTGTGTGTGAAATGGAGGAATAATCTCAGCTTCTTCCAGGACGTAAAAACGTAAATCTGTTGTGCAGGTCAAAAATCTATCCAGAAGTGAGGAGAGACCCGCAACCTCGGCTCCAGCTTGGAGGGGTCTTTTTGAAGAGCCACGGAATGTGATTTTAGAAGGAGATGAAGAAGGGACCAAACATGCCAAGACTACCTATGTTACATGTAGCCCATGGAATGGGACCTCTGGAGAAACTAGTGGAGAGAGGCAACGTCAACCTACATGAGGATGATAACAACCATGGGACCACTCATGAGGAGGAGAATGAAGGGCAAGATTTGGAGGATCTTGTGCAGAGGGAGGAGGGTCTTGAAAGGGAAGGCATAGATGAGACACAAAGTAGCCAAAGAGAGGGCACATGCACAAAGGACACCCCTAAACAGGTCAAAAAAACAGAGATTTTGCGAAGATGATGAGAACTAGAAGCCCACAAGGATTCCTTTCAAGGATCAAAGTTGATTTCACCACCACCGATACTCCATTGATACCGCTCTGTAGGATGGTTCCCACAAAGGCAGTAAGAAAGCTCAGCTAGAACACCGAGAGAATAATTTCTTGGTCATTCAAGAAGATGGGTGGGTACATGCCTAGTAAAGGATCCTTTATTGTGTTCAACAAAAGTGATATCGGGCAATTGTTATTTTTTCTGACAAGACTAAACAAGTAAGAATGTTTGCCCATGATATTAGTAATTTCTTTTTCAAGATTGATTTCTTTATACATGCTGACTATTCCCTATGAATATTCATTCAGGGTCAATGAGTTTAGCTTGTACCAAGTACATTTGGAGACAGGGTGTTTCAATTGAGATAGCTTGGTGAGTCAGACTTAAGCACTTTGCTGGCAGAGGTTGATGACGAGGACCGTGCATTTATTGAGGAGGAACTCACTTGCAACATCGATATGCATGGGAAAAAAGGGGTGGTACAAAATCCCAATTCAAATCTTGATGCAGCTTGTTTTCAGAGATGAGATGGAGTAACGCATTGAGAAGAAAGCAAAGGACTTGGATGATGCCGGTCATCGAAAGGTTATATAACATGTGGAGGTTTTGTACCAAAACAAGGCACACAAAATGACATGCCTGGCTGACCCACGCAATGGAGAGGCTTACTTGTGGGGCAAGCTTTGCTCTTCCTACCATGGCATGAACCGGCCAAGCACATAGCCATTGACAAGAAGCTATACCTTATTGGCATGGCATGTGTGAAGGATGCAAAAAAATCATATTTGGTTGGGATGCTAAACAATGAGTAGGCCAATGTTTGCGCCTTAGAGTATCTCCCAACTGACAAGAGGAAGATGAGAGATTGGTTCCATGTGCTTGTTTTCTGGCTACAAATTATAGAATTTGGTCAGGCTTTGCTAGTTGAAAACAAAATGGTTGACCAGGTCTGCCTCCCCTCTGAAAAGGAGTTTAAGGAATATGTAGTCACATGTAGGAGAAAGTTCTTCAAGAAGGCATTCAAGACACACCAGGGAGGGTTTCGCCACACAATCTGCCTATTGATGAGCAACCTACCCTGAAGTCTGCTTCACGTTGTGTGGTGTATCGATGGCTAAAAAAGCAGCTTGTCTCTGGTGGTCTTGAGTCAGTGCCTCCACTGGCAGCAGGAGTTTGGACATCAGCTGATCCTCCAGCTTACATGTACGAAGATCTGTGATTGGGTCGAGTAAGTTTTGACATTTCTCATTTGAAGTTGGGACATTTAAGTGTTTGTGTGTGTGTGCTTATTATTAGTGTCATGCTTTTAGGCACTGTCTCCCCCATAGAGAGGGAACATTGCCCATGGTGGCTAGACCTTGACTATAATGAGGCTCTTGAGGAAGAAATTGACTTGTACAGGAGACATATGACTTTAGTGGTGATTCGGTAAGACCATGAGACCACTGTTGAGGTATGTTGTGAACCAATCACACAAGAAAGTGTTTGTTTCTAAAGGTGTTGGTAGGCTTTTAATGATGTGGCTTTTATTCTGGCGACAGAACCAGCCTTCCACCTTGCATGCGTAGACCAACCACTCAAGTAGTACATTTGTCACACCACCTGTGAACCTAGGTAGAGATATAGTTCAGGAGGCAACAAAGCAAGCCCATTCTAGACAAAGGGGGGTTAGTAGCAACTCCACTGCTGCTGGTTACAGTGAAGATAGAGTAGATAGAGCACTCAAGACCCACCTAGTACCTTCTAGTAAGATCCTAGGAACTGCATCGATGGTTGATTGACTTTGTTTCCTAAATAGACTGAATCATTGGTTGATTGTATGTTGTTGTCTCTGCAGGCACAATGTTAGCATACTGTATTAATGTTATTGACCTCGCTCGTGACATGCAAATCCTTGAGGTGCCATCGGATATGATGGTAAATTTTTTGGAAGGACTGAATATCATTTGTGCTAGGGGGAAGGTAAGGGGAAAGATGGTAGACTACTATTTGGACATGGTGTTTGTTGATTTTCCTTCAAATACCATGGTGGAGGGCTACTCTCAAATGAAGGTGCCCAAGTGGAATCGGGTTGATGTGGACTTGCATGTAGCAACATTCAATTTAGCAAACTTTTGCATGTTGATACTGGATTCTTTGTGTGCTTGTACGCAATGGAAGAGGCACATAAGGTTGAGTCTTGTGCTAGACAGAAGGGATTCATGCTCTTCCATCAGTAGTGCACACCTGCCACCATTGGACGGAAGAAAGGACAAATGGCAACAAAGGTAATTAATGTATGTGATGTCTCCCCCTTTCTCACTGTGAGCAAAGAGTAGACCTCACAAGTTTGGTGTGTTGATTGGGGCAGGTGTGACATGTCTCTTCTCAACTGCATTTGTACGTTCTCCTTCTCCCAAGAGAGACCTTGAGCTTCATTCTGATTAAGTGAGACAAATGGAACTCGGGGATGAGTTTGACGTTGAGCTTGATCTCATTCATGTGACAAGTGGGTATATTGGTAATCCCATAAAGAATATGAACATTAAACCCTCATCACTAGTAACAAGTGTGTTGATTGTTGTGTGTGTAGTGTGCCATCTGAGGATTGGGTTAAAAGAAAAGATCATCCATGGAGGGGGGGCTATCAAAGAGGTCAAAAGCTTTGCAAGTACATTGTGTCCCTCTTCACTTGTGTGCCGGTGAGACCATCATTGAAATGTTTGCTGGGATCGGCACACTAGGGCTAGCTACTACTGCATACATGGATCGGCACACTAGGGCTAGCTACTACTGCATACATGGATCGGCACACTAGGGCTGGCTACTATTGCATACATGGATCGACATGTGATCTTGATAGAGAATGATGAAGTAATCTATGAGCGCCTTCTACATCCATATGCGGTAGAAGTATATAATGTCCTTGATGTATCCTTGTTTTTAGCTGTTTGCTGGGATCGGCACACTAGGGCTAGCTACTACTGCATACATGGATTGACATGTGATCTTGATAGAGAATGATGAAGTAATCTATGAGCGCCTTCTACATCCATATGCGGTAGAAGTATATAATGTCCTTGATGTATCCTCGTTTTTAGCATTGTGTATGGAAAGAAAATTCACTTGTATGGATGTTATCCTTGTAGATTTGATACCCTTATGTGTTGTAGTGCACCGGGTTCCTTTTTTCCATCCATGATTTATTATGTCCGCATTATATTTATGACCATTGTATTTACATTTGTGGTCCGCATAGAGAGCCTTCTATGTTAGTACTTCACAGCTTGGTTGCTCTTTTTTTTTTTTGCCTACCTTCTTTAGGAGTTCAATTGCTTTGGGAAGAAGATTGTACTTCCCATTTGCTTGGTTTGTTTTGGACATGTCATATTTAGGATGCCTTGGTGATTGATTTGGCTTTTGTAATTTTTGAGAAAAAGAAAAATGAGAATTCATTTACTGTTAACCTGCCTGTAAAGAAGATTGTTTCTCTAAAGCTTCATTCAAGTTCACCTTTAAGTATATTATAATTCTCTTCTCATGTATTCCTGTGTCATGATTGCATTCTCTCCCCTCTCTCTCTCTCTCTCTCTCTCTCTCTCTCTCTCTCTCTCTCTCGCGATATTTTGCTCGTAATGTACCACAAAAAAACTAGCACGTGCTCCCTATTTATAGCTCTTGCAGAAAAAGAGGGATTATAGGACCCGGCTCCTTGTTCCTTTGTTTGTGCTCACTCTATAACCACTCTCGGACTCTCATGATGGGGAAGAATTTGAGGATTGATGGGGAAGAATTTGAGGATTGCAATGAAGATGCACACGACGAGTCACTTGTTGAGGATCACTACTTCATAAAAGATGGGGAATTTCTTTTTGATCTCAGTGGAGGAGACAAAAGGAATGTGTTGGATGAAGTTGCATCCACAAATGTAAAAATTTTAGTGGGTGTATGTTCTATTTCTCAAGAGCTAATGGTGGGTTGCAAGAGCCAAAACACCCTACATTTGTTTGGATTCATCAAGGGAGAGTTATGCATATATTAGTGGATTTCATAAGTATCCATATCTTCATCAATTCCAAATCTATTAACTCTCTCAAGTTTGCTCCGATGGAACTATCCATAACCTTTCAAGTGCAAGTAGCCAATGGAGAAAATGAGAAGACTAGCTTGGCATGTCCTTCTAATGAAATGATTTTATCTCTCCTTCATACACTTGGAAGGGTGATGGTAGTGTTGAAGATCGGTCCTATTGATGTGATTTGGGGGTGTGTTATCATTACTTGGGAATTTCCACATGAACCTTAGGGATTATGAGTTTCATGCATCATGGAACGCAAGTGTTATTGGCTGGAAATCATTCAAAGAAGATCTCTTTGATCACCCCAAAGCAACTTAAGAGCGAACTCAAGACTCTTGGTAGTATTTATGTGTTGCATCTTGTGCAAGAAGGGATGGAAAGCAGTGGATAACATATGGACAAAGATATGGCAACCCTTCTTAAGGAGTTTGAGATATTTTTTAATTGCCAAAGAGTTTGCCTCCTAAGAGAGAGATTGATCATGCCATCTTATTTGAACCAAATGCAAAGGTGGTCAACAAGCCTCCCTATTAGTTGTCCAAGGTGGAGAAATAGGTAGTGGCAAAGCACGTGCAAGATTTGCTTTCTATGGGTCTTATTCAACCCTCACAATCTCCATTTGCGTCTCCCGTTCTATTGGTGAAGAAGAAGGATGGGTCCTTTCGCATGTGTATTGATTATCGTGACTTGAACAAAGTCACCATCAAGAATAGGTACCCCATTCTATGCATTGCTGATCTCTTGGATGAGCTCATGGAAGTAAGATTTTTCACCAAGATTGATTTAATATTAGGATACCATCAAATAAGGATGAAGGAGGGTGATGAAGAGAAGACCACATTTAGGACCAAAAGAGGACCAAAACAGGGTTGTTTCACTTTATGGTCATGCCCTTTGGTATTACAAATGCACCGGCCACTTTAAAAGCATTGATGAATAGTGTATTGGCTACTTTTCTATTCAAGTTTGGGATATTATTCTTTGATGATATATTGTGAAGCAAGTGTTTGAAGTGATGAGGGAACACAAGCTATTTGAAAGAGAGAAAATGCTCATTCATGGTCAATGAAGTGGAATATCTTAGATATTTGGTGGGAGAGAATGGCATAAGAGTGGATCCAAAGAAGGTGGCATGTGTCAATCAAGGTTATGATTTCAAGATATCACACACATGAGGAAAGGACAATGTAGTAAGTGGATGCATTATCAAGAATGTGGGCTTACACTATGGCATCAATTAATGGTGGTTTATAGTGATTGGATTAAGGGAATTCAAGAGGAATACGTCCTAAATGAGGTTGCTGTCCACATTTACAAGAAATTACAGCAAGGTAATCATGAAGATATTCCTCATTAAAAGCTTCACAACAACCTCATATGGTATAAGGATTGAGTGTATCTTGTTTCTACCTCATCCTACATACCAAAGGTGCTTCATGAGATGCATTCTTCTCCAGTTGTCGAGTCATCCTGGTGTGTTGAAGATATATGACAAAGTGAGTAAAAGTTTCTTTTGGAAAGGCATGTGGAAGGATGTTAAGAAGTTTGTGATGGAATGTACTTCATTTCAAAGAACAAAGATAGCCATCAACTACCTGGTGGTTTACTTCATCCTTTACCCATTCCAGATGGGAAGTGGACTCACATATCAATTGATTTCATTATGTGTCTTCCGAAGACTAAGCATGGGTGGGATTAAATATTTGTAGTGGTTGATCGACTTACCAAGGCAACCCATTTTATTACTTCCAATGTCACATATGGAGCATCTCCAATTGCCAAACAATTTATGGAGCATGTATTCAAGTTACATGGGTTGCTACTCAACATAGTGTGTGATAGAGACGCCAAGTTCATGGGACTTTTGGAGATTTTTGTATGAAAACATGGGCACACAAATCACTCCATGTACAGCCTATCATCCTCAAATGGATGGGCAAACGGAGTGTACCAACAAGTGGCTTGAGGTGTACTTAAAGCATTATTATCATCATGATATACAAGCTTCATGGGATGAATGGCTCCATCTTGTTGCATTTTGCTGGCATTGGCATACATCCACATAACTAAAGATTTGTAGCCTGATCGATACATTTTCTCCAACAAACAATCTTCCATCGTGTGTTTTTTTTTAATAATTTTCTTCTAAAAGGTAAAAGCGCTTGATAGAACCCATTAGTTGCGGGCTCCATTTCACCTCAACGATCTTTATGTCTTGAACCAGGTGGGTTTCTGGTTGAGCCCTAGTCTACTTTGAGAACTTCCCTCTCTTTGAGGATCCCAACCCTCTTTTTGCCTACAGACTCAAGTAAGAAACTTCTCCCTACATTGCTAATTTATAGGTCCTTGACTTTGTCAATGCTAAGCATTTGGTGTTCTACAAGAGACAACTGGCTCACAAGATCTTCTCAAATGCTTGTGGAATGTCTTGTTATTGTTGAAGAAGAAGCTGAAAAAATCCACCAAAACCCATTGCTTGTTGGTAGCAAATAGTGTTATACAATAGGGCTTTTTGGTGGTCTCTATGTACTCATAGATCTCATGGAAACACATTAGTGTGCAACATCATTGTTTGTTGCACATCCCACAAAAGATTGGTGAAAGCTCATTCTCCTTGTCAGCAAGCCTCTATCCTCTAAAGGAAGCTAAAGTTATGGTCATCACCAACAAACGGCTACAAGGATACTATATGTAGGTAAGAATAAGCTAGGTGAAGAGGTCCAAAACTTAAAAAGACTTATAAAATGAAACTACTATAGTCATTTATATAGTTGACTTTTTTAAAAGTGACAACTCATAAAAACTTATATAATAAAAAAATGCTATCCCATATAAATATTGAGTTATAAGAAAAACTACCATGCACAAGGCTTAGATATTAAAAACTTATCGTGTATAAAAATGTAAGTTTAAACTTACTATATATACAAAAATAAGCCAATAAAGAAAGTTTACACGTGTAAAACTCACCTATTGAATCTTTACTAGGTACAAAAACAAGTTAACAAAAAAAGTTTACACACGCAAGTCTTAAATGTTGAAAAAATCACTTAACCCGCAAATCTTAGATGTTGAAAAAGTCACTTAAACTCCAAACCAAATTAATAAAAAAAGTAAACATGCAAACGTATTGTATAAAAAGAAAATTATAAATTCACCACGATTAATTCTTGATAGCCCTATGCATGCTTTTGATTGAGATAGTATGAGGGGTTTGCTAAGTCAAGGTCTCCCCTTCCTCGTCTCTCTACTATCCACCACAAAAGTGAAGATACCATCTAAAAACCAAATTATGAAAACTAAGTATTCTCTCAGGTTTGATAGGTTCCAATCGTTATTTACTATAATGTGGTGCTTGTCACCTTCATGTACCATTATTGGAAGCTCAATATCTTGCCTAGTGATGGTGTCATCAAAATCTAAGTGCTCCCACTCATTCATAGTATACTTTCATAGCCTATAAGGAAACACAATTGTGAGATTTTTCTTTGTTGAGAGAAGTAAAGCATAGCACTAGAAGATTTCCACAAAATGGACAGATTGGAGGTCCTCCATCACCTTACGACTTTGGGGTCTGGATGGCTAGACAAATTTGTGAAAACCTCTAGTTAAGTGCGCATCGGCATGAACATAATTGGGATGGGTGACCTTCCGAGACTTTCCCCCGCCCAATTTCCATCATGGTATCAGAGCCATGGGTCAAAGTGTAATCTATGAGCCACGAGAAAAGCCAAGTTGAGCCTCTGAGCCAAGGTAAGAAAAAGTGGACAAGTTGGCACCAAGTGGAGAAAAGTTGGCACCAAGTGGAGAAAAGTGGTGCCAAAGTGTAGCACTAGGAGATCTCCACAAAATGGATAGATTGGAGCTCCTCCATCACCTTAAGGTTGGCTAGCCCAATTTATGGAAACCTCTAGTTAAGATGGGTGACCTCCTGAGACTTGGTCCCCTACTCAATTTCCAACATTCTTACCTTTGTGAAACCTCACAATGGTCTTCTCCTTTAGCATCAAACAATTGAGCACTAAATTCTCCTTGCAAACATACATAGTGGGTGTCCTCTATACATTTCGGACCTAAGGAAAACAAACTAGAAGCACAAAATGGCATGAATCACACTAAATTAGCTTTGTGTAACGTATACATGCACTTCATGGATGTTAGATGTCGATATTAAGCCTACCTCAAAGCTTTCAATGGTGAGATTGTCACAAGAAGGGTCCATTAGGGCTACTCAAGGATTGGAAAAAGGATAGCTTTAAGTCTTTTGAAGCTATTTTTTTTACTGTTAGGATAATGTAAGAGGCATTAAATAAGATACCACTCTTCTACGACGTCCCTAACTGTCACGGTTTTGTTCGTCCATCCTTTTGTGGTTAATTGGGGATGCCTAATTACCACTATGTTCGTAGCATGGCACTTGGGTGATTCCGAATATTCCATGTGTAGGACATATGAAATTAGGGATAGCTAGAACTAAGTATTGGATTTATTACTTATGTGCTCTCGTGGACTTTTTAGCATGTATTGCTAACTTGTAGTGTGTTTGAATGGACAACCTTGTAGGTTGGTGAGATTGACGAGCTTTGTGCTCGTAAGCCAGAATGGCTGGGATGTGATGGCAGCGATATGGTGCGAGCTATTACCAAGATGGTTCTCATTTTGGTATTTTGCCATGGTATCTACTACGAGATTTTGTATTATTATTGGCAGCCCCATTTTAATGTATTCAGGCATGGACCTATTGAGCCGCCCACTTTTGTTATATTGGGCGTGGACTTATTTATTTGCACGTGAATTAGCCCTTGGGGTTCTTTTTGTAATTATCCTTAAGTGGTTAGATAGGAACACTTTACCTAAGCTTGTGTTAAAAGCAACCCCCATTTTTGTAAAGGGCAAGCCCATGCATAAGCGTGCATCTATTTTTGGCTTATGGGCTATTTTTATTAATAAAGCATAAATACTCAAGAAGTGGGAGGAAGCCGACACTTCTTGAGGGGGGATAGATTGCACCAAATGATTATCTCTCGTGTTTTCATGCTATGCTATGCTTTTATGATTATTCATTAATTTTTCGGTGCGTCTCCCCATGATCCTAGTGGTTTTAGTGGTATCACAGCAAAGGGGGGAGAGAAGGTGAAAAATATTGAGAAAAATCAAAGGGAGAAAGGCTTTGCAAAAGAAAGACAAAAGGTACGTGCAATTTTCTGGTTTCTGTGAAAAAAAATTTTGAAGGGTTGGAGGCTTGGTTGAAGGTCTCTTTTTCAAGGTCACATCCAGTTCATAACCAAGGGGTAAAGACTTTACCCAAAGCTTAAACAAAGGCATAATACTAAGCCTAAGACAAAGCTTAAAGCTTAGCTTAAAACAAAGCTTAAGCAAAGCTTATCTAATGGCTACGAATTTTTGCCCATCAGGCCAGAGCTTGAAATCGCGAACGACGCCTTCTTCTTTGCTTGGGAAATTGGCTCTCAGTTCTGCAAACCGATTCGACGATCTGCTCCATTGGATGCGTCCGGCATGTTCTCTTGCATAAATCTTATACCCTGTCTGAGGGGTTTTGTGGAAGATGATAGATCTAGGGATTTGAATTTGCAACATGGAGGAAGCTCTGCAGAAATCAACTGTGGAGAAAAATTTATATCTTTGCTTAACTCAAAAAGGTCTAAAAAGATAAGAGGAGATTCATACGCCAAGTTTCTTCAAGCCAAAACTTCATCAAAATCAGCCCGAATTTGGCTCGGCTTTGAACTGAAAATATTTTCAGTTTCTTATTCTGGTTCGGCTCAGAAAATTACAACAATTCAAAGTTGCGGGATTTTCAAATTTGGTTATTTTATGCCTTCTCGAAGCTTAAATTCACTCTCGATTCTCAATATTTTTTCTACCAGACGACCTTCCGACGCTTCGAGGCTACTTCAAGCACTTTGGTGATTGCATTGGATGGCCACACCACTCTTCTAATTGCCACGAGATTCATGATCTTCAAAATTATTACCACGAGCAAAAAATCATATAAGTATTTCTACCTTTTTCCTATCTTTTATTTTTCATGTGTATGATTTACCTGCACTTCCGTCTATTTAAGAGCAACTCATAGCTTTGCAAGCACAATTGGTCAATGAATGCACTCATAGACTTGCATTAGAAGACCAATTGAAATCACGGCATAAGCATGACATTGAAGGTGATAGTGATGAGGATTATATTCTTTGAACCGTGAAAGCAACTTTAGATGCTCAAACGGCTCGTAAAGAATCTTGCATTAGTCGCAAGGCTCTCTTTTCAAAATTTTGACAAAAAGAAGGACGCATGCACTCTTTTAGCTTGGCTTAACCAATTCAATGACTATTTTTTGGGAGAGAAATTTTCTAAGAAAGACAAGGTCAAGTGTGCGCTGCGAATCATTTGATTCTCAGAATGCTGCTTTATGGTGGAATGCTACCAAGAATGGGCGACATAAACCTCGTACTTGAAATTAAGAGACATTTTCTACCTCCTCAGTACAAGGCTAAAGCTCGACAGCATGGGGACACTCTTAGACAATTGAAAGGGGAGGATGTCCAAACTTATATTGAAAAATTTTAGAATTCTCTCATTCAAATGCAATCTATAGAAAAAGTACATGAAAAGCATCTTAAAAGGAAGTTTATCTCAGGGTTGGATCTAGTGTTTAGTCTATCATGGTGCCTCTGTGTGTGTTCATGGGGTGTTTACGCATACATGGAGTGTACATGGACGCTATAACAGATATTTCACGGATAGGTCCTTAGGATCCAAAGATTAGAGCGGAGGTTAATATGTTTCATCCTCATACTCTTGCCTCTGCTAAATCTCTTGCTTTAAACTATGAAAAGAGAAATGGTGTGCCAGGTTCGAACAGGAGAATCATACTTCTAAATTCTCCAAAGATTCGACATCTTCTAGTGGTTTTGACAGGCATTCTTCATTCAAACAATCTTTTAACAAGGGTCGAGATCAAAGAAGCCAGCAATTCAACAACAACAATAAAGCAAAGATTGGCAACAATAGTAATGGAGCGAGTGGAGAACCAAAGAAGACAAATGTTCCAGATTCATTGACTTGAGATAAAAAGCGAGCAATGTCCGATGTTACACTTGCCATCATCAGAGGAGACACTATGCTAATAAATGTCCAAATGACAACAACAACAACAACAACAAGAAGCCAATTGTTGCACGACTTAACATGGTGGATGGAGATGATGACACTGGCACTAGAGACGACAATGATACGCGACGATGACTACGAGCCAAAGTGTGATGGGGTAACGAGTTCAATGGTAAATCTATCGAGAAGGTACTTCTAACCTTGATCCTCAATCTTTTTCACCACATACTTTACTTAAAATGAAGGAAAAAATTCAAGATAAGGAAATCACAATCTTGCATGATGATGGTAGTACACACGATTTTATTTTTGAACGTCTTGCACATGTTGTTCATCTTGACATGATTCCTTCTCGTTTTAAAGTAAAGGCTGTTTTTCAAAACGAAAAGTATAATTGCACTAAGAAAGTGAAATGCCTTTTCGACATGAGTACACACCACATATTGATTATGCAAAGCACACAATGTCTTTTATACATCATGGTAAGAATGTTTGTTTACAAGGAATTTTTGAAGGTATAAGGATCAACCACTTTTGAGCCATACTTAGGCCAAAAGGGCTTCCAGGAAGAGGGAGAAAACTTTTTTAATTTTGGTTAACTAGCTTAATGCTCAAGAGCCACCTCCTGGGGATACATCCCATGACTCTTTCATTTCTAAATTCTATGTCTGTTTTCTCAATGAGTTACCTCCTGGACTCCCTAGATCACGTCTTGAAGATCATCACATAGACATTATTCCTGGTAGTGCACCGCCTTGTAGAGCACCTTATAGAGTTAACCCTCTTGGAGCAAGGAGAAATTCAGACTCAAATCGAGGAATTGCTTTCTCGAGGACTTATCAGACCAAGTAGTTCACCATATGGAGCACCAGTCCTTCTTGTAAAAAAGAAAAATGGTACTTATCGTATGTGTGTAGACTACAGAGCTCTCAACAAGAACACTATCAAGAATAGATTTCCAATTCCTAGAGTTGATGATCTACTTGATAAATTAAGGGGAGCCAGCGTCTAGCAAAATTGACCTAAAATCTGGATATCATCAAGTAAGAAAGGCCAAGCAAGATATCTATAAAACTGCTTTCAGAACTCAGACTGGTCATTTTGAGTTTTTAGTGATGCCATTCGGTCTTACTAATGCTCTTGTGACTTTTAGTCGTATGATGAATAGGATCTTTCTTGAACATCAAAACTTTGTGGTTGTTTTTTTCAATAATATCTTAGTTTTTAGTAAATCTTAAGAAGAGCACGAAAATATTTGGAAATTGTATTTAATTTGCTCAAGGAAAATGAACTTTACATTAATCCCGAAAAGAGTAGTTTCTTCTAGAGTGAGATTAAGTATTCGGGACATATAGTTTTTGCTAAAGGCATCCATGTTGATCCAAAGAAAATAAAAACTATTGCAACATGGCCGCATCCCAAGAATTGTCATGAATTACGATCTTTTCTAGGATTGTGTAGCTATTATCGCAAATTTGTATGTAATTTTGCATATAAGGCACACTATCTCATTGAACTTCTCAAGAAAACCAAACCCTATGAGTGGACCGAACTTCAAGAGAAATCTTTTCTTGCATTAAAATATGCTTTTACTCACGCACATGTGTTACAATTACTTGAATTTTCACGTCCTTTCTTTGTGGTTGTAACCGATGCTAGTGTAAGGGCATTGGTGCTGTATTAATGCAAAATGGTCATCCTATTACTTTCGAGAGTAGGAAATTCCGTCTTACTGAAAGTAAGTATAGCACCTATGACAAGGAGTTGTCTGCTGTAGTCCATGCATTGAAAATCTAGAAACATTATTTGATGGGCTCATAATTTCTTATAAAAACTGATCAACAGAGTATCAAACACTTGCTTTCTCAACCACTTATTTCGGATAGACATATTAAATGGGCAGCTTTTATTCAAAGTTTTCAGCCTATTATTCAATACCAACCTGGTAAGAAAATGTGGTTACTGATGCTTTGAGTAGAAGACCTTCCATTCAAAATATTTCTGTGATTGAGAATACATCTTTTGACTCTATGCGTGTGAGACTTATAACCAAGACCCTGACTTAAGTGATATTTGGTCTAGATTGAGAGAAAATCATTGGACATCTTTTGCTGAGTATTCCTACGATGATGGATATCTTTTCTTCCAAAAAAGATTATGCATTACTCGACCTTTTAGACATTCTATTTTAGAGGAATTACATCAGCCACCTTATGTGGGGCATCGAGGTGTTTCATCTACATTCCAGACTATCTCTAATGACTTTTTACTGGCCTAAATTGAAAAATGATGTAGCTAAATTTGTGTCTGAATGTGATGTTTGTCAAAAAGTAAAAAGTTATAAGGGTAAGAAACTTGGTTTACTCATGCCACTTCCTATTCCTAACGCTCCTTTTGGGAACATATTTCTATGGATTTTATCGCTGGTTTTCCATTGACTACACGAACCATAATGATATGGTTTGGACCATTGTTGATAGGTTTAGCAAACAAGCATATTTTCTTCCTTGTAAAAAGACTCTTACTACACATCAAGCTGCACATTTGTTTGTTAAACACATTTTTACACATCATGGTTTACCACAAGTGATTGTTTTTTATATAGAGATTCTAAGTTTTACAGTGATTTTTGGACTACATTGTTTGATAATCTAAGCACTAAATTTCATTCTGAATCTAATGGTTAAACAGAAGTGACAAATAGCACAATATTGGATTTACTTCATACATATGTTTCATTACATATGAAGTATATCCATATTTTGTAATTTGCATATAACAACACACCGCATTCATCCACTGGAAAAACACCTTTTGCAATTGTGTATAGAAAAGTTTTACCTACTCCTATCACTCGTTTGTCACACACTATTGAAACTACAGATCAATTCACTCACCATTGATTTCACTTTCATTCATGATTATGTTCGTAAAGCTATTTCTAATGCAAAGAAAAATACACTAAACAAGCTAATAAGAAAAGAAAGCACATGGTTTTTCGAGAAGGTTAATATGTTTTGCTTCGTATTGAAAAGAGATGTCTTAAAATTGTTGAGATTAATCCTCTCGTTAAGTTAGCTCCTCGTTTTTATGGTCCTTTTCAAATACTCATAAGATTAATGACCTAGCATATAAGCTTTCACTTCCTTCTCATTGGAGAATTCATAATTCTTTTCATATTAGTCTTTTGAGACCTTATAGGGGGCTAATTCCTACACATCCTATATATGAGGAAGCACCTAATCTTGTTGACTAAGTAGAAGAACTTCAGCCTGAGGCTATTATTGACCATGAGACCACTACTACTCACACATATATTGTATATAATAAATATCTTTTGACCTTAAAAAATCCTCCTCGCAAAAATGCTAAATGGATGTCTGAGCGATTTTTTCGCACTTATCCCGACATCATCCAATCTTACTTTCAAACACGGGTCAACTGATATGATGCAGCTGAGGACAGTTGCTATCCCGGGTAGGAGGGATGTCACGGTTTGTCCGTCCATCCTTCTGTGGTTAATTGGGGATGCCTAATTACCACTATCTTCGTAGCATGGCACATGGGTGATTCCAAATATTCCATGTGTAGAACATATGAAATTAGAGACAGCTGGAACTAAGTGTTGGATTTATTACTTATGTGCTCTCGTGGACTTCCTAGCAAGTATTGCTAACTTGTAGTGTGTTTGAATGGACAACCTTGAGATTGACGAGCTTTGTGCTCGTAAGCCGGAATGGCTAGGAGGTGATGGCGACGATATGGTGCAAGCTATTACCGAGATGGTTCTCATTTTGGTATTTTGCCGTAGTATCTAATACGAGATTTTGTATTATTATTGGCCACCCCATTTTGATGTATTTGGGCGTGGACCTATTGAGCTACCCACTTTTGTTATATTGGGTGTGGACTTATTTATTTGCACGTAAATTAACCCTTGGGGTTATTTTTGTAATTATCCTTTAGTGGTTAGATAGAACACTTTACCTAAGCTTGTGTTAAAAGCAAGCCCATGCATAAGTATGCATCTATTTTTGGCTTATGGGCTATTTTTATTAATAAAGCATAAATACTCAAGAAGTGGAAGAAAGTCGACACTTCTTGAGAGAGGATAGATTGCACCCAACGATTCTCTCTTGTGTTTTCATGCTATGCTATGCTTTTATGATTATTCATTAATTTTTCGGTTATGGTAATTTGATTGAAGTGATGAACCAGTTGATATTTCATCATACGTCTGCCCATGATCCTAGTGCTTTCTTTCTTACATATAAGATCTCCCCAAGATCAACACAAAGTGCTTTGAAAGTCCATTGCAAAGCATTCTAAGGCTACCACTCGATACAATTTGAGGAAAAAATATCTACAACATCTATAAAAAAGGGCAACAAAAAAATCAAGAAATTAAAAAACACAATAATAACCAATAACAAATTGAGGTAAGCCATGTGACTATCATGCAAAGCTCCAAATCGTGTACATAACAAACTGAGGTAAGCCATGTGATTATCTTGCAAAGCTCCAAATCGTGTACCCTACCTATGTTGGGTCCAGCTTGAGGAATGATTATGTGTAGAGATATTGAACTTTCACAAGACATTTACCATCCTTGCTTATTGGAAATCAAGGACCCTTCTTCCAAAGGTGGTAGGAAAATGAGATGAACCTTCTCAAAGTTTTTTGAGCCTGTCTCATGGAAGGTTACATGGTGACCCACATAAGTCGGGAGAGATCCATTGCGCATTACTGTCTTGGGTTATAAGAAGAACCACCACAACACTTAGATAATCATGTATAAAAATTAGTTAACAACATAAGTTTACATGCACAAAACTCGAGTATTAAAGAGTTTATTTTACACGTACAAAAATAAGTTAATAAAGAAAATTTGTGTGCAAAACTCACGTCTAAAAAACTTTACTATGTACAAAACCAAGTTAATAGAAAAAGTTTCTGCGTATAATCTTGAATATTGAAAAAAAGTCACCATAAACCCTAAACCACACTAACAAAAAAAGTTTACATGCACAAAAGTATTGTATATTACACATTCATCGTATCTCTCTATCATCCACCAATAAAGTGAAGATACCATCTAAAACAAATTACAAAACAAAGAATTCTCTTAGCTTTAAGATGTTCCAATCATCATTTACTACAATGTGGTGCTTGTCACCTTCATGTACCACTGGAATCTTAACCTCTTGCCTAGTGATGGTATCATCAGAATCTAACGGCTCCCACTCAATCCTAGTATACTTGCATAGCCTATAAGGAAACACGATGTGAGATATTTTTGCATGCACGTGTGAAACCTCACAATTGATCAAGTCCCTTGCAACAAGTGGTTTGATGACAATCTCCTTGCAAAGATACATAGTGGGTGTCCTGTATGCACTTCACACCTTAGGAAAAATCAACTCTATGTGAGCCATAGGTGCGCTTCATGGATGCATGGATCAATATAAAGCCCACCTCAATGGTGAGATTGGGCTACTCTCATGAATGGAGGATAGGTTCAAGTCTTTTGTAGCCATGATTTGATGTTGGGAAAACGTGAGAGGCATTGTAGAAGATACCACTCTTCTACCACTTCCCTAACAAGCATAAAAGCTTTCTCCCTTGCGGATAAGATCTCCTCAAGATCTGTGCATAAAGAAAGTGCTTTGAAAGTCCATGTTAGGCATTCTAGGGATTGCCACTCGACACAATTTGAGGAAAAAGTATCTACAACATAGATTTGAAAAATCCAACCAAAAAAATCAAAGATTTCGATGATACGACAACCAACAAGGTTCAACAAATAGACAATCTATTTTTCATTCGGACAAAAGATATTATGTCTGCATGATCAATCGTTGCCTGGATTTGCATGGCCCCACGTCAATCTCTTTTTTCCACCATTATTGCTCTTAATAATATCCATGTTCTGGTAACCTTGTACAAACAAGCATTTTTTGTGTGCACATATGTACATGCGTTATTTTTCTTACTTATAATTGCACTCGTGATATAAATGACCCCATCTCCCTAAACTCACTCACTCTCTTCTCTGCTTGTACTCGGCTCAACTGTCTGTCTGTCTCTCTTCCGTTTGCGCGAAGGAGCAGGGGCTGCATGCAATCCCACTCCCTTCCTTGCAGTTGTGAAATCTCAACTGCCGGCTGCATGCTGAGTGAGTGAGTGAGTGAGTCACCGCTGCCCATCTCTTTCTCATTTTAGGTTTTCTCGCTTCACACTCGAACGCCGGCCTGCCTAGCTCCCCCCCCCCACACCCAATTGTATGTCCGTATCGATGTCTCTAGCCAATAATTATCTCCTCATCTTCAGATGCCCATCATCATATCGCATAATCCCCCTTCCCCATGCCCTTCCTTCTCTTGTTTAGATATACTAGTATAACATGCTACATAAGAAGTCCAACAAGAGAATGAGAATCAGTTCTCTATTATGAGAGCCTAGCTTCCTTCATGAGTTCAAGAGAAAAGAGAGAAAGAAAGAAAGTGGGTGGTTGGTCCATCACCAGCAAAAGTTTTTTTTTGTTTGGAAGAAACCCAGAAAAAACTAAGTTCTCTCTCTCTCTCTCTTCAACAAAACCTTGTGGCACTCACTTGCCTACTTAGATTTGTTGTACATTTTGCTTTGGAACTATGCCTTTCTTTGGGTGTCTTTTAGGCCTACCCTTTGTAGATCGTAGGACTAAACAATCACTCTTGTTATTTGGTTGAGGAGTTTTGAAAACAATAGGTAGAAATTATTTTCCTCTTTCTTCCCCTTTTCTCTCTCTGTCTCTCTCTCTCTCTCTCTCTCTCACACACAAACACACTCACTCTCACTCGCTCACTATAGGTGAAGGTGGGGGTGGGTAGTAAGTAAGTAGTAGGGGAGGTAACCTATAGGTATAGAGCACCCTACAATGGCACAATTCATCTACGGTTGAGTAAGTTTGATTCCAATGAGCCCAGCGGCTGCCTGGTGTTGTTCTCGGGTCCCAAATAATCAGAAAGAGACTTGCTTTGGAGTTGTAGCTTAGAAAAACTAGTTTTTCCCTGCAAGAAACGGGATGAACTAATAAGGCACAGCATGAATAAAATGGTGTCATGCAAACAAAATCTTCGTCGGCACAAGAAGAAGTTACTTACCTTCTTGGACACTGGAGACGATGTTGAGCTCCTGTTTCTAAGAGCCAATCTTAAGTCTTTGTTGTCATCGTCCAATATCCGGACCTTCATCCAAAATATAAGAAGAAGAAGAAGAAGATACACACACGATTCAAAGTTCTTTTACACAATCTAATCATGCATATATATGCATTGACAAAAACATTGTGCAGTTCAATGCATTCAAACGTGTGTCATGCAGGTGGACCCACCTGAATTTCTGCTCTTGCAAGGTTGCATTTATAAAGAGCCACTTCCTTCCAAAGCCTTCGTACCTCATCCATCAATTGCTGAGTTCCCTCCCTACCATTAATGAATGCCATATTTTTTATTACAATAGAATTGCTTTTCAACTATTGCATTATGCATAGCTCCGGCTCCGTAGCTTGAATTGATTGCAATTACCTCTCTTTACAAACGCACTGCTCTATCTTCGTCTTGTTGAGTGAAACATCCTCGCCATTGTCAAAACAATGAGACGCAGCACAGGTCTGTAGGTAGAGTACTCAAGTTCCGATTTCTCTCTCTCTCTCTCTCTCTCTCTCTCTCTCTCTCTCTCTCTCTCAATTAAAAACATTCATCAACCCGAAGAGGAAATGCCAGCACTGAGACACAAAAAAACCAATATTTTTTTGGGCTAAAAATAAACAAGAATTATAGAGCATGTTGTACAGTACCAACTCCAAAAAGGTTCGGCTTTCTTGTCCTAAGAGGAAGTCTGTAAATTTGGCTGCTCAGTGCACCCAATGAGCCCCCTATTGACACCACAGATACACCTCGATCAACCAAGATTACCTCTTCACCACAGATAGTTTACCAAGGTTACTCATAACCTCAAAAATGGGAAGGCAAAGGTCATTGTTCACTCATGGCTGTGAATCTCATGTGCAGAAGTCTTCAAGGAAGCCACTCGCTAAGACTTCTGTAAGTCGTCAGAGAAAACCATTATACCCATTCATAATGCACCATTATTATTGGGCAAAGATTTTTGGATCAGCATTAGAGGCATACCTCAATGCTTGGGCCGGGAGACATGGGGTTTGAGCCATGGAGTTACATGTCCTCTATTGACAAGATTCACATTTACATTGCTTGCTTGAGAACAAGAGGAGGAAAAACTAGACCAAGCATAGAAGGAAAGGGAGAAGTGAAAGGAGGAAAGATAAGGATAATTTATAAATCTAAATCTTAAATCCCTCACCTTTAAACATCACATATGCCTTCAAAGTTCAAGCTTGTTCATAAGCAAGGACTTTTTGTTTGTACATTGCTTGCTTGAAAACAAAAGAAGGAAAAACTAGACTTAGCAGAGATGATAGAAGAAAAGGATGATGACACAAAAGGAGGAAAGAAAGAAGAAAGATAAGGAGGGAATTTAGAAGCACCATCCCATTTTCTGACGGTTTCCGATCTGTTGAGTGGCCGTTTCTTGTGAGAAAAGCCCAGGGCCTTTCCCACCAACATGAAGTGTTTCTTCATTTAGAGATCATGAAAAAGGCCCTTTGACGCACCCACAAACTCGAAGATTTCTGTACTGATCTTGAAAAAGCCTTGATCGCGAAGAAAATCTTCGCTGGAGGAAACCCTTGTAATGCTATACAGAAAACTCAGAGCTTGTCGATGACTACTGCCGATCTGCTCCGTCCTCTGTTCCTCAGCCTCCTTCCTGCCCGCTAGCCCCCCCTCCCTCCTCCATTTTTCCTTCTTGCCTTGTCCCCCCCCCCCCCCCCCCCCCCCCAACTTTTTCTTGTGTGCCTTTCCACCTCCGCCCAGCCATCTGCTCCCCTGCGTTCCAGCTCCACCCTTGCTCTTCGCCTGCTTGCTTTTTCTCTCTCCTACCTGTCTTGTTGCCCTGTTTAGCCTCTCGTCCTCTTCGCTGCCCTCTCCTCTCCTTCCTGCGCCTCCCTCCTCTTCACTGCCTTGCTCAAGTTGGATTACACTTAATCAGGGTTCAAGTCAGGCTTTTTTCCCAATTAGCATCATGGCTAATCAATCCCCTTCGGCTGGGTGAACCATCCAATTCTCTCAAGACGAGCTTGCAGCCCTCTTTCGCGAAATCAAGAAAGACTCCAAGACGACACTCACTGGACAAATCTTTGGCTCTCAGCTCTCAGGTATCCAGGCCCGTGACTGGGTGCTGGCGACATTGCATTCCGACTTCGCATTCCATTTTAAAGATGTAAGGCTATGGGAGAGGATTATAGTCACTACAAAACTAGTCAGCTCTCGGCTATGACAAACGTGGATTGTGATTGAAGTGATAACCCTAACAAAATTTCTTCGTGGATGATTGTCAGATTGGCAGCTCAGCCTGTGAGCTGCTCCGCTCTACATTTCTCAGCACAGCACCGGCCAGCGCCCCCACTATCCACTGAACCACATGTGAGACTCATGTCATCGATGCAGCTGCGCCATACTCGCCTTCAGCTGCCCCGCTCTGATGCCGCCCTCCGCCTGCCATAGCTGCTTCCGTCACTCACTGCCCTTATTGAGGCAAGATTGGCCAAATTGAAGCCTTTGCAATCATAAAAATTTGGGGTTTTTTCCAAATTCATCAAATTGGAGCCATGCTAGCTGCTTCCGTCACTCACTGCCCTTATTGAGGCAAGATTGGCCAAAATGACGCTTTTGCAATCATAAAAAGTTGGGGTTTTTTCCAAATTCATCAAATTAAAGATCATGAAGTCACAAAAATTTGGGGTTTTTTCAAAATTGATCTCTTACTTCAAATTGGAGCCATGCTAGCAGCCCAGGAATGGAAACGTCACCAAAAAAACTGTTCTTCATCAACATACGCTCGGGAAGTTTTTAAACTTCCAAAATAATTCTTATTTTTTGTTTGTGTGCATCAAATCAAGGCTTCATTGCCATGGTTGTCCCCCAAAAATGAGATGTAATAAATTGTGTCTGTCATATAAAAAAGGTTCCGTGGGGCTACAAAAGATCCTCTCCTGCTCACAAGAAAAACAGAGCAGTGATCAAAGCAAGGCAGCCCGGGAGACTCTCCCTAGGTGCTTCAAAATACAAGCATCAGTACAAAGAACTGAGGGGCTAAATCATACAATAGGAGGGGGGAAAAGCCAAACAGGTGGCCTGTAATGCCAACGGGGGGATCCCGCGTGTAGGGTATAGAAGGGGCCGCTGCGCCAGGTGGTGTGAAAGGCCTGGCGCCGCAAGATCGCCTCATCTCAGTCGCCCCGGATGCGGTCATACTGTCCTCGCAGGGTGTGGATCAACTCCTGCCAAATCCCCAAAGGTCCCCAGGCTAGAAGAGGCTGAGAACCCAGCATATGACCCTGCTCTGTGCGAACCGCTGGGCTCCAGATGAGCGGCTGTCTGGCCCGCTCCTCAACACAAGAAGGAGGTCGCTGAGAGAGCCCCGGTCTCAGCAGCTCCCAAGCTCTCAGGATGCTCAAAGCAAATATGTCCTCCCATCCTCTACTGAGGCATGTCCTCCTCATCTCTATGAAGATCCATCGAATCTCTGGTGCCCAAGTGCCCCCTGCTGGGGGAGCCCGCTCCTCAACACAAGAAGGAGGTCGCTGAGAGAGCCCCGATCTCAGCAGCTCCCAAGCTCTCAGGATGCTCAAAGCAAATATGTCCTCCCATCCTCTACTGAGGCATGTCCTCCTCATCTCTATGAAGATCCATCGAATCTCTAGTGCCCAAGTGCCCCCTGCTGGGGGAGCCCGAGCCTGCAGCCGCTGCAAGAGAAGCTCTTTCCAAGGCTCCGCGCCTGGAAGCAACCCCCGAACAATAAGCTTCCCCAATAAGGCTCTACTCTGATCGACTGGATCTATAATGCCCAAGCCTCCCTGAGCCAGCGGAAGTGTAATAACTGCCCATGCAACCTTTGCCCGGGCTGGCTGACCATCCCGCCCAGACCAAAGAAAGTTCCTGATCAGCCTCTGTACCTGGCTGATGCAAGAGCTCGAGAAGATCCAGCAAGACGTAATGTACCACATGGTCGCTAACAGCACCTGATTTGCCACCACCACCCTCCCAGCCAAGGATAGTCGAGCTGTACTCCAATACAAAAGCTTCTTCCGAATACTTAGAAGAAGCGGGGCAATCTGCTGCTCAGGTGACAAATCTAGTCCAATCTGGCATCCCAAATACCACACTGCTGTGCTAGGAGGAATCCATCTAAAACCGGGGTCCAGGCTCCATGCCGGAGTGGGAGCGCTGCTGATCCAAAAGGCCACTGTCTTGCGCCAATTGATCAATGCTCCCGAAGCTGCACTAAAAACCTGGAGCGACTGCTCTGCCTGAAGAAGATTGGCCTCTTGGCCATGCAAAAATAAGCCCGTGTCGTCAGCAAACTCAGCATCGAGCAGGTCCTCCCCCCGGACTGGGAGCTGGAGTCCTCTCAAACCAACCTCCTCTGCCGTCAAATACATGCTCATAGCCTCCACAAAGAAGAGAAAAAGAAAAGGGGCGAGGGGACACCCCTGACGGACTGATCTGGTCAGCTCAAAACTCGGCCCCCGTCCTCCTGCAATCAACACCTGGCTACGAGCTGTGGAATACAGAGCCGCCACCCCTCTAATCCAGCCTGTCTCAAAGCCCAGGCGAAGCATAGTGCCCTCTAAGAAACCCCAATCGACTCTATCGTATGCCTTCTCAAAATCGAGAAGCATCACGACCAAGTCCTCACCAAGAAATCTAGCTCGGGCCGTTGCCTCCCAGAAGGTAAAAATGTTGTCGAGGATACTGCGCTCCTTGACAAATCCTATCTGGGTAGCATGAATCAACTCCCCCAGGAAGGGCTGGATCCTCAAACTCAAGGCCTTTGCTAAGACCTTGTATACAGACAGTATTGAGGATCGTAATAGGTCTCCAATGCCGAATATCATCTGATACTCCCTCCCCCTTGGGGATAAGAAAGATCAAGCCCTCTGAAAAGCTCTGTGGCATCACCCCACTGTCCAAAACATACTGAAAGCCCCTGCGGAGGCCTGGCCCCAAAAGGTCCCAATAGCGCATAAAAAAGGTAGGCGTCAGTCCGTCCTCCCCTGGGCAACTATGTCGCGGCAGGACCCTCAAGGACTCAGCAAGCTCAACCTCTCAAAGAGGCGCACCAAGAACTGTATGCATACGATCTATGACCCTCCTCTGCACATGGGCCCACACAGTCTGTCTGCAAGCATCTCGATCCTCAGTGGCTGGCTCCGCTGAAAGCAGGTAGGTCTCTATAGAATCCAGTGGCAATGGCTCTGATCTCCCCAGGCTCAGTAGCTACCGATCCATCCGGCCTCCCACGCTGACGGACTCCTGCTCGAGCATGGTGGGGTCCAGTAATCTCAAAAAACTCCCCAGTCACTCTATCACCAAGCTGCGTCCACTGAGAGGCCTGGCGACGATAGTAAAACTCATGTCTCTGCTCCTCTGCCTCTCTAACCTCCTGGCGTGTCTGGCTCAGCTGGGACGCCACCCACTCACATGCAGGCTGCTGCTCCTAAAGGTGCTGAAGCGAAGCAAGGCTACGTCTCAGCCAATGCTCCCGCTCGCGAATCTCCCCCAGTCGTGTCAAAGCTGCAGCGTGCAGGCTGCTGCTCCTAAAGGTGCTGAAGCGAAGCAAGGCTACGTCTCAGCCAATGCTCCCGCTCGCGAATCTCCCCCAGTCGTGTCAAAGCTGCAGCGTGCAGAAAAGAGCTAAGCTCGATGAGTCCCTGGGCACACTGGCCTACTGCATCCTGGTCAGAGCACTGACTATCATGCCAGATCCTCTCAATGCCCTCAGCGAGACTAGGATCTGTAAGTACCCTCTCTGGGATCCTCAACTGCAAGTTGGGCTCCCGTGTCCTCTCCTCACTCCCCTAACCAGTCGCCCACATAAAAGCGATCAATCCATGATAGATTAGTCCCTCCCTGCCGGCGATCCGACCGAGAGAAACTAAGATTGTCCTGAGAGCGGGAGAAGGCCCCATGCTGCCATGCATCAGTGATCCTCAATGACATGCAAAATCACTCCCAAGCTGAAAGCTCCGTACCGTGCACTGTAACATGACTGCCTCCCACCCTATCGCCCGGGTCCTCAAGCATGTTGAAGTCTCCCCCGACACACCAATGTGCGGCCTCTGGCAATGCATCCGTAACCTGGGTCCAGAACTCCGCTCTAGCACTAGCATGGTTGGGCGCATAGACGTTGAGCACGCCCAATAGCTCATCATGCATCCTCAGAATGACATACTGTGCTCTACCAGGCACAATGATCCCTCGATCCACAATGGCCTGCCGCCATACATCTGCAGCAGTGACCATGCATACTCCTCCCTGTCCACCCAAAGGACCAAACCCTGCATACCAAAAGGTGTCCCATCTACCAGGCATCACCGAACCATATCTCCGGATCCTGCTCTCACCCAAGTGGTGCTCCTGCATCATCAAAATATCAATGCTGCCACCAACCAGGCATCTCTGAAGCTCCTGCCTCAAGCAACCACGATAGCGTATAAAATGTGCTCCGCCAAGGCCCTGTACATTCCATGAGATGATCCTCATGGATGACCTGATGAGGTGGATGCTGTCTCAGCCGTACGGCGGGCCTTCGCAAGCGGCTTGGATGGAGAGTAGTCCCCATCCGAGCGGCTGCGAATCTGCCCACTCGGTGTACTGCAAGAATCACGGATCAGGCGCCAGTGGCTGTGACCCATGGCAACTGCCTCCCGCTCGGATAGAGCAACCTCGTGTATACATACATATCCAGGGTCGCGTGCTAAGTCTGCCACTATGCGAACGACCAAATGACGAATCCCTGAGGCGTCCACACTCCCGAGATCCAAGAAAAAATGAGCCAACTCCCATAGTCGGCCTATCACATTTGTCACCTCCAGATCGCTCACATGGTGAGAAAACTCAACTGCCTGAGTCTTCAAGGTGCTAAGAGCGAGCTCCAGAGTCCACTCCCGGTCACATGGGCCACAGAGAGGGAACTTGAACACCGCTGAATCAAGTGCCTCCTCCCCGCGGGCCGGAGGTATCACTACATGAACTCGGATGGGTGCTGGCTCATGGGGGCCCTCGGCTCCAAAAAGCCGTGTGAAGGAGTAATCAAAAGCCTCCGAGCGCTGTCTAGTGCCGAGGCGACTCAGCCAACTGCGGATAGATGATATCCATGAAGCCCGAATCGGCATGGTAAGTCTCCTCTGCGGTGCTCGATCAAGATCAGTGCTTAGAGCCCTCCTGACTGCAGGTGAACACCAGGGGACTGCCAGGGCCTCCCGAGGAGCTGAGGCGGGCGGGGGGGGGAGGAGGGGGCGAGGGAGGTGAGAAGGAGCCGCTGCCGAAATCGGAGCGGGGACGGGAGGCGGCGAAGGTGGAAGCGAGGCGGTAGGGGGGGATGGGGGTGGGGGGGGTGAAGGAGGGGGTGCTGGCATCTCCTGGTCCTCAGTCGTCGCAGGGGTCTCCTCCTGGAGGGGAGCAAAGCTGTTCCTCACGGGAACCCAGTGATGCTGAGACTGTGGCTGCTGCTGCAACGGTCTCTGGGCATGCTGCTGTGGCTATCTCCCTCGACGGCGCCCTTGTCCAGGCTGCCACTCCGAGGTCTCTATGGCCTGAGCAGGTGTCCTGAAGGCTGCCTGCCGAGCCGCATCTGTGGGCGGGCCATCAGGGGCCTGCAGAGCTGCGGTGAAGGTCGAGGTCTCCTGCGAGGGCAGGCCTTGGCCAGATGACCGACCTGCCTGCAAATAAAGCACTGGTTCGGGAGCCCCGAGAACTCCACTCTCTGATCAATCCATCCCCCCCCTATCCTAGGTAGCTGAATGACCTTCGGAAGGGAGGAGATGTCAGACACCAAAACTCTGACCGAAGGTAGCCCAGCTGCTCTGGCCACCACTGAAGCTCCTGTGGGGCCAGTAACTAGCACCGAACCCACCAATGCTCCCAGCCTAGGAAGGAGCGGAAGGTACTCCCGACGGAGTCCAGGGAAGCAAACTGTAACATGGAAAAGGCGCTCTCCCTGCTCGGCCGCTGCTGGGTCAAAGCCATGCTGCCAAGGTCTGAAGAAAGCCCGAGCACCCCTAATGTCAAGGGGACTCATGGCTAGGACCTTGGCCACGCTCTGGGCAGTCTCGAACTCGATCTGGTAATGTCCACATCTGCAAGAAGGCGGGCCTGGAGAAGATCCCGGATCTCCCCTCTGCTGGGGCGAGTGCCGACTATACGGCAGATGGTGGAATGTGCCTGAAGGCGTTCCACCTCTGCGGCGAGGTCGCTTCCTCTTCCGGCGAAAGAGAAAGCCTGATGGGGGTGTCCTTAGGGGCGGGCAAGGGGGCTGCGGATGAGTCCCTCTAAGGTGGGGCGGGAGGAACCTCCATCAGAGTCTGAAGCTGTGTCGAAGGCGGAGCGGATATGGAGAACCTACAAGAACCGAGCTGCACACGAAGGAGGGGGAAGGCGAAAAGTAAAAAATAATAATAATCCCTGGGGGCGGAGAAAACCAGAAAGAAAGGGAGGGGGGGGGAAGAGGCGGCGAAGACAGAACCCTGGGGGGGGGGGGGGGGGGGGGGGGGGGGGGGCGGGCGGAAGCAGCACGAAAAAAAAAGGGGGGTGAGGGGGAAGCGAGAGCTGGCGGAAGGGGGGGGGGGGGGCGTGAAGACGAAGTGCAGGGGAGGGGGGCGCTTCAGCGCAGGAAAACCAGGCGGAGGGGGGGGCGGCGCAAACCCGAGGGCAGGCGGAGGGGGAAAGGCGCGAGGGCGGGCAGGGTGAGGGGTGTGCAGACAAAAGCGAGCAGGGGGGGAGAGCGGGAGCTTCAGCGAGCTGGAGTACTGGGTACTCTCTATGATTGCAATCGTGTGAAAAAGATTCTTCTATTAGTTACCAAGAAAAACAACCATAATGGCTTAGTACAAACTCGGCTCCACATGGGAAGTGAGAGTCAAAAAACATAAAGATGGTGGAGGATGCTCTTCTCCTCTGGCTGGCCGCTCTAGGAGAAGAAGGCTATCTCAATTCTCACACAATGGGGGAGGAGGAACAACCACACAAGTGGTCTATAATGCCAAGTGGCCACCATCGTCAGTGAGAAAGGGACCGTGACGCCAGATCCTCAAGAAGGGCTTCCACATGCAGTCTCAACCACCCTGAAGCTTCCCCCACTATCCATGGTCTATAATGCCAAGTGGGCTTGCCACCACCGTCAATGAGAAAGGGACCATGACACTAGATCCTCAAGAAGGCCTCTTGGCGCTTCCGCATGCAGTCCCGCATGTAGTCTCAACCACCCTGAAGCTTCCCCCACTATCCATGGAGGGTATGAATGATATCGAGCCAGATGCTCCGGATGGACTCCGCCGGCAGGATGAGGGTACTTCAATGGCTTCACTACATCGAGCTCTCCAGATATGCCATGTAGCAATACTGCTACAAATCCCCCATCTCTAGCTAGAACCTAGAGGGGCCAACCACTCCGAAGGGATGGAAGAGTCCTTGTCAAGGCTAAATCTGTCCCTACCCCAAATCTCAATGAGGCTCCTCTCCTGGGCCAGTTGTTTGAACGTAAGCCAATCTCCAAGGGACCTAGCGGGACCCATCTCCAAGTGACCTAAGCGGGACTCATGCTCAAAGCTCCCCACGATACGTGTGGGCGAGCCCCCAGCATGTTACCATTGGGCAAACGGACCAAGGGGTTCCAGTGAGAGGTTGTTGCCTGTTGGAGACACTACTCGGATGCAATAGGAGCGGACTACTAAAGGGCAAGCCTGAGATGATCCCAAGCACACAAGAGACTAGCTACAAATCTGTCCTCAAATGCAAGGCCAAAGCCACGGGCCCGCATCTCCGTAAAGATCTAGAGATGATCCCAAGCACACAAGAGACTAGCTGCAAATCTGTCCTCATATGCAAGGCTAAAGCCATGGGCCCGCATCTCCATAAAGATCCATCTCGCACTCTGGAGCCATGGGCCTCCCAAAATCCGGGTGCGGACAAAGATCCCAAGGCTCGCCACTCCAAATAAGGCCATGAACAATCAACTTGCCAAAAAGGGTGTGGCTTTGAATGGAGGGATGCCCAAGCCCCCCCTACATTGCGGCTGAATGACCAAGGCTCACCACTCCAAAGAAGGCCACGAACAATCAACTTGCGAAAAAGGGTGTGGCTTTGAATGGAGGGATGCCCAAGCCCCCCCTACATTGCGGCTGAATGACCACTCTCAAGGCCACTTTGGCCCGAGTAGGCCTCCTGTCGTTGCTAGCCCACAAAATTGCAGATCAACCGTCGACCCTAACCAATGCAAGCTCGAGAGAAGGCCCAGCAAGATGTGAAGTACCACATGGTGGCGAGAAGAACTTGGTTCACCACCACGACCCAGCCAACTAAGGAAAGCCTAGTTGAACTCTGCTATAACACCTTCTTTCGAATGCTCAAAAGAAGAGGTACTAGTTGCTTCTCCAAGGAGATGTCAATGCCCACGTGTGGCATCCAAGATAACAAATTGGAGTCACCCACTGAAAAGCCTCAATTGGACACCAAGTCGGGGAGGTGATGAGCCAACCCAAAATCCACATGACTTGTACGAGTTGATGTGCACTCCAGTTGCACGACAGAAGATCTCGATCGCCTCGGCGAATCTCTCGAGGTTCCTGACAAGTATGTTGCTACGTCATCGACAAACTCCGAATCAAGCAATTCCTCTTGCGTGCCGATGCGAATACGCAGTTCCTTGAGCTCTGTCTTGAGTGGAGAGAAAACTATTCATGGCCTCGACTACAAACAAAAATAGATAAGGTGCCCCTCCTAAACCAAGCGAGAAAGCGGAAATCTATCGCCTTTGGCTCCCTGAATGAGAACCTGGCTGTATGATGCCAAGTAAAGTCCAAAAATACCTCGGACCCAATCCTCCGGAAATCCCATCATGTGCATCGTCCCCTCCAAAAAAGCCCCAGTCCACTATGTGCATAGGCCAAGTAGGAGAACAATAAGATCTTGCTCTCGCGCAACCTAGCTGAAGCGGTCCCCTCCCATAAAGAAAAGATGTTGTCCAAAATGCTCCGATCCTAGACGAAATCCATATCTGTGCACAAGCCCACTCATCTACAGGCCCTAACCTATCCAGATTAGACAAGTTCTATGTAGATGAGTGGGCCCACTCATCTTCATGCCACCATGTCCACAAGCCCACGCATCTACATAGAACCGATCTAATCTAGACAGGTTAGGTCCTGTACTCCTCTCAGATCTCAAGAAGCACATACTCTCGAGGCTACGTCCAAACTCTAGTAAATGCCAAGGGTCATGTTCCCTTGAAGTCCTCTATCGACTCTAACATGTTGAAATCCCCAACCATACACCAGAAATCCACTTGTGGGAGGGACCGACGAACTATACTCCAAAAAGTGGCTCTGCCTATTGTGGCATTTGGGGCATATACGTTCAGAAAGCCCACTTTGTCCTCTCCAATTTTGATGGTCACCCGCTAAGCTCTCACAGTGGCAATGGTGCCTGAGTCGACGCCCCTCTAAAAGATAATGCTTGTGGCGGAAGAGAATGTCAATCAGCCCACCAACTACTACTCTTAGTGGGGGGGGGGGGTTGGCTTTCGGGAGAGATCCGTGGCACTATTGGGGTCAAACAAGGATGCCCACTCTCTCCCCAAGCCTCTAAAAGCATTGCGGTCCTCCCAAACCTTGAATATTCCATGAGACAATAGGCATAACTAAGATCTGTGGGAGGCGGAACTGTCAAAACTGCCCTCCACTCGAAGAGTCTTCGGCGTGGGTATCGACGGTAGTCATTGTTTGTCCTAGGGTGAAGCCAGCCTAATGCGCATGAATCTTGTCCTCCATGTGGAGACACTCTGTCCGAGCCCTAGAATATGCATACTCTGGGTTCCACTTGTCACACAGTGCAGGTATCTGTAGGAGGGAGAAAGGGGTGCTACCACTAAAACATGAAGAAACACAAAAAAGTGCACCTCTAGTCTGGAAGACATTGTCTCCCCTTCCGGATCTCTGGGGTCAGAGCCAATGGCTAGAAACGAGTGAGCACGTCGGTGATACGCAAATCATGCAAATAGTGTCAAAGTTCTATTGTTAGAACAACAGGGCGTGCAATGACAAACTCAACCACGTGTCCAAGAGATAAAGATATAGAGAGAGAGAGAGAGGAGAGAGAGAAGGGAATAGGGATCTTGCACAATACACCACACTAAGCGGGGAACAGGGCCCGCCCCCTTTCAGGAATTTCTTAAGGAACAATCCACGGGCACGCTGGCCAGGATAACAAATATGCCGATTAGGATATCTAGGTCGAGGTCCATGTCAAGGCACGAGATCTCTGATGCTGGAGTTAAAAAAGAGAAAAGCAAAGCTTGGCCCACTTTCGGCAAAAAAGCAAGGCCTTCCTCAAGTATAAAGGAAGTAAGAGCCTTCCTTGTTGATCATCTTTCTCATCACCTCCATATTCATCCTCATCTCTCTCTCTACTGTTTGGTTGCGCCGCCTAGAATTTCTATCACCGCCTATCGTCGCCGACTGAGCCACCAGCACAGCCACCTGTTTCCGCCGCCACCACCCTTGTGTGCCACTACCACCACCCTTGTATGCCGCCACCGCCGCCTAGTTCTGCTGCTGCCGCCTGTGTAGAGCCGCTGTGTCACCAATTGGCCGACCATTTGGTCCATCTCCAGATTTTGTGTCTCGTTCACTTGAGGCCAGGCCGATGTCTCATGTGAAGAGGCCAGTATTTTGCTGACATGGACGGGAGCCAGACTGGTGCCACCCGTGTGTTAGCAGGTTGGTGTCGTATGGACGGGAGCCAGACCAGTGCCACCCGTGTATGACCTAGACTGTGTTCGACCCATGGGATTGTCACACCATGGAAGAGCCAGTATTCGTGCCGTGTTTTGCCTATGGGACTGTCACACCATAGGGAGACTCGTGCCTGGAACTGTGTCTTACCTATGGGACTGTCACTCCATAGGAAGACCAGGTTTTTATGTTTTTATGTCGTGCCAATTTTGTGCCGACAGATATTTTGTACTTGTTCCATGAACGGGAGATATGTCCATGTTACTATTTGCACATGCACACATGATTTGCATGCTTGAAACTGTTTTCGCATGACATGTATTTGTGTGTTTGCCTGCTTGACATGTTACTTACTGAGTGGGGACGCCTGCCAGTGAGTCGTGAAGTCTGCTCTGTATTCTGACGAGTTTTGGTGCATGTGAATAGGTGGTAAGTATGTTGCACATGTTGTTTTTATTATTTTATCTCTAACCTCTTAGTGTTCACATTTATTTAAAAGTGGGCACCCCCTTAGCCCCACTTTAGGTGAGTGTGGGGGTGGGCATGGTCACCTACCCACAGTAGTTCCCCCCACATGCATGCGTGGAATTCACTAGAGAAGACTACACCTTAATTTTTATAAAAAAGACTCTCTCCATCAAGCGTAGATCATCATCGCTTTCACCCTTCGACGTGAGATCAACCGGGCGAACACTTTCTTGCGTGAAGAAACCGGCGACCACCTCTTCGCTGCTGCCTCCTCCATACAAGCTGTGCATGCTGCGGTACGGCTGCTTCTCCCTCCCCTACCTGGCGGCTGTGGTTCCATCAGCAGGCGACTGCACAACTGCAGGCTGCGCTGCCCTATCCTCTACGCCAGTTTTACCTGCAGGCTGCTCATCTTCTACAAGTTGTACAAGCTGCGCATACTATCCTCTCCATCATTGTTGGCAACTCCACAGGCTTCAGGCAGTTCGATTGATTGCTGCGGAGGCTACTGCGTATTCTTCTATCTTACAAGCTGCGTATCACCACCTATAGGCGTCTGTGCACAGCATCACCACCTGCAGGCGGCTGTACCCTTCATCTCCAGTAAAGGTGGGTGCTGTGCGATCTAAATCCAGCAAACTCCTCATTCTCTCCACGCTGCAGCCAAGCATCTTCTTCCTTGCAAGTGGATGTTTCTTCTCTCACAGCAGGCGGCTGTGGTTTTCTTGCGGTGGTACTTGCCTTGTTGGTTCACCACGAGGCGACTGAGTCTTCATCAAGGGGACTTCGCATCTCCTGGGTGGCTTCATCATACCACGAGTATTGGTTTTCTATCAACTATCTACAAGTAAGTGAATTTCAGATTTAAGTAAAGTATTTTATGTTTAAATCTGATAAGGGATTCATCCCGCTCGGCCAACACCCGTTCGGTGCCGAGTTGTCCAAGCTATATTGGCGAACCTCGGTCCAAAGGTGCTGAGATCGGGAGAGCCAGGCGTTAGTACGAGAGCGCCTGTTTGTGCGTGGTCTCGGAACACCAGTGAGGCGCTCTCCGCGGAGTCCAGTGAAAGCACAGGACCGTAGAGATTGGACCACACTAGTGGTCGTTCTACTTCGAGCTTCTACATCGAAATTCGACTTCGAGCCTATTTGTTTGGTACTGTTTTCATATGTACATGGACATTATCTGGTTCTTGGAACCCATGGAGCATTGTATTCATTAAATACTCCCAATAAATATATCATATATTGAGGGGGGGTCGGCCCGTTCCGGCCCCAGTGCTGGTGTCCATCCTTCCATTTCGTTTCTTTTAAATTTCAAGTTGTATTAAGTTGTCCATTTCAAATTTGTGGTTTTAAAGTTGTGCTATTAAGCGTGTGGGTGTCCAACGGAGTCTTTCCCACTTGATCGAGATCGGTTTCACGCTGGCCGCCCATAGCCACCAACGTGCCACCTTCGTGTTTGCTTTTTCGAGAAACTTCTTGAGGATTTTCCTGAAGATTGGGTATTGAATTCACTTGGACATCTTTGAGGTTTGGGAGTGTTGATTCAGACTTTAGATTTTGGAATTGGACTTGAATTTGGGACTTGGACTTGGACTTGGACTTGCACTTGCACTTGGATTTGGACTTGGACTTGGACTTGGACTTGGATTGGATCTAGACTTGGATTTGGGTATTGGACATGGTACTAGGCCGGTGAGAGATTCTTGTGGGTCATCCCCGTGGTGTTGTCTTTTTTGACTTTTAATAATAAAACATTACTCAACTTTAATCAAAGCTTTTTAGTTATGCTTTTCTAGCTTTAGGGCCTTGCTTTTTGGCCTTGGAGCTACTTTTTGGAAAAGTGGCTTTTAGCTTTTTCGTCCGGCTCAGTCTCCTCTTGCCAATGGTGCCCCTAGCTTGTGGTCAGCCCAGTTCGACTTTTTGCTTTTTCTTGCTTTTTGACCAAGACTAGTGCTTTTTCTTGAGCAAACTTCATGATCCCTCTCTTCCCATGCTTTCATCAACTTGTCCATGTGTTCGGGCATGTGTTCCATCATGTGAAATAGAGCTAGGAGGGCCAAATAGTTACATCTATGGCATGCTCGTGAATAGCAGACACCGGCTCCGTGCTCCAATCCATTCTCAACGCTGCACTCAGGGGGAAGAAGAAGATCATCGCACCTTGATAAGGACCTAAACTCGGAAGGGGGGGGGGGGGGGGGGATATTGGAGGCGCACTCTTGGACTGACGGCAAGGACACGCTCTAGCAAGGTGTCCCATCTGCCGGAAAATGACGCATTGGCCTAGGAGGCTAGAGTACTCAATAGAGATCTTTGTGGATACGAAGGGGTGGAATCCCGACTCTCCAAGCTAGAACTGAAGCGACGATGGGGGAGCATTCCATCACTCTCCCAATAACACCACCTATCATCCAGATAGATCCTAAGCTGTCCACATGCCGAGCGGCTATCCACAATCTTGCAGACCAAAGTGGAGGCCTCCAGAAATGCAATTGTCAAAGCGAGGAGCTAGAGGTCTGCTTCTAAGAAAGAAAGGCAAGGGACGGCAGCCTCGATTGAGGATGACAGAGCGGCTGCCATGGAGTCCTCCGAGAGGGTCAAAGACCAAAAGTTGCCGAAGCTTGCCTAAAAGAGAAAATTACCCGAAAGCTGAAAGCACATGTCCAAGGAGATGAAGAAGACAATAGGGAGGGGCAGATGAAAGAGGGGAGCGAAAGGCTAGAGGTGGAAGCATGGGATGCAAAGGGGGGGTTGGGCCGCACACAGGAGGCACTGGGGAAGACGAGGAGGCGAACAAGAGGCAGGGCGGTGTGAAGGCTGATGGCGGAGGGGGAAAGCACAGGCAGGAGGCGCCGCAAAGGGAGGCAGAGGGCAAGGCGGCGCTAAGGGAGAAGGCGCAGGGCTCGGGTAGGAAGCGCCACAAGGGGAGGTGGAGGGCAACGAGGCGAAGAAGGGTGGGTTGCGCATAGGAACGGGGAGGCGGGGACGCAGGAGCGATGGGCGAAGGTAGATGCAGTCGTACGCAGGGGGGAGCTCCAGCTTCACTACTTTCTTTGGGATTTGGTGCTTTACGTGTGTAAATCGGCTCTTTGCAAGTGTATGTGTGTGAACCTCCTCTTAGTGTGTGTTAAGTGTGCCTGTGTAGGAATAGCCTCTAAAGGCTAGATATTGTGTGTGTGTGTGTGTGTGTGTGTGTGTGTAGTAAGCCGTGATGTTAGCACATGCAACATGTGTCATTGTATTAGTGTGTGTGATTGAGTCAAAAGATGCTCTAAAGCCTATAAAAGCATTGTACTTGGTGAAGGATTTACAACATCATCAATCAAATTAATCATTGAGTCGTGCAAAAATATGAGTATTGCCCTCCTCTCTCTTGAGCTTCGTCATCTCCCTCTCTACCTCTGAACACACTCATGCCATGGATATCTTCCATCCACCTTAGGTACACCTGTAAACTCTAACCCTAAAACAACACAAGTTTCAAATGGAGCTTTGTCAACTTCCAGGATCCATACGTACTTCAATAACATGCAATGAAAATTAATGAAGAACAGGCCACATGTGGAGTCTTTAAATGCCCCCTCAAGAAGCTTAAAAAGTATCTCTATTCAGCTTGGAAAGCTCCTCTTGTATGTGAATTAAGTATGTATATATGTAGACCCCCAGACAGTACCAAAAATGATTGTACAGCTGCTAAATGGCTCCGGGCAGCAAGGAAGTTGGCTTGTATATATATGTCGACCCCAGACAGCACCAAAAACGATTGGACAGCTGCTAAATGGCACCGGACAGTACCAAAAATGATTGTGCACCTGCTAAATGGCGCCAGACAGTACCAAAAATGATTGTACAGCTGCTAAATGGCGGCTGTCTATGGACAGTGAAATTTGGTAACTGTGGGAGGATCTTGGGCCAAAGGCCAGTTGAAAAAAAAAAATTTGGCACCAGGCAGCAAGGAAGTTGGCTACACAGCAGATGGGCAGCTTTGAAATGACCATGCAGAAGTAAAGTGCAGAAAAGGCAGCCTATATAACAGTTGGCCCACCAAGAAATGCCTGTATAGCCATGTACATGTGCCACACAGCTGCGGTACAGCTTACAGATGTGAGAGAGAGAGACCGTACAGCTTGCACGGGCAAAAAGGAAATCCCTGCAGATGCAGGTAGGGGGGCATTTAGTACGGATAACGGAGAGAAAGAACTGCTGGCCGTACAGTCCTTGTAGAGCGTTGGAGAGATCAAACAAATGATGGAGATAGAGAGATGCCATGGTCAATCGAGTATCAATTCAATCCCAAATGCCTTCTTTTGGCTGGTCAACACCTTCAAGCTAACCCACCACCTTTTCATGGGGTGTTGCCGAGTGGTGGGTAGCCCCGCACACATTTGTGGGCTGGCCCCCACCCACTTGGAGGGTTGCCTCATTAACCATGTCCACACTATTAATAGAGAGTGCCTTGTTTATGATGCATCCACATTCTCTCAAAAGGAGACACCCCATATTTAATGTAGTGTGTGTAGTGTGTACCTGTCATGTCATAAGATTTCACATATTAGGTATCAAACAGGTTCAAGCACATGCTCACAAGGGTTCCCAGGTGTCCTTAGCCCTATGGACATTCACAGGCACTTAAAACAAAGCAACAAGTCATTTTCAGGTAAACATGCTTAATGCTAATTCACTGTTGATTGGACAATCTCCTACTCCATTAATATGAACTTGGGCACGGGTATAAAACCCTAGTGTGCCTCTCCACAATATCTTTTTTTTGCTTTGTTTTGGGAATAGTACATATATATATCAAGGTAAAAGGACACATTACAAGTAGTATCTCAGCTGAAGCTTACGATCATAACAGATTACACCTTTTCAAAACAAGATTGTGAACCACACGATCATAACAGATTACACCTTATCAAAACAAGATTGTGAACCGCAACTCGATGCTCTTGACTTTTACCTCGCTTGCATAATAGAGCTCACATCTTAGCAGCTTATTGCAAGCTAAGAAAACACCTCTCCACAGGTATCTAACCTAGCATGGGAATCAAGTCAATCATGGGTGTGAACCTGTTACGTACCTGACGCTAATCATGTGGTTTTAGTGGGGCCTAATTTGGGGTTAGGGGGCCTGAGGATTAGTGCAGCAGGCTGTGATTACTTGGGTTAAGGTTTATTAGTGTTATCCCATAAGTTATAGCTATTGTGAGTCAACAGCTATTTGTATGTTGACTGAGGCACACTCCGTACTTTCGCCTTACCTCGGAAAGGTGGAAGTCCAAGTGGATAATCTGTCAGTTCAGCCACGAATCCTCAAGGCTCAAACTCCTGAGTTGCTCCCTCTTGTCACCCACACATAAATCTCTAGCATGAAAGAAGGGCCTCTGACCGGACTAGGTATCACAAAAGAACATGGGTTCAAAATAACCCGCTGCTGCAACCCTGTGAGGAACCCTACTACAATCTATGCTTTCGCCTTACCTAGGAAAGGTGGAAGTCCAAACTGAAAGAGACACTCTCTTCAAATTCCAAAAAAGCTTGTGTATGCTTTTTCCAAAAAATGCAGTTCAGCTTTTTTTTTAAAAAGAGAAAATCCCAACATGTCTTTGTAAAAACAACCACATCGTATGTGTGCTCATAAAAAGCAACCCCCCCTTTTTTCCCCACGCGTTTTTTATAAGAGATCTGCACATGCATGCTTTTTCTTTTAAAAAACATACTAATGCCCCTCAAAAGAAACGTTTTCTACTAAAATAAGGGTTTTGCTTTTTTTTGAATTTTGTACCTCGCATGTGCTTTTTTCTTTAGCACCGCCCTCTAATATCCAGACTTTTGCCGGCATGATTGTCATGATTATCGTAATTGTCCGGACTGACACATGGATTCCTTCTTACATGTCACATGCATCCCGCACTAGGATACCACGTGGATATATCTGTATAGCAGGTGCAGGACCTAGAGTAGTGACTGGCCCTTTGTGAGCCCTAGTCGAGGATGAGTCAACCAAGGACCCACTCTAAGCATCCAAGGTCAGGTGTACAAGTCTCGTACATGGTCATGGTGAGGTGTGCACATCCCGCACATGGAGCAATGCTAGTCCATATTGTGAGTCACCCTCTAGAATGATGTAGAGGTGTATCGGGCTATGCCTGGGACACAAGTGTTAGGTTTAGGAATCTTGTTGCAAACATACATTAGTATGTGGGCAGGTAAGCAAAGGGGCAGCCCTATGGGCCACCCCATATGGCCTTAAGGGCCTTGCCTACAAGGTGGGCAGCCCTTGTGGGCCACCCTAGGGGCCAAGGAGGCCCCCAAGCCCAAGCAACCAGGAGGGCTGGGCAGCCAGGCAGCAACTTGTTGGGGGCATCTCCAGCCAATTGCCCAGGCCCCGCCCATAGAGGTTAAGATCCTGGTCGGCCAGCCCAAAGAAGAGTTTAGGCCTCATCGGGCAAGCCAAAGCAGTCGGCCAACAGTCCTATTAGGGCCACGTGTGAAAAGGCACCATATTCATGGTGATTAAATCAAGTCGTGGAGCCTTTTTCAGCAGGCCGACACGTATTTATGCAGACCGACCAGCATCCTTGAGTCCTATAAAAACATAGGCTAGCAAAGGGTCAAAGTATTTCATTATTCACAAAGTGTTGAGGTACTCCAATTGCCAAGACAGCCAAGGGGACTCTGAAGCAAGGGTGAACTTGAAGGTCAAGAAATTAGGTCATCTTCAGGCTGTAGATTTCCAGCCAAGTTCATCATTCAATAAAGCAAATACACTAGTCCTTGTTGGGGGCCCTTCAAAGGGTATTTGGGACCCAACCGGTTGTGCTTGTCTTTCTTCTTCTTCTTCTTCTTCTTCTCTCTCTCTCTCTCTCTCTCTCTCTCTCTCTCTCTCTCTCTCTGCTACATTGTCAAGAACCAAGGTGCTGAATATTCCTTATCAAAGTATAATCCTGTCTGTAAGCTTCCGCATATTACATTACACCTTTTGATTCTAGGGTAACTTCTGGATACATTGTCCGTGGCTATGTTACATACCACTCTGGAAACCATCGACAAAGGAATTTTGTCAAGATTGTTACTTCAATCGCAATCAAGATTTGTCATAGACAAGTGCTACTGACAGGTGGAAAGTGACTATTTGTAGTTGCTATTATTGTCCTCTGCGATCATGGATCTTGACTATGTTGACATTACCGATTAGAGCCTTGGTTCACCAATCCGGTTCTAATGATTTGACATTACCAATTACAGCCTTGGTTCACCAATCCGGTCCTAATGGTCTTATCTATTTTACAAAGGGATCATGAAGGAAATCGTGCACTTTTTTTTTGTATATTGCATGGTACTCTTGGAGACATTTTTTGAGCATCCTCAGATGGAGTTTACAGCTTTATAGTGGGATTTCTGTCACGACCCTGTGTTTTTCTCTGGACAATATGCAGGTGTGCACGGGGACATGGTGGACAGTGTGAATGGCATCAGGTTGGAGTCAAAAAGGAAGCCCATGTGTGGAAAACCCCAAGTGTGAAGGGGGCCAAGTGATTAAAGTCTCTCATAACTTATGGGGACAAAGGATTTTGGAGGGGACAAAGGTTTAAAACCTTTAAAATTATAAAAGAACCCCTTTTTGGGGATAATCGTGGCCCTTAGGCTATTTTGGGGCCACGTGTGCTTTTTGGGAGAAAGAGGGGCTTGCAGGCAGAAAGAGGCGCCTAACTCTTGTGGAGTGCTGTGCTTTTTCGCTGAGGAGGGCTGGTCGCCTGAAAATACATGGCTGGCTGGTTCTCTTCATGGATTCACAGCTTGGCTACAGCATATGTGAGGAGGTACAGCTGCAGGAGAAGGAGGCGGACTGGTCAGCAGGGATTCCCTTGCAGGCGGCTGCAGGACTGCAGGCGCACAGAGCTGGGTGTGCCCTCTCTCTTTCCCATGCCAACAGGTGGGCTGGTGGACTGCAGATTGGCTGGCGGCTGGTACAGGTGGTAGCTGCAGGCCTGTACGGACAGCAGGAAGGAACTGCTGGCGAGTAGCGCTATAGGGACTATAGGCGCAGCTGAGGGTCTTTTTTGTGCTTGTTTTTTGGGTGAAAGCAGTGGGACTGCACATGAGCCTTATCTTTCTCTTTCCCCCCCTTGCTTACTATGAAACGCCCAATAGCACTGGTGCTTTTTGGAGGGGGCGTGTTTTTGCAAAAGACAAGGGCTGGGACATAAAGGTGAACAAGGGCTGTTTTTTTTTCATGAACATAGACATCATGTCGATGGCGTTCAACTGATGGAACTTTCAGCTTCTCTTTGCTTTGGGTTCGGGACTGTTTTGGGACAGTTTATGGGCTGTTTTTGCTTGGATGCAAATTCAGCTATGTGCTTGGGTTTTTGGCTGCAAGTACAAGGTCATTTGGTTATGTTTCTTGGCATGGGAGTGATGCAAGCTCGCATGGCTGCGTGCTCATGGAGCAGATTGTTCTCTTCCTGCTAGAAAGGAACAGTGGGACCTACAGTTATGGGCATCTCTATGTTGCCAGATGTTCAGGTAACTAGATGTATGGAAACAGTGCTCATGGAGCAGATTGTTCTCTTCCTGCTAGAAAGGAACAGTGGGACCTACAGTTATGGGCATCTCTATGTTGCCAGATGTTCAGGTAACTAGATGTATGGAAACAGTGGGACAGTTTATGGGCTGTTTTTGCTTGGATGCAAATTCAGCTATGTGCTTGGGTTTTTGGCTGCAAGTACAAGGTCATTTGGTTATGTTTCTTGGCATGGGAGTGATGCAAGCTCGCATGGCTGCGTGCTCATGGAGCAGATTGTTCTCTTCCTGCTAGAAAGGAACAGTGGGACCTACAGTTATGGGCATCTCTATGTTGCCAGATGTTCAGGTAACTAGATGTATGGAAACAGGACATAAGTTTCAAAGGGAAACAGGCCTAAGGGTTTCATGTGGAAACAGGTCGTAGGTTTTCTCGAAGAGACATGTTTTTGGGTTTCTCCAGGAGATAGGTCACATGCACGCAGAAGGTACAGGAGTGGACACATGTTTGGTACAACCTTGCTACTGATTGGACAGGGGACAGGGGATCCATGACAGAGATGGATAGTACCCTTGGAAGGTAGAGAGGGTTTGTACAGGTGTGTCAACTGTATGGTATGCTGTGCTGTGATGCGAGTTCTCTTTTGAGAGACAGTTTGGGAGTCTGTGTTGTGATGCAGAAGCACTGGATGTGTCGGGGTGTGATGTTGTTCATAGTGTGAGAGGCTATGGATGGTTGTGGCAGCCTTGATCATGGGAGAAAGTTTCTGTATGCAGACTCAATGTGAGAGAGCCTTTTGATATGAACAATGGCTGGACTTGTTTGGGGATACCGTGTGGACAAGAAGCCAGATGCAGGTTCTTTGCAGGCTTCAGGGGTTCCATTTTGACGGCTGAGTTCCCAGCCTTATATTGTAATCAAAGCTCTTATTTTCAATTAAAGAAATACCGCAAGGGGCGCCACTGCGATTTGGGACCAATCGGTGTCCGTGTACTATTTGCAGGAGCACTCTACTCCCCCTGTTTGTTTTCTTTCCTTTTCTAGGTCCTCAATGGTGTTGAAGTGTTTTATGTGCGAGTGTTTGTTTCACCGCCCTTTGGTTTCTGAAGGCCGGTTTACAAGGTTCCGTTGCCGGGACACATCGTCGACTTTCTCAAGGAGGCGAGTCCGTGGTTGCTTTGGTCGGGACAATCGCTAACTTTCCTAAGGGGGCGAGCTCGTGGTTGTCTCATGAGAGTCACATCAAAAGCTTCAACATGAGGAAAGTGAAAAGGAAGTGCAAGACACAGTACAGGATTTTGAGTCTTTGCCTATATGAGGTGAAGAGCAAGAGCTGAAGATGAAGTTCAGGAGAAAAGACACCAAGGACAAGAAGTCGTCGGCCAGGAACAAGAAGCAGTTGAAGTGTTATGGTGCAGCAGTTGAAGGCTATGGCTTTTGACAGTTTGTCACCGGTGGTATCTTCATAGAGGCTTCATGGGTTCGGAAGACAGTTTCTTTCTATGTTAGTGGTGATCTACTATGCTTCATCGAGGACTTGTGCTTACCACTTGGGTGGAGTGCAAGCAAGTTTTGGGTGCCTGAGGATGTATCATATGAGGCTCAGACGGAAGTGGAGGAACTTGACGAGGTTCTTATTCCCGAGCATATACTGGCACATAAGGAAAGAAAGGTACAGGGTAAGGTTTCCCGCCGCTATCCTGTAAAGTTCAAGAGCTATTCACTGATGGATACGAAGTGGATGGAGGAGGTTCACTGATGGATGCGAAGTGGATGGAGGAGGGTGACTGAGCAGATTCACCTCAGGAGTTGCAGCTTTATCTTGATGCCTATGAGTTGGAGTCGACTCTTGTTACGGCTCATTCAGGTTCAGCAGACCATAGGTCTAGAGCATTGCTTGATGCTCAAGAGGGGGGTAGCACCTCCGCTCCCTTGTTACAGACAGGCTCAGTTGTCATCTAGGAGTCGCTTGGTGACATCTTTGTATTCACCCGAAGGTACTGAGGCTGACAGTACATCTGCTTATGGGACTTCTATGATCTTGTGTTCTAGACACATGAGATGGTAAAGTTGAGTATGATTCACAGTCCGCCGCACCTTGAACTATAACTGCAACTATGGATAACTCTATGGAGGACATAAGTCTTGCGAGCACTCCTAGAGTTAGTTTGGTTCATGGATATATGGATCGAACTCTGTTTGTGCATGTATGCATTCACTTTTTGAGGTAGAGGTATTTTTGTATTCTGGTGCCATTGGATCCTGGTATCATTGAGAATACATTGGGAAATACTCTGCATTGTGTCATGTGCTGCATGTATATTGGCATGATACATCAAGTGCTTTATTATGTTCATGGATGCACCATTGGGTGTAACTCCTGCGGGATGGCCATGAGACATATGTGGGAAAGTACTTGGTAGATGTAGTGTTTGGATGCATTGAGTGCTTTCATATGCTCATGTTTTACCTTCAGTCGTGGGTCCTGCGGGATGCCCATGGGCGTAAGGCTTGCGAGCAGCCCTTAGACTGTTACTTTGGGCGTAAGGCTTGCGAGCAGCCCTTAGACTGTTACTTTGGAGTAGGTAGAGCATTTTGAGGAGCATATCGTTTGCGAATGGATATATGTGTCATGCATATGTGTGCCATATGTAGAATGATGCATGGTTTTGTTTTTGGCTAACACCGTTAACGTGTTTCCATTTGGTTTTAGACTTTTGCTGTAGGTTCTGAAGGAACAAGCAAGAGGAGTTTGTCACTGTGGCGTGGCAGTGTGGCTTATTGTGCAGGATGATTGTTTTTATCACCCAGATGCATTGGAAGGCCATTGTTTTTGCCATATGGGGTATCTTTGCTCATGAGATGCTTTACTGTGCCATTGAGTGCAATCAAGGACGCTTGCCATTTTTCAAGAGGGGGGTATGTCACGACCCTGTGTTTTTCTCTGGACAATATGCAGGTGTGCACGGGGACATGGTGGACAGTGTGAATGGCATCAGGTTGGAGTCAAAAAGGAAGCCCATGTGTGGAAAACCCCAAGTGTGAAGGGGGCCAAGTGATTAAAGTCTCTCATAACTTATGGGGACAAAGGATTTTGGAGGGGACAAAGGTTTAAAACCTTTAAAATTATAAAAGAACCCCTTTTTGGGGATAATCGTGGCCCTTAGGCTATTTTGGGGCCACGTGTGCTTTTTGGGAGAAAGAGGGGCTTGCAGGCAGAAAGAGGCGCCTAACTTTTGTGGAGTGCTGTGCTTTTTCGCTGAGGAGGGCTGGTCGCCTGAAAATACATGGCTGGCTGGTTCTCTTCCTGGATTCACAGCTTGGCTACAGCATATGTGAGCAGGTACAACTGCAGGAGAAGGAGGCGGACTGGTCAGCAGGGATTCCCCTGCAGGCGGCTGCAGGACTGCAGGCGCACAGAGCTGGGTGTGCCCTCTCTCTTTCCCATGCCAACAGGTGGGCTGGCGGCTGGTACAGGTGGTAGCTGCAGGCCTGTACGAACAGCAGGAAGGAACTGCTGGCGGCTGGTACAGGTGGTAGCTGCAGGCCTGTACGGACAGCAGGAAGGAACTGCTGGCGGGTAGCGCTATAGGGACTATAGGCGCAGCTAAGGGTCTTTTTTGTGCTTGTTTTTTGGGTGAAAGCAATGGGACTGCACATGAGCCCTATCTTTCTCTTTCCCCCCCTTGCTTACTATGAAACGCCCAATAGCACTGGTGTTTTTTGGAGGGGGCGTGTTTTTGCAGAAGACAAGGGCTGGTTTTTCTTGACATAAAGGTGAACAAGGGCTGTTTTTTTTTCATGAACATAGACATCATGTCGATGGCGTTCAACTGATGGAACTTTCAGCTTCTCTTTGCTTTGGGTTCGGGACTGTTTTGGGACAGTTTATGGGCTGTTTTTGCTTGGATGCAAATTCAGCTATGTGCTTGGGTTTTTGGCTGCAAGTACAAGGTCATTTGGTTATGTTTCTTGGCATGGGAGTGATGCAAGCTCGCATGGCTGCGTGCTCATGGAGCAGATTGTTCTCTTCCTGCTAGAAAGGAACAGTGGGACCTACAGTTATGGGCATCTCTATGTTGCCAGATGTTCAAGTAACTAGATGTATGGAAACAGGACATAAGTTTCAAAGGGAAACAGGCCTAAGGGTTTCATGTGGAAACAGGTTGTAGGTTTTCTCGAAGAGACATGTTTTTGGGTTTCTCCAGGAGATAGGTCACATGCACGCAGAAGGTACAGGAGTGGACACATGTTTGGTACAACCTTGCTACTGATTGGACAGGGGACAGGGGATCCATGACAGAGATGGATAGTACCCTTGGAAGGTAGAGAGGGTTTGTACAGGTGTGTCAACTGTATGGTATGCTGTGCTGTGATGCGAGTTCTCTTTTGAGAGACAGTTTGGGAGTCTGTGTTGTGATGCAGAAGCACTGGATGTGTCGGGGTGTGATGTTGTTCATAGTGTGAGAGGCTATGGATGGTTGTGACAGCCTTGATCATGGGAGAAAGTTTCTGTATGCAGACTCAATGTGAGAGAGCCTTTTGATATGAACAATGGCTGGACTTGTTTGGGGATACCGTGTGGACAAGAAGCCAGATGCAGGTTCTTTGCAGGTTTCAGGGGTTCCATTTTGACGGCTGAGTTCCCAGCCTTATATTGTAATCAAAGCTCTTATTTTCAATTAAAGAAATACCGCAAGGGGCGCCACTGCGATTTGGGGCCAATCGGTGTCCGTGTACTATTTGCAGGAGCACTCTACTCCCCCTGTTTGTTTTCCTTTTCTAGGTGCTCAATGGTGTTGAAGTGTTTTATGTGCGAGTGTTTGTTTCACCGCCCTTTGGTTTCTGAAGACCGGTTTACAATTTCAATGGGGCTCCCGGTTGCAAGGAAGTTCTTGTGACTCGGGAGAGTCTCAGCCCCATGGGAAGTATACGTCTTGACTACTATCAAGATTTATTCTCGGATGTGATTCGATACACTGATGAGATTTCTCTATGTACACATGAGATAGCTTTACAATTATCAGCATGTGCACGATGGGATGTAGTGCTAGTTGTATTTCCTTGATTTGGCAAATTGATGTGGGTTCTAACCTAAAAGTAGCCGACATTCAAGTAGGAGTGTGATTGTGTCGAGATTGGGTCCAAGAAGGAATTGATCACTCTAACTTAGGTCTTATATGGAGTATATCCTAGTGGTATGGGACGCTATGAGAAAAAGATTATGGATTGCGGATGATTAGAGGGTTGTTATTTTTGCAACTATGATTGGATCTATGATTGATGAAACAGTCACTTTCGTCATTAGTATGGTGGAACTGTTATTGTCTTGCCACTTCTAAGTGGTACTGGATACTGATAGACACATGCACATTGTTTTGGTTAGCCAGTGGATCTGGATGGGTGTGCACATTTATTTTCCAAAGATCCATGCTCAAAACATGTATCACTAATATTAAGATCACTTGACTTCTCGGTTGATTTATTCTTCCAATGTGACATCACACACCGGATGTTGTTGGGGACTTGCTATAGCAACTTTATTTGTACCTCGAAGAAGCATTTGGGAATTCGCAAATTGGTGTGTGATGGATTTGTAGAGCATATATGGGGCATATCCCTGTGGTATGAGGCCTTGACGTGACAGATGTCTGACACCATTTCGTTGGTCGGAATCGCCTAGGTCATGTTTAGTGTAGGCTCTAGTAGCCTGCAAGGTTGCATCCAAACGCAGTTTGGATATGATCCAAACGTTTAGAACAAATGAAACGTTCACTAACGTTTGGAAACGTTAGTGAACGTGGGATTTTGATTAATGTAGGTTAAAAAATGAACGCACGTCAACATCACGTTTTTTTTCCTTCTGTTTCTTACGTGTGTGCGGCTCTCTCTGTTCGGCAGTGGGCGCTCATGGGCTAGTCGTGCTCGCTCATCGCAAGTCAGTCTCTCACTCTCTCTCTCTCTCTCTCTCTCTCTCTCTCTCTCCCCCCCCCCCCCCCCCGCGCCTCTCTCTCTGAAACCGACCTTCAGAAATCTGACGGCGGTGAAACAAACACTCACACACAAAACACTTCATCACCCATGGGAATCTCGAAAAGGGAACAAACAGGGGGAGCTAGAGTGCTCTTGCAAATAGTACAAGGACACCGATAGGCCCCAAAACGCAGTGGTGCCCCTTGCGGTATTTCTTTACTTGAACAAAATTTGAGTACATATTGCAACTCGTAGAATCCTCTACCAATAGGATCCCTTATAGCTTTCACCCAGGACTTCCAAATAAAAACTCTCATTATTACAACAAAGCATTCCATAGCGAAGGCACACCTATACAACACCTCCCTCCTTGAAAAGGTCTTCTCCATCTCTACCATGGATCCCACAAACCCTTTCCCAAACAGTAGTAGGGCTATACCAAACCACATGTCCTTCCCTATAGTCACAGCTTGCATGTAACCTCTAGATAGAACCTGTCCACATGAATTCCAAAGACATGTTTTCCACATGAAACCAAAGACCTGTATCTGATAAGCCATAGACCTGTACCTGATAAATCATAGACCTGTGTCTGATAAACCATAGACCTGTATCCATAAATCATAGGCTTCTTTCCTCGATACTAAACTATTGTTTCCTCTCGAAAACCAATGTCTTGTTTCCATGACAGATATACCATCCAAGCATGGTTGCCAAAACCTAGAGAAAGATAGAGGACATGTCAAGCAATCCCTAAATACACATAAGTCCCAGACAAAGAGCAACACACATCTCTTCCAAGAACATCATCCTGTGCATTTTAACTTGATCCTCTGTATCCCAATCTCGTAAACAAGGCCTGCAACCCATGAAGAGAGAGAGAGAGAGAACAATATCCATGCACCAGGGCCTGTAATCCACTGAGAGAGAGAGAGAGAGAGAGAGAGAGGGAAACTGATCTCTGCTTCCATCATTGGCCGTGCACTCCTCTACTTTCGAAGAGAAGATGAGAAAGAAGACTGTTCTCTGAATTTTGGTCCACGCTGCAAAACATTGCCCGCCTAGCTACTTCCACACGTGCAGCCACCTGGCGTAGAGAGCCTCCCACCTGACACCCGCCTGGCTGCTCGAGTGGCTGCAGAGAATCTCCTGCCTGACACCTGCCTGTTGCTGGTTGCCCGACTGGCTGCTGGTTGCCCGACTGGTCGCCTGTTGCTGGCTGTAGCCTACATGCGCACCCTGCCTAGAGCTCCCTTGCTGGCTGTAGCCAATGCGCAACAGCACATATGTACTACCCTTACACACAGCAGCCTGGTAGCTACTTGGTCACCCGCCTGGTAGCCATACGCACAGCCGCCAGCTCCAAGGTGATGCGCCCACGTATTCCACATGCTGCTACATGACGCCCCACGCAACAACCACACGGCGACTCTACGATTCCACACGCCCTTCGCCTATTTAAAGAGGCGATTAGCTTTTCAAAAACGCCAAAAGCAACATAGCAAAAACGCATGCTTATAAAAACATAATATTTTTAAGCCTTCAAATGTTATTAAATCTTATAAACTTTATAATCCTTTTTGTCCCCTTTTACACTTGGGCTGGCCTCCATATATGGGTTTCCTTTTCATATCCAACTGATGCCTCTTTACACTGTCCATCCCGTGCCCGTGCCCACCTACTTGTTGTCCAGAGAAAAACACAAGGCGTAACATACTCCCCTCTTGAAAAATAGCAAGCGTCCTTGCACAGTAAGCATCCAATGAAGAAAAATTCCCCATATGACCAAAGCAATGCCCCTCCAGTGCATCTGGGTGATGAAACAATCATCCTGGACAATATAGCCACACTGTCACATCAAAGTGACAAACAACTCTTGCTTGTTCCTTCAGAACCTGCAACAAAAGTCTAAAACCAAGTGGATACACATAACCTGTGTTAGCCAAAAACAAAACCATGCATCATTCTACATATGACAAACATATGCATGACACATATATGCATTCGCAAACAATATGCTCCTCAAGATGCTCTACCTACTCCAAAATAACAGTCTCAGGGTTGCTCGCAAGCCTTACACCCATGGATATCCCTGCAGGACCCACGACTGCAGGACCCACGACTGCAGGTACAACATGAGCATATGAAAGCACTCAATGCATCTAAACTATACATCCACTAAGTACTTCCCACATATGTCCCGCTTAATGCTTTACCCACTTTGCACATGGCCATCCCGTAGGAGCCACACTCAGTGTTGCAGCCATGAACATAATAAAGTACTTGATGTATCATACCAACATACATGCATCTCTTCCTGACACATCCAGAGTATTACCCATGTATTCCCAAGGGTACCAGGATCCAATGGCACCAGAATACAATAATACCTCAGAAAGTGTATAAATACATGCACAAATAGAGTTCAATCCATATATGAACCAAACCAACTCTAGGACTGCTCGCAAGACTTATGCCCTCCATAGAGTCTCGAAGTGTTAACTCAGGTTGCTGCAGACTTTGAGCTAAACCAAACCATGCCGTTCCAAAGAAGACCAACTCCAGAAATAGCATCATCTCATGGGACTAGTACACAATATCATAGAAGTCCCATAAGCAAATGTACTGTCAGCCTCCAGTACCTTCGGGTGAATACAAAAGATGTCACCAACAAGCGACTCCTAGATAAAAAACTGAGCCTGTCCATAACAAGGGAGCGGAGGTGCTACCCCCCTCTTGAGCATCAGGCAATGCTCCAGACCCATGCTCTGCTGAACCTAAATGAGCCGTCACAAGAGTCAGCTCCAACTCAAAGGCATCAAGATAAAGCTGCAATATACCTTAGGTGAATCTACTAAGTCACCCTCCTCCATCCACTTCGCATCCATCGGTGAATAGTTCTTTAAACTTCACAAGATGGCGACGGGAAACTTTACCTTGTTTCTTTCTTTCCTTTTTTTATGTGCCAGTATCTGCTCGGAAATAAGAACCTCATCAAGTTCCTCTGCTTCCATCAAACCCTCATTTGATACATCCTCAGGCACCCAAAACCTGATTGCACTCCACCCAAGTGGTAAGCACTAGCTCCCAATGAAGCATAGTAGATCACCATTGCTAAACATAGAAAGAAGCTGCCTTCCGAACCCCATGAAGCCTCCATGAAGATACCACTGGTGACAAAGTGTCGAAAGCCAGAGCCTTCAACCCAAGTTTTGCACCATAACACTTCAACTACTTCTTGATCCTAGCTGACTACTTCCTATCCTTGGTGTCTTTTCTCCTGAGCTTCATCTTCAGCTTTTGCTCTTCACCTCATATAGGCAAAGACTCACAATCCTGCACTGTCTCCTGTACTTCCTTTTCAGTTTCCACATGTCGAAAGAAGCTTTTGATGTGACAACCACGGCCTCGCCTCCTTGAGAAAGTCAACGATATCCCAGCGATGGAACCATGAAACTGGCCTTCAGAAATCTGACGAGTGGTGAAACAAACACTCGCACACAAAACACTTCATCACCCATGGGGACCTAGAAAAGGAAACAAACAGGGGAGCTAGAGTGCTCCTGCAAATAGTACAAGGACACCGATTGGCCCCAAAATGCAGTGGCGCCCCTTGCGATATTTCTTTACTTGAACAAAATTTGAGTACATATTGCAACTCGTAGAATCCTCTACCAATAGGATCCCTTATAGCTTTCACCCAGGACTTCCAAATAAAAACTTTCGTTATTACAGCAAAGCATTCCATAGAGAAGGCACACCTGTACAACACCTCCCTGCTTGAAAAGGTCTTCTCCATCTCTACCATGGATCCCACAAACCCTTTCCCAAACAGCAGTAGGGCTATACCAAACCACATGTCCTTCCCTATAGTCACAGCTTGCATGTAACCTCGAGAAAACTAGAACCTGTCCACATGAATTCCGCGCGGTGGAAGTGCAAATATTGTGGAGGAATATTTACTAGCACATCCACTCGTGGTATTTATCATGTTGGCCAAGGTACGGGAGGCGGCATTGGACCACGTGCAAATGCACCACAGGAGGCAGTTCATGAGATTCGACGGGAGAACCCACGGATCTTCATCGGATCACAGCTTGGTAGGGATAGTAGAGTCATCATTGAGGATGAGCAGCTAGATATGCCCGCGCATATGGGCCCATCAGCTGTTGGGGGGCCAGCATGTTCATATGTGAGTGGACAGATGTCACAGTCAGGCTCACTGGTTTGGCCATCCACAAGTTCAGGTGCAGGTCCTAGCAGAAAGAGGGCTAGAGTAGATGATGGACAGTCTCATGTGGAGAATATTGCAAGGGGTAGTGCAGGACAACACCATCAGACCACTCTACGTGATACATTGAACCAATCCTCATGGGCAAAGGAGAGGCAGCGGAAGGCAGAGATGGAGATAGAGCGCACTCTCATTGAGTGCAATATCTCGTTCAATGTCCTTCGCAAAGATCAGTGGAAGAGAATGATTAAAGCCGTCTCCGATGTAGGTCCATGTGAGAACTGGACTGGATTAGACTACCAAAAGATGCGGACAACCATGCTAGAGGATGAGAAACAGCGCATAGAGAATGCACTAGAGCCAATATGATCATCTTGGAAGAAACATGGTTGTAGTATCATTTCAGATGGATGGAGTGATGTGCGGAGAACATATCATCAACATCCTTGTTTCTAGTTGCATGGGCACATATTTCTTGCGTGCAGTGGATGCAGGCAAGGCAAGGGAGAGGATCAGTGCAGCATTCATCTTCCAGCACATCAGGCAGGCTATTATTGATATTGGCCCAGAGAATGTGGTGCAGGTCATTACGGACAATGCATCCAACTACAAGAGCATGGGAGAGATGATTGAGGCAGAGTTTCCATCCATTGTGTGGACTCCATGTGCTGCACACTACTTGGACCTCATGATGGAGGACATAGCGAAGCTTCAATGGGTGAAGCCGGTTGTGGATGAGGCCGTAGGCATCACTACCTTCTTCAGGAAGAAACACCAGGCATTATCTATCTTCCGATCCCACTCACACTTGGACATGGTACGGCCATCCAAGACCCGATTTGCCTATATGTATCTTATGCTTAGCAGGCTACATGAGGTACAGGATGCACTTCGAGCCTCAGTGGCATCACTGGCATGGAGGGAGATGCGTGATTTGACCAGCGAGCCCACTCATACATCCAACACAAAGTGTTGGATGAGTCCTTTTGGTTTGATATTGAGGGCTTAGCAAAGCTCCTCAAACCCATGTATATCTTCATCCGATTCAGTGACATGGAGGGCTCTACATTGGGGCTCCTCTATCATCATTTTCATCGGATGAGAGAGATGGTGTCATTAGTCACCTCGCCGACTATCACTCCTACCAGGTATATCTAATATCTATTATGTAATATGGTTTATGGTACGTGCTATAATTTTGGTTATATGATGTACTTACTATTGGATATCTATTTTGAAATTTGGTATGTCAGACGTGGCGAGGTGATGGCCATTGTTGACTCACGATGGGCTTTCATGCGTCGTCCCATTCATGGGATTACAGCATTACTCCATCCAATGTTCAACAAGGTCGAGCTCCAAACAGACACACAACTCAATTTGCTCAAGGATGCTTATGTGTCTCAAGTGCTTAGTTGGTGACCTTCGATGAGGAGTTGTGGTCGTCTACCGCAATCGGGTGGGAGTTGCCTTTGGCAAATTGAGTGCCTCAGCAGTTCAAGGGCAGGCGAAAACACTTACGTGGTGCCCAGAAAGTGGCCTTTTAGATTGCTATCTCAGGTTTGTAACTTTAAAGTTCTTAGTTTGTATAATGCAGCCAATGTGTAATCTGGTCTTTTGACATTTGCCAGTGCTATGTGGCATGTGCAGAGTTGCTCTGCTGGAGCATGCGAACGGAATTGGAGTGTATACTCTCTTGTGCACACCAAGATCCGTAATCGCTTGAGTACTCAGCAGTTAGAGAGGTTGGTGCTTTGTCGATCCAACCTCCATCTTTAGCGCACACTCAAGACAGCCACTGGTGTGAAGGAGGTAAATTACTTGCCAGCTCGAAATGTTTATTATTAAAACTTCATATGTGTAACCACATGAGTCATGAGTATTGACTCTTGATACGTGTTATGTGCCATGTCACGTGTGGCAGGTGGTTTATCTTCGATAGGCTCCTCGCTCATACTACTGATGCGAATGCTCAACTTCAGGAGGACCGGTTGCGAGACGAGCAAAAGGAGATATACCGAGGGCTCCACAGAGAGCTTGAGAGCATAAATCGAAGGGTTACATGTGCTCGATCACGAGCTATAAGTATTCTAGATGTTGATGGCTCATGGAGCTTCTACTGGCAATTCAAGTGGTCGGTAACGTCGTGGTGGGCGAGGTCGAGAGCGAGGTCGTGCTCAGATAGCTCAGCAACACGAGTCTCTTGCACATGATGATGATGATGATGATCCCTTAGATGAGGGGCCCATTGATATGAGTGACACCATTCCTACAGTGCCGGTGGTCAGAGAGCCTGACTATGACTCGGATGGCAACATGTTGACGGATGGAGATGTTTCTTCAGAGTCCTCATCTGGTTTAGATGAGTAGCTAGATGCTATTATAGTTCATAGTTACTAGTTTTTTTTTGGGTGACTAGTATAGACTTTGCTTTGTTTGTTAGGTCCAGCCTCTTAGTTTGAGGGGCTCAGGTGCCTACTCTCCAAGAATCAGAATTGAGATCATATTCTCTGTAGTATCATCATTCATGTATGATATATGTCTACAATCTTATGATTTCAGATTTATCATTTATCCATGATCCATCTCACTTTCATTTATGTTCATTGTTTAATTATTTTGTTGGATTATTGATATTTGCATTTGCCATTGTCACTTGTGACTTGTAAGTTGTAAGTTGTGCAAAATTGAAATTAAAGGTTGTATAGTATTAGTAAGTGCTTTAATGTTCATTGACGAATCTTCAAACTTCATATTTCAAAAGTTTATAAGTATATATATCGGGGGCAACGTTCACTACATTTGGAATCTTTTCAGCACGTTTTCCAAATGTAGTGAACTTATAAACTTTTCATTGATGAATCTTCAAACTTCATATTTCAAAAGTTTATAAGTATATATATCGGGGGCAACGTTCACTACATTTGGAATCTTTTCAGCACGTTTTCCAAATGTACTAAACGTATCGTTCACTACGTTTGGAACCACCTTGGTAGCCTGGGTTCCCTGAGACTTTAGAACTTGAAGGGTATGACTCTAGGAATAATCAACCTTGGTAAGAGGGCTGATGGCTTATTGTATAGTCGTTGCATGGATGTGCACTGGATATGGCAGGTGGTAATGCAATCGATGACCTCCCATCCTGGCGGACTCTAGACCCATGGGGTCCACTTGACTGACGAGTCCAAAATGGCTGAGAACTATAAAAGTGGGTGATCTCCACAACGAGGCCAGTGCCATCCTCCTCATGGAGTAAAGTCGTGACTCGTGCCCTCCTCCATAGATAGAGGAGGGTGCGACGAGGCCAGTGCCATCCTCCTCGAAGAGCAAAGCCGTGCTCTTCTCCATACACGAGGGTCCTCTCAGTGACCGAGACCGACAATGTCGGAATGGCTAAGATCCAAAAATGGGTGAGCTGCACAACAAGGCCAATGCCTCACTCTCTTTGTGGATACCTCATAATTATCATAAGTGAGATATATGCCTAGTAGTAGTCATACCTGATTGCCCACCAGATGATCAAGATAGATTGTGACTAGCAACTCTTCTCCCAACGATAGACTCCCTTCCAGAACCATCCCCAAGCCTGAGGTCAGATTGCCATGAGTCAGCCAAGCCCCAACAACATGCCCTTGCATCCCATACCACCAAACCTTCAAGTCCTGCATGCCTTGGAGACCTTACTCTCTGTGTGGATACCTCATAATTATCATAAGTGAGCCCAAGTTATATCGTAATAACCAAGCTATATTTGGCCAACTACTTTTATTATTAAGCCCAAACTCACTTAATTTGATCCTTGCTATATTTGAAACAAGTATTTCCAAATGGCACTGCAATGCACTAGGCATGTGAAGACCACATACCTCAAAACTCTAATAGGGTTAGAATAACCCACATCGAATCTGAATAGATGACCACGTTCGATGTGCCTAGTGACTTTCCCACCGACCACCACAGGTTCCCTTCTTGAACCACCCCCGAGCTTGTGGTTAGACTGTCGTGAGTCAGCCAACAAGCTCCAATAGCACGCCATGTCCCACACCACCAGCTTGCCTGCAACTACTCTGTCTTTGATGTCATGCACGCCTTGGAGACCTCACTCTTCAAATGGATACCTCATAAGCATTAGAAGTGAGCCCAAACTCACTTATACAATAATAACCAAGCTATATTTGGCCCACTTCTTTTCTTATTATAAGCCCTTAGCCATACTTGGCATTGAGTTAGCTTTTTATTGACTCTAGGTCAATCTAGACCTCATCCTTGCTACCCAGGTCATATCAGCCCCTACGCTTGGCTCAGCCTAACCCTACCCTTGGGTTAGCACATCCCCCTTAACCCCCAATTTACACTAGCCCAAGGTCCAGTTAGGGATATAACATTAACTCCCCCTTCTTTTAGATTTGTGTTCTCGTGAATCCAAGCCGGAGACAATCATTTTAAGCTTAACCTCTAATTCATATATCCTGACATAGCATCCAAAGAAGTTTCCCTACCCTTACCTAAGCTAGTGTGGAACCCTTATGGTGGATCCTTGCTATTGGAATGACAGAATCCCTATGAGGTTACTTGCATACCGATCCAATTCCACCCTATTAGGGTTAGGAATAACCCACATCGAATCTCGATCGATGGCCACGATTCATATATCCCGACATAGCATCCACAAAAGTTTCCTGACCCTTACCTAAGCTAGTGTGGAACCCTTGTGGTGGATCCTTGCTATTGGAATGACAAAATCCCTATGAGGTTACTTGCATACCGATCCAATTCCACCCTATTATGGTTAGCAATAACCCACATCGAATCTCGATCGATGGCCACAATAGATTGTGGCTAGCAACTCTCCCCCCAGCCATAGACTCCCTTCCAAAACTGCCCCCGAGCCTAAGGTCAAATTGCCTTGAGTCAGCCAAGTCCCCATAACACACCCTAGCGTCCCATACCACTAGTCCGGCTTTCCTGGAACTACTCTACCCTAGGGGCCTCCTTCTCCATGTGGAAACTGGATACCTCATAATAACCAGGGTATATTTGGTCCACTGTTTCATTATTAAACCCTTACCACAATTAGCCTCTAGTTAGCTTTTGATTGACTCTAGCCACAATTAGCCTCGTCCTTGCTAGCCATTAGCCCTTGGGCGGGTCCTATCAACCCCTACGTCCAGCTAAGCCCTAACCCGACCCTTGGGTTAGCATGTCCCCTTAACCCCGGGTTATCATAACCCCAAGTTAAATGCTAGCCCAAGGCATACTTAGGGATGTAATAGTGCACGTGACAAAACTTATAAGGCACCATCTCTCCAAGTTCTTGAATCTTCACAAAGTTTGCCCCTGTTATTGTGAGCACTTGCCAAAAGCTTCTTTTATTGTAGAATTGTTTTCCTCTCCCTAGCCAAATGCATCGGCGCCATAAACCATGCTTTGTGTACAATGTTCCCTGCATTGTTTTCAAAGCCGGGCATTCCTTAGAGAAGACCTTTTTGAGACCTCTTCAATTGTAAGGTGCACCCCCCATGAGAGGAGGTTCTTCGTTACAGAGACATAGGATGATAGAGCAGACTCAAGTTTGCATAAGCATCTCTGACAATCCTAACAATCCTGGTCCACCTCCTGCGTGCCTTCTGGCGTCAACTCCTGGCAGAGCAGCAAGAACAGTGCACTACCAAACTTCGAAAGGCTTGCAAACATATCACCATTGAGTCCATCCATCCCTAGGGGAGTGGCATAAGCGGATTTTCTCCCCCTCAGATGGCATGGGTGGACATCTTATATCCCTCTTTGGATCCTTTGTCTCTAAAATGAGCTTCCCCCTAACGTTTTCACTCATTGGCCAAAATAATCTTTTCATGAGACTACTTGGCACTGCTGCAGTTAGTACTGAGGTGCTCCATCAGTGGGTTGCCTTGGGCATACTTACCAATCTCCATGGGCCAGGACACTTTATTGTCGTGGCTCGTGTGCAGGGCTCGTGTGCAGTGGGATCCTGGATTACAAAGTTACATAGTACTATTGGTGCCTTTACAATCTGCTTGAATTATTGGTAAGTCATATACCTCTTCTTTCCTTCAAAGACTTGCCACGGGACAAAAACAGCCAAAATCTCCACCATCCATGAGAGCCTTACATACTCAACCAAGTCCTTTGTTGCACAATAAAATCAGGCAAAAAAAAGAAGAAGAAAGAAACTCACTAAGGTTGTCATGGATGTTTGTAAGCCAATGTCTTGTGAAATCCGTGCTTCCGCCACTTTTTTTTCAGCATTTGACAACTCAACCTGCAAGCTACGATATACCAGTGCAGAGTGAGATGCATGAGCGGAACCCAGTTGACCTTTTATGTGAAAACAAACTTACTTTGAATTTACTGTCTCTAATTGTATGACTTTGCACCCCAATCTGTCGATTTCCTCCTTCCAGTGAGCATGCTCCATCTAAGAAGAGACATTAGACACCTCAGACACAACAATGCAGAAAAGCACCTTACTAGTCCATGCTTGGTAGAAAGACAAGAGGAGAAATAGGGTCTTCGCTCGCAAGTGAGTTTGGTATACTTGGATTTTCTTAAGATTGTCTACTTCTATGAGGAGCTGTGCCACTTTCGTCTCTGCCTCAACGCACCGCTCCTCTGCCTTAAAGGCTCTGTCCTCAGCCTCCTCAGCCACTCCCATAAACACCTCTCTGTCGTTGAAGTAGAGGGAGCACTCCTCTTCCAGCCATGCGCAACGCTGCGACACCTGCTTCAGCTGCCCTTCTAGCTTCTGATTCTCTGACACGTGTCTTCTCAGTGCAAGTGCATTCATAGACGCCTCCTCCTGAAAAATTCAAGGCTCGGATCGGGAACTAGTTAAAAATCGGGCGACGATCCTATCTGAGTTTGAGCAGACAACACTTGAGAGGGTTGATTGCAATATATATTTGGGACCTTGGACTTGGCGAGGCGATGCTCGAGGTCGAGGAGACGATGTTGCAAGGTCAGCACGTGGGCCTCTAGGCTATGCTTAGACTCCTCGGCCTGGCTCAGTTTCTCCACAAGAAATCCTGGCGGCACAGCCAAGCCAAGCGAGTGCGAAATGGTTTGCTGGATGTACTGCTCTACGGCTGTAGAGAGCACCATGGCTGCTGAACACACAGCTGTCCTCAGACGCTGAAAGGATTTTGAAGCCCTTCAGAACGTTGGCAACAGAAGCTTGAGGCCGTTGGGCTTGATGTTCGAATGTATTATCTGCTCTGCGAGGGAGGGGCCTTTACACATTTGGGTGTCCGTGGCTTTCGCAATATGGCCAGCAGGTCCATTGCGTGGCTCCTGCCCGCCCGTGCATGGTCTCCAAAGCTTCGGGAATAATGTTGGGTAACCCCAGGGTTTTGGACACACATTGTTCTTGGACAAACAATAAAACTAGGTCCATTGCCTCCCTACGCGCAATTCCTATTTGTTTAAACACCATGGGATCTATTCACACGTAGATCTAACTCGTATTGGACCCGCGCGTTGCTGCGGGCAGGTAGAGTTCCAGAAAAAATAGGCTCAGTTTCTCCAATTTAGGTCATGTTTTAAGTAAACACAATACATTATTTCAAGTGACTTCATATATACATATTTCAAAATAACATCCATGTCTCGTAGATTTCTAGCGAAAACAAAAATATCATAGTAATGTAGCATACGAAGATGCAAAAAAGGACCAATATTACATATTCTCAAAATGCACCACAAAATACGTATTCTCAGTCAGTAATGTCAGAATTAACAAATTGAATTCTTCTCTTGTGAGAAGGATCATTCATTTGTCTCCTCACAATACGCTCTCTATTGTAAAGCGGTGATCCATCCCGCACATGCTCTACTATCGATGAATGCAAAGGACCTGCACAAACGAAACAACGATAAATCAAATCTCAAAAGGACCTGCACATAACGACACATCGATAAATAAAATCTCAAAAGGACCTGCACATAACGACACGTCGATAAATAAAATCTCAAAAAAATCTTATAATAGAAAAACATAATCAAAATTACCTCGTACAATAGAACATCGAGTGGATGGTACATGAGGAGCTCTAGTATAAAACCCATAACGAATACCAATGGTCATGAAGGATGTAAGAAACAACCAGTCATTGGGTACTAGAATACCCCTCAAATGATGCAAAGCATCTGTCCATCTCTCTCCAAAACAAATAGACACCCCACTCCTCATCAGGAACACCGATCCCGTACATCTCGATGCCTTCGTCGACAACTCTTACCATAAACGTATCAATGTCATGCAATATCCTAAAATCAAAGCATAACAAATAGATTATACAATTATTTATATATAGGTTCAAAAAATATTTATACAATACCTAACAATTACACTTATACTTACCCATCCCTATAAGCATCAATCATAATCCCTGCTACGTGACCTGCAGTAATAGGAGCTGACCATAGCGATGGCTCTATATACAGATAGACATCAGTATAGAATGTCATGTTCCATACTTTGTAATCAAGAAAAGTTATGCAAATATAGAGAATAACTCACCTACTATCCTCGACAAAGGTATGTCCAATGTAAAGGTAATCTTAGACATGTCTGTCAAAACATAAACAACAAAAATAGGTACTTTTACCATGGACAAATATGTATAAAAAAAGAAATCACAACAAAATTAATCAAATTGCAGAACTTAAATAAGAAACCTGACTTGTCACTCTGAAGTCATCAAGATCTCCTTATAAACAATATTGTTTGTTGTAGGTGTATAACTTTGAAGATCATCAAATGAACACTCCACATTAGCGTTATCCTCAAGTAACACCTTCACAGCATGAGGAGACCGTGCTCATGATGACAACGCGACATACAATTGCCCATGAGTAAACACTGGAGTCACCAAATACAACCCCAAGACATTTAGGGTTTGGCCTTGTGATTTGTTTATTGACATGCCAAATGCCAGCCGTACGGGAAACTGTCTCATGGTGAATGGTAGTTGGGCCTCGCTGCACATAAAGGTAATTTGTGGAAGAAATACTCTTTCACCAACTTTAGTACCAGTGATGATTTCAGTCTCCAAGACTTTAGAGTGAAAGGCCTTACATATCATCCGTGTGTACCATTACAGAGTCCACGTCTTGGATCCAAGTTACAAAGCAAAATAACAGGAGCTTCTAACTTTAAAACCAAGCAGTGAGGTGGATATCCGCCCCGAAGGTCGATTGTGTTCAAAAATTCTGTGGAATATAGGAATGAATTTTCATCATTTTCAAGAATTGAATCTGCACTGAAATATTGCTTAGGCTCACCAAGCATTGCATCCAAAGCTGTCTTATTCACAATATCCACTTGACTATTTATTGGAGCAAGAATAGCATGCTCACTAAAGTATGAAGCATATGTCGTAGTGATAGCCAATTCAGAGTATACCCAATAATGTACCAAGTCTTTAAGAGTCGATCTTTGCAAGACCATATTACTTGGTAGTGTCACCATCGTATTATCATCGCTACAATCCACTCCATTCCCAATATTCATGACCCAATGTTTAAACTCATTGCATCCATTAGTATTGCTTGATTGAATACGCATATTTCCAATTAACTTTAGAACTTTGATAGAGTTCCATAGAAAGGAACGACACAATGCTACATTAACAATATCCTCACGTCTTCCCTTCATAATAACAGGCAAGATTTGTCTAAAATCTCCCCCCATTAATACAACCTTTCCACCAAATGGCTTATCTGAGAATAATACATCTTGTAAGCTCCTATCCAATGCTTCAAAAGCATAATGATGAATCATTGGAGCCTCATCCCAAATAATGAGCTTACAAACTCTTAAAACCTCAGCAAGTTGTCCATGTACAGGGATTTTGCAAGTTGAAGAATTGTTTAGCTCCAGAGGTATCTTGAATCTAGAATGTGCAGTACGTCCATTCGCCCCACCAAGAGTAGAGAAGCAATACCTGACGATGCAGTGGTGGCCAAAGCAACATACCCTTGTCCACGTACTTGCGCAAGCAACATACCCTTGTCCACGTACTCGCGCAAGCAAGCAATTATACAAATAGGTCTTGCCCGATCCCCCCGGACCATCTAGGAAAAAAATGTCACCTGCACTGTCGCAATTGCATGCATTACAACATCGAAAGCAACACGCTGGCTATCTGTTAATGTTGGCCCTATAGTGTTTCCAATCTTTCTTTTGGTCCATTTCTTCAACTTGGAGTTCCAATCCCATTGTTGAGGGAAATCACTATACAATGTATTGTTTGCAGGATGTTGTTGATTATACAGGTAAACCATTCAGTCATAGTAGTCTTGCCTACATTTCCCTCTGAAAAACATCTGCAATATTATCATCATCTCTGAAGATAACATTATGACCCCCATCTAAGTGTACCTGCAAACCGTTGCACATCAGGCTTCTCATTGTGTAAATCATACTCAAAGAGTCTCCAACATGCCTCTGATGCAGAGACGTAACGTGCATCCAAATACCTCTGAATCTCATCAACTACGCAAGCAGCATTAACATCCCCACCTTGTACAGTGCTAAATCTTATTGTTGCTCTGTCATGCCCCTTGTATATGTACTTGTAAAGATATTTCACTCCTGCTATTGTTGAGCATATTTCCACATTTACATAAGCATTATATGTGATTGAAAGATAAGGGTTATATGGCACAACCCATCAACATTACACTTTTTCAATGCCACAATTCTTCCATCATTTCGACGCATATACACGGGGTAACCACTCTCATCCACAATAGTCTCTTGTGCAAAAGCTCGTGGATAGTTCCTTGTGCATTTCCCTTTATCCATACAAATTGCACTTGGATTGAATGGCCCACAGGGCCATGGATATTGCAATGCAACACGATATCATACAGAGTAGGAAACATTTGCTTGTCAGGCAATTCAGCACATACTAATCTGTCATAGTCTTGGACAGTCTTAGGTTTATGGGCACTATCCAAGATCAATAACGTGTGTGAATGAGGCAATCCTCTTTTTTGGAACTCAATGACACTCACATATCCAATCACCTTACCAAAGAGCTCAGAGAGTTAGAAAGAGACAGAGACTTATAAAGAGAGAGAAAGAGAGAGAGCTAGGGTTAGAGAGAGAAACATAGATACATAGAGTCACAGAGAGAAAGATACATAGAGAGTTATAGAGAGAGAGAGAGAGAGAGAGAGAGAGAGAGAGAGAGAGAGAGAGAGAGAGAGAGAGAGGTGAAGAAAAAGAGAGAGAGTTGGAGTTAGAGAGACATAAAGAGAAAGAGAGATAGTTGGAGTTAGAGAGAGAGAGAGAGAGATAGAGAGAGAGAGAGAGAGAGAGAGAATGGAGAGTTGGAATTAGAGAGAGAGAGAGACGTAGACCATTATAGAGAGAGCGAGAGATACATAGAGAGTTTTATATATATATATATATAGAGAGAGAGAGAGAGACATAGATAGGGTTATTAGGAGGGCGTAAGAGAGAGAAAGAGACATCGTTTATATATATATATATATATATATATATATATATGAGAGAGAATGAGAGAGAGAGAGAGAGAGAGAGAGAGAGAGAGAGAGAGGCAGAGATAGTGTTAGAGGGAAGAGAGAGAGAGAGAGAGAGAGAGGCAGAGAGTGTTAGAGGGAGAGAGAGAGAGAGAGAGAGAGAGAGAGTTGGATTTAGAGAGAGAGATACATAGAGAGTTATAGAGAGAGAGAGAGAGAGAGAGAGAGAGAGAGAGAGATGTTGAGATATCGAGCTCATTTAGTGAGGCGGTGGACACTGATGACCCGCCTAGGGGATAGGCCCCACACTTACACCACTGGCATGGTTGGTGAGATCATGGGTGATATGCGGCCAGTGGGATGACAAGCTGTGTGACAGCCATTCTAAAGATTGGCATAGTTATAGCGTCAGCTCATTTAGTTGGGTTCACACTATAGAGAACCCTAGTATATATATTTGGTTGAGTACCTTTTCATATTGTGTGTACTCTTATCTTTGTATATAGTGTGTTGAGTGTTGTGTGAAGAAGAAGATTTTCAGCCTCTCACCTTGTGTGTTCTCTTTTAGGGTTTTTGTGAGTGTGTGTGTGCTTGCAAGAGCTCAAGCTCTCTTCTCCCTTGCATCTTTTCAAGAGAGAGACCATTATATAGAGGGGTGGAGAGAGAGAGAGTTAAAAAGAGAAAAAGATATAGTGTTAGAGGGAGAGAGAGAGTTATAAAGAGAGAGAGAGAGAGAGAGAGAGAATGGAGAGTTGGAATTAGAGAGAGAGAGAGACGTAGACCGTTTTATAGAGAGAGCGAGAGATACATAGAGAGTTATATATATATATATATATATAGAGAGAGAGAGAGAGAGAGAGAACGAGAGACATAGATAGGGTTATTAGGAGGGCGTAAGAGAGAGAAAGAGACATTGTTTATATATATATATATATATATATATATATATATATATATGAGAGAGAGACAGAGAGAGAGAGAGAGAGGGACTTAGACACACACACGCAGACGCAGATAATGTTAGAGAGAGAGAGAGATACATAGAGAGTTATAGAGAGAGAGAGAGAGAGAGAGAGAGTTGGATTTAGAGAGAGAGATACATAGAGAGTTATAGAGAGAGCGAGAGAGCGAGAGAGAGAGAGAGAGAGAGAGAGAGAGAGATGTTGAGATATCGAGCTCATTTAGTGAGGCGGTGGACACTGATGACCCGCCTAGGGGATAGGCCCCACACTTACACCACTGGCATGGTTGGTGAGATCATGGGTGATATGCGGCCAGTGGGATGATAGGCTATGTGACAGCCATTCTAGAGATTGGCATAGTTATAGCGCCAGCTCATTTAGTTGGGTTCACACTATAGAGACCCTAGTATATATTTGGTTGAGTACCTTTTCATATTGTGTGTACTCTTATCTTTGTATATGGTGTGTTGAGTGTTGTATGAAGATAGAGAGAGAGATACATAGAGAGTTATTAAGGAGAGAAAGACAGGGAAAAGAGATAGAGAGAGAGAGAGATCATACATACATATAGATTAATATATATATATATATATATATATATATATATATATATATATAGAGAGAGAGAGAGAGAGAGAGAGAGAGAGAGAGAGAGAGAGAGAGAGAGACTATTATATACAGAGCTAGATAGAGATAGGGGTAGAGAGAGAGACAGAGAAACAGAAATGGAGAAGTAGAGTTAGAGAGAGAGTTGGAGATAGAGACAGATAGAGAGAGAAAGAGAGTTGGATTTACATAGAGAAAGATACATAGAGAGTTATATATGTATATTATAGAGAGAAAAAGATAGTGTTAGAGGGGGCAGAGAGAGAGAGAGAGAGAGAGAGAAGAGAGAGTTATATATAGCGAGCTTCAGAGAGAAAACATTAGGAAGAGTTAGATAGAGAGCTGGAGAGAGAGAGAGAGAGAGAGAGAGAGAGAGAGAGAGAGAGAGTTGGAGTTAGAGAGAGATACATAGAGAGAGAGAGAGAGAGAGAGAGAGAGAGGAGTAGATTGATTAAAATATTAGGAAGAGAGAGAGAGTGTGTGTGCGTGTGTGCGTGTGTTAGAGGGGAGGAGAGAGAAATACATACAGAGTTAGAAAGAGAAAAAGACTTAGAGAGAGAGAGAGAGAGAGAGAGAGAGAGAGAGAGAGAAGAGAGAGTTCAAAAGAGAGAAATAGATATAGTGTTAGAGGGGAAAGAGAGTTATAAAGAGAGATATACATAGACAGAGAGATTATAAAGAGAGATATACATAGACAGAGAGAGACAAATAGGTTGTGAGTGAGAGGGTTACACACACACACACACACACACACACATATATATAGAGAGAGGGAGAGATAAAGAACATTAGAGAGTTGGATATATATATATATATATATAGATAGAGAGAGAGAGAGAGAGAGAGAGAGAGAGAGAGAGAGAGAGTTACAGAGAGAGAGAGAGAGAGAGAGAGAGAGAGAGAGAGATAGTGAGTTACACAAAGAGAGTTAGAGAGAGAAAGAGCGAGAGCGAGAGAGTTAAAGATGTTTTATACACACACACACACACACACACACACACATAGAGAGAGTTGGATTTAGAG